>NC_055988.1:88857455-89199504 GCF_018446385.1 Zingiber officinale
TTCTAACACTGTCTTGCAGGGTATTTTGCTCGGACTAACCTTTGTTTGCAGGTGAGGAACCTGCTGGAAAAAGGTGGTCTAGGCGCCCGGAATGGATCCGAGCGCCCGGAGGTCTGGGCGCCCGGAACAGGTCCGGGCGCCCGGGATCAAATTTTATCCCTGCCGCGACTTCGCCACGTGGAGCATCCTGGTTGGTTGGCCACGTCACACTCCAGGCGCCCGGAAAGGATCCAGGCGCCCTGAATGTCATATAAAAAGAGGGTTGAGGTGCAGCTTCAAAACATCAATCAATTGCTAAGCTGTCTTCTGTGAAGTGCTGCCAACGAGACGATTTTGAAGTGCTACTACTCGACGTCGACAACCCAAAGCTCAGATTCTTCAATCTTGTGTTGTCGGTATTAATTCTTTTATTACACTGATTGTAATTCAAATTGTAATCTTTTCGGATATATAGTTGTTGCCCACCGAAAGCGGTCAAGGACCGTGGGCCTTCGAGTAGGAGTCGCCATAGGCTCCGAACGAAGGTAAACACTTGCGTCTCTGTGTGTTTTATTTTACTTTCCGCTGCGTTTCCATTCTGTGTTTTATATCGTTAAAAATAGCCACGAGTGTTATTCACCCCACCTCTAGCGCGTTTCGATCCATCAATTGGTATCAGAGCGAGGTCATTTTGAATCGGTGCAACCACCATTCAAAATATTTTTTTTTCGTGGTATTTAATTTTTTTTCGGAGTCGATTAGAATTTAGCCTCATAGCTATATTCTAATTCTTTTTCGCTCGAATCGGTTTTTCTCGGAATTGGTGCAACACCACCCGAGTTCGTGGTCCATTTTTTTTTCTTACCGCACTACTAAGTCAGGACCAAGTCCTGGGACATTTTTTTGTTGTTTTTTCGCTTTAGGTAAAACTGAAATGGCCCTTCAAGAAGGCTATAGTACTGCCCGCCCTCCGCTATTCACCGGAGACGACTTTGGGTACTGGAAAAGTCGGATGGAGGCATATCTCCAGACTCACTTTGAAGTCTAGATGATTGTCAAAACTGGATTCGAACTACCATCTGACAGCGCCGGCAAACCACTACCGTACGAGGACTGGGATGCATCTTCGATCAAGAAAGTGGAAGCTAATGCCAAGGCAACCTGCACCCTCCAGTGTGGCCTATCAAAAGAAGAACTCAACCGCGTCGGCCCCTTCAACAGCGCCAAAGAATTGTGGGAGAAGCTAATTGAACTTCACGAAGGGACATCCGACACCAAAGTAAGTAAAAGAGACTTAATTTTTAATAAATTATTTAACATCAAATTGCAGGAAGGTGAAACAGCCGCCCAACTCCATGCCCGGATTCAAGATCTGCTCAATGGTCTTCATGCGATTGGACAAAAGGTAGACAACCGGGACATCATAAGGTATTCTCTAAACACCTTTCCAAGGAACACCTTGTGGGCATCCATGGTAGATGCCTACAAGGTCTCCAAGGACTTGTCTACCATTAAATTAGATGAACTATTTGCAGAATTCGAACTTCACGAACAGACTAATGCACGCCCGACCGAGAAAGGGTTGGCTTTGGTTGTAGGAACAGGGAGATCGCGTGAGTCAAAGGTCAAGCGAAGAACCGAACCTGAGTCAGAAGACGAACCAGACTCAGAAGACGACGATGAACTCACAATTGAAATAGTCAGCTTAGTAAAGAAGCTCTGCAAAAAGAAGGGCTTCAACAAAAAGGATCTCAGAAAGGCCATTCAGTCTAAAGAAGCCCAACCAAACTCGAAGGTCAAATTTGAAGTGACCTGCTACGGGTGCAATCAGAAGGGTCACATCAAGGCAAATTGCCCGAACCAGAAGGATCCAAAGAAACTCAAAAGAAAGAAGGCATTGAAGGCAACATGGGACGAGTCTTCTTCCGAAGAATCCGACGACGAAGAACAAGAACAGACGAACTTTCTTGCCTTGACAGCCCGGGACTTCACCAACGGATCCGGAAGTGAGGACGAATCGGAAGTCGAGTCCGAGAGAAGCCACGGATCCGCATCCGTTTCCGAAGGGCCGAACCCCTCTGTAAGTAAAAGTCGGTTATATAGTTTAATTAATTATTTAATGCATAAAGTAGCTAAGTCTAAGATTCGAATTAAAGCGCTTCTAAAGGAGGTAACACTCCTTAAAGGAACGCCTAATAACGAATCCTTAACTGATCAAGTTCAGACTGGAACCTCAACTCAAGTTCAAAAACTTGAGGAAGAGAATTCCAATTTGAAAAATCAAGTCAAGGATTTGAAAATAACTCTAGAGAGATTTTCCTTGGGATCCAAGAATCTTGACTTAATTCTTGGAACTCAAAGGGCAATCTACAATCGAACTGGACTAGGATATAAAAAGAAGTATAAATCTTACCTATCCTTAATAAAACCAAATAGAAAAATGGTCCAAGCATGGGTTGCCAAGTCCAACCTGATCAATCGAGTTGGACTTGGATATTATTGGGTTCCTAAGGATCAAATACATTACCTCAATAAACCTTATCGAGGCTATGATCCAGGGGGAGCTAAAACAATAAAAATTCGAACTTAATCTAAAACTCAAATTTAAAAATTCAAAATTAATTATTAAAATTTCAAAATTCAAATTAGAAATTAATTATTAAAATTCAAATTCGAAATTAATTAATTATTAAAATTCAAAATTCAAAATTCAAATTTGAAATTAATTCAAAAGTCAAATTCAAAATTAATTATTAAAATTCAAAATTCAAAATTGAAATTAATTCAAAATTCAAATTCGAAATTAATTATTAAAACTCAAAATTCAAAATTCAAAATTAATTATTAAAATTAAAAATTCAAATTTGAAAATTTGAAATTAATCATTCAAAATTCAACATTCGAAATCAATTATTAAAATTCAATTTCAAAAATTTGAAATTAAAACTTAAAATTCAAATTCGAAATTAATTATTCAAATTCAAATTCAAAATTCGTAATTAAAACTTAAAATTCAAAATAGAAGGAGGGTCCAGAATAGCTGGCAACTCCAAAATTTATTTACCCGACTGGGTAACCGAACTTAATCTACTCGAAATGGGTAAACAATAGTACTAACCGTACCCGACAGGGTAAATAAGGATAGATTAAAAAGTGTTAGATTTAACTTGAAACACAGTACTGGTGAAGTTTTTGGATGATAGTACGTTGGGGAAGCTTGGGCATCGCATGTCTAGGAAGATATGGCTTCGACCTGGTGCATTTGGCCAAGTGGAACTAACCGAAGCTACCCTCAAATGGATCCTAACTAGTTAGACCAAGGTTTAGTATTAAGCTCAATGGGTAGGACTATTTGGGAAACCTCGAAGGTATGGTTACTTTAATGAGCTCCTTGTGACTCACCATAGCCCAGAAGTTTATCCAAAGAACGCTTACTTGTTGAACCCAAAGCTAAACCCGAATCTAACATAAAGTTAAACAAAACCCTATAAATTGAACTAATTCATCTCACAAAATAATAGGATCCCCTGATTGAAAAACATACATCGGGTGAGATGACTAAGCAAATTAAAATTTAAACATTCCTCCAACTTAACTTAAACATTTTTAAAAATCAAATTAACTTAAAGATTTTCAAAATTGAATTAATTAAACATCAAATCAACAATTGGTATCAGAGCCCTAAAATTTATTACAATGACTCCTCGGTAAAATTTTTATCCTCTCCTAAACTTTATTTCTTATAATGCTTGTTTATTTCCTAGTGTAATATTAATTTGAAATTTAGGAAGCATTCCAAATCTGGTGTTGGGCCCTCTACACCTAGCATTGACCCTAGGTTTCCCACCGACGAACTTAGGATTAAGTTTATGTCAACAAATTACATGGCCATTAGAACCAAATGTATAGATAGATCGTTTTTTCTACGCTCTTGTATTCCAGTCTCCGAGGCTATAAACCACTATAGGTTGCGAAATCTAGTTGAGTGCACTAGCCCAGTAAACATAAGTTTATGTGCCGAATTTTACAATAACCTAGTGAAAGTAGACGACTACTCCTATACCACTAGGGCAGGTGACACGGATATCACATTATCTCCCACTACCATTCGTGAGTTTCTAGGGTTACGAGAGTCACCCTGCACCTTTTTATGCTATCCTCCTAGGGAGCTACCTTTTGGAGATCCCTACTCACATATTACCCTCGATACGATCTATTCGTATTTCTTTGAGGACCAACGTGATCCCATTGAGACCCAGTTTAGGTCCCTTAACCTTAGAATTCAGGACTACGCCCTTTATAGGGTTCTAGTACTTTGTATTTTACCGCTGACCACTCACGACATTGCGGTGATGCGTCCATTTCACTCCTTTCTTCTCTATGCCATGTGTCAGAGGTTAGACATAGACATCAGCCTACACATCTTTTCCACTATTATTTACGCATCTGGATACGTGACCAGCAGACGGGTACATATGTCTTACTGTCACATCCTGACAGCTTACATGTCCTCATTGCACATTGATGTCACCGAAGGTGACATCCGTCACATGACCGAGTTTGACATCATAGGAGCTAGGAACTTTTCCCTAGCAAATATCCATATAGACGATGAGGGTACCGTGTCCTGGCGTAGGGGGGGACAGCACCAGCAGGCAGAGGAGGCAGAGCATGATGAGTTCATGTTAGCACTATTTCCTGAGGAGGCTGCTCCTGCCCCACCACCACCTCGAGCACCACACCCAGCTCCTTGCACTCTAGCTGATCGAGTTTCCGGACTAGAGAGGGCTATGTCGAGTCTCCAGCACAAGAGCTCCGAGTTTCATCAATCCATGTGGCGAGAGGTCTCCAATCTTCGACGAGAGGTCCGACAGGAGGAGCTCTCTGACCTGCGTCGAGATCTATGAGAGGACGATCGGGCTCGTCACACTGAGCTCCTGACACTACTCCGGTCGCTGGGTTCCGGACCACCTCCCTCATCATCTCAGTAGCTCCGACTGTAGCTCTATTATGACTCTAGTACAGCATGTAGCAGCATGTAGCAGCTCTATTATGACTCCTTTATCTATGTCGACTTTTTACTTCAGACTTGATTGATTATATCCTAATCTAATAGTTTAGTCTTTTTATCACATCTTTTAATGTTTTTGTTTTTATAACTTCTAGGCAAAACTTGGTTTTTCAAAATCCCTACTTTACTAGACTTTCAAAAGTTGGATTTAGCCTAGGATTTCCCCCTAGAAATCATGTTCCCCCAGGACTCAGCCAGAGCATCTCATAAACACCTAGGTTTACCTTGATTGTGTTTGTAAAACATAGAACGGTGTGAGATGCATAGGGTACAGCCTGGACTCGAGAATGCTTATTTCTGTGCATCAATATGAGTCTGAGTGTTAAATACGTGATTAAAAGTAATCGAATCAAGTCTTCCAGCCTTAGTCAAATCTAACTGGATCTATTGACTTGACTTGACTAACCAAGTGAACACTGTTGCCCACTAGGCAATTAGCAAGTAGCTAAACGGTTAGACAGTTGGTAAAGGAAATAATAAGTTTAAGCATGTCTGTACTTAAAAGATCTGATACCTGATCAAAACAAATCTTGACTCATGCTTGGACTTTAGGGCTCTGATACCTTACTAAAACAAATGGCAAGCTATTTAAAAAATAAGGTCTTCGCTTCTCCTTTGCCTTAAGTATTCTTGAAATACATTTCAAAAACATGCCTTAAGCAGCTTTCTCAAAAAAACTTTCTCTAAATTTAAAACTTTCAAGTATTCTCTACTTTAAAAACTTTTAAGATTTTTTAAAAAAGTACTATTCTCTTTAAAACTTTTAAGTTAAAGCAGTATTATTTAAAACTTTGAAATTTTTAAGTTAAAATTTTTTTTTCCTTGGAAATTTTCTTTAAACATCTGAATATTTTTGAAGTTGAAAATCTTGTTTGAAAATTTTTGAAGTTGAAAATCTTGTTTGAAAATTTCTAAAGTTGAAAATTTTGTTAGAAAATTTCTGGAGTTGAAAATTTTGTTTGAAAATTTTTGAAGTTGAAAATCTTGTTTGAAAAATTCTGATGTTGAAAAATTTTGTTTGACGATTTCTAAAGTTGAAAATTGTGCCTTGAAAATTTTTTTTCAAAAACTAGCTCATTTTTTATATATGGCAAAGGGGGAGAGTAGAGAAATTCAAAGAAAATATTTTAAAAGGGGAGCTTGTATTTAGGGGGAGCGATGTTTATCTTGCTATCACGCTTATCCTGTTTCTTGTGCTTATACATATCTTTTACTTAACATTGAATTTCGGTTGCCATTATCAAAAAGGGGGAGATTTTTGGTGCGGGAAGCATCCGACGATCGAACCTTGGTTTTGATAATGGCAAAGGATTCAAAGTTAAGTTAGTGTGTGATCTAACATGTTAGAATGAGTGTTTCAGGAAAGTCCTAGCTGCGGTTAGGCAGGTGAAAAACCCTAAGGGGTGGTAACCTTAGGTCATAGGGGGGCGGTAACCCTAGGTGGAGGAAAACCCTAAGGGGCGGTAACCTTAGGTCCTAGGGGGTGGTAACCCTAGGTGGAGGAAAATCCTAAGGGGCGGTAACCTTAGGTCCTAGGGGGTGGTAACCCTAGGCTGAAAGTCCAGTCGGTCTGGAGGACCGGACTGGCATCAGGTAATCTCTCCTGAGGGGAGTAGGTGAGGGCGCGTTCCCCGTAGAGGGAACAGTAGGCGTCGGGTCGACCTAAGGTTTTCGGTTGGAAATCCGAAGTCAGACTCGGACAGTCCGAAGACTGTCAGTTATTCCTTACTTTGTTTTATCAGATTCTAACACTGTCTTGCAGGGTATTTTGCTCGGACTAACCTTTGTTTGCAGGTGAGGAACCTGCTGGAAAAAGGTGGTCCGGGCGCCCGGAATGGATCCGGGCGCCCGGAGGTCCAGGCGCCCGGAACAGGTCCGGGCGCCCGGGATCAAATTTTATCCCTGCCGCGACTTCGCCACGTGGAGCATCCTGGTTGGTTGGCCACGTCACACTCCAGGCACCCGGAAAGGATCCAGGCGCCCTGAATGTCATATAAAAAGAGGGTTGAGGTGCAGCTTCAAGACAACAATCAATTGCTAAGCTGTCTTCTGTGAAGTGCTGCCAACGAGACGATTTTGAAGTGCGACTACTCGACGTCGACAACCCAAAGCTCAGATTCTTCAATCTTGTGTTGTCGGTATTAATTCTTTTATTACACTGATTGTAATTCAAATTGTAATCTTTTCGGATATATAGTTGTTGCCCACCGAAAGCGGTCAAGGACCGTGGGCCTTCGAGTAGGAGTCGCCATAGGCTCCGAACGAAGTAAAACACCTGCGTCTCTGTGTGTTTTATTTTACTTTCCGCTGCATTTCCATTCTGTGTTTTATATCGTTAAAAATAGCCACGAGCGCTATTCACCCCCCCTCTAGTGCGTTTCGATCCATCAATGGAGTCGGAGAGGGCTCGGTAGCTCGTTCTCTGGATTAGGTCAGAGAGGGCTCGGTAGCTCGTTCTCTGGACTGGATGGAGTCAGAGAGGGCTCGGTAGCTCGTTCTCCGGATTAGGTCAGAGAGGGCTCGGTAGCTCGTTCTCTGGACCGGACGTGGAAGTCGGAGAGGGCTCGGTAGCTCGTTCTCCGGACTAGGTCAGAAAGGGCTCGGTAGCTCGTTCTCTGGACCGGACGTGGAAGTCGGAGAGGGCTCGGTAGCTCGTTCTCCAGACTAGGTCAGAGAGGGCTCGGTAGCTCATTCTCTAGATCATGAAGGATTTAGGTTTAAGGCTGGGAAATTAGATCGGTCTGCTGACCGATCCAGTGATACACTGGGTCACCTGATCGATCTGGTGATCGATCAGTAACCAAACAGATTGGGAGAAGGAATGGCCTGATCGGTCCACAGACCGATCAGGGCTCTGGCAACCAACTCTCTGTGAGAGTTGGGATCGGTCTGGGGACCGATCAGCCTAGGGCCTGATCGGTCCACAGACCGATCAGGGATCGCAACCAACTCTCTGTGAGAGTTGGGATCGGTCTGGGGACCGATCAACGTAGGGCCTGATCGGTCCCCTAACCGATCAGATCCATCCTGAACTGATTAGGGTGGAGCCTGATCGGTCCAGGTCTAGCCGTTGAGACACAACGGCTAGATTTCTTCTTTCTTCTTCTTCGCAGGTTCATATAAATCAAGGGCCTCTACAGTAGAGATGGTTCACTGGCTGTTGCTCCTTCTTGTTCCTTGCGATCAGAGCTTTGCTGAGCTCTCTATTACTGAAGCTTCGTGTGAGCTTCCCTCGGCTGGACTCCAACTGATCAGTTGCAGCTGTTGTTGGCGTGAAGTGGTTGCTTCATCACCAGTCGACGAGAAGGCAAGCAAACTAGTGTTTTTACATTCATATTGTTCTTGTCTTCTTGCTGTATTTCTTGTACACTGATCTTGTTGTTGCAAGAGAGATTGTGGCGAGGTTTCTCCACCCAGAAGGAGTGTTTATTAGCCGGTTCTCCGGGGTCTCATCCACAGACGGATTGATAGGATTCGTCCACCTTACGGACACGCCGAGGAGTAGAAGTATCATCTCCGAACCTCGTTATATCGTCGCGTTTGAGGTTTGATCTTCTCCATTTTCGTTTCTATCTTTTATTTCCGCTGCGCTAACTCAAATTGTAGGAAGAAACGAGAATTTGGGGTCGGCTATTCACACCCCCCCTCTCTAGCCGCGTCCGAAGGTCCTAACAGTAACGCTGCTCCAACGATCGAAAGCACGAATATTCAAATATATAGTTGTTAGAATAATTTAATTTACAGCTCTTAAAATATTATAATTCTATACTTGTACTTATTCGGATTCATTAGTGAATTGCCCAACGAATGCACTCTCAAGTGTGGGTCTTGGAATAGAAGTCGTCACAGACTCCGAACTAAGTAAAAAAACTTGGCTTGTTGTTCTTTGTTCTCTTTCTTATTTCCGTTGTATTATTCTGTGTTTTTTCGAAAAAGTGAAAAAGCCACAGACACTATTCACCACCCCTCTTTAGCGCTTTCGATCCTATAATTGGTATCAAAGCGAGGGCGCTCTGAATTGGTTCAACCACCATAAGAGCATTTTTTTTCCTTTTTCTTTTTTTTTTTTGAAAAAAATATATTTATGTTAAGTACAAAATTATTCTTATGTTTTTTTTCAAGTTTTTTATTTTCAAATTTTCGTCATAAGTTAAAATTATATAATAACCTCTTTTGACAAATTTTTCATATATTTATTTTTTTTTGAAATTTCTCGAAATTAGTGCAATACCACTAGAGTGATATTTTCTCTCTTTCTTCCGCACTACTAATCCAATACCAAGTCTTGGTACGTTCTTATTTTTATTTTCCTTTTGCGAGGTTTATTTGAAATGACCCATTAAGAAGACTAAAGTACTGCATGCCCGCCGCTTTTCTCCAGCGAGGATTTCGACTACTAGAAGGGATAAATAGAGTATCACCTCAGACGCAAGTGGAGATGTAGATCTTAATCCAAACTGAATTCACACTCTCCGTCGAAAATGGAGAACTACTCGCCTGTGACAAATGAAATGAACCAACAAAAAGGGAGATCGAGGCAGACGTAAAGGCTACTCAGACCTTACAATGTTGCTTGACCAAAGAGGAGCTAAACCGAGTTGGACAATTCAGCAGCGCAAAGGATCTCTGGCAAAAGTTGATCAAACTTCACAAAGGAACCTCCGACGCTAAGGTATGTAAGAAAGATTTATTTTTAAATAAGTTATATAATATCAAAATATAGAACGAAGAATCAAGAAGTCAACTATATGGCTAGATCCAAGATTTGCTCAATGAAATCCACTCAATTGGAAAGAAAGTGGAGAACCACGATATTATAAGGTATACACTACAAGTCTTTCCTAAGAATGCCTTATGGGCATCTATGATAGATGCCTACAAGCTGTCCAAGGATCTTTTAATTATTAGATTAATGAATTATTTTCTGAATTTGAGTTACATGAACAGACGAATGCATGCCAGGTCGAGAAAGATATTGCCTTGCTTGTAGGAAAATTCAAGGCTAAGGAGTCAAAGACTAAACCTAGAATCGAACCTGAATTCAAAGACGAATCAGATTTAGACGACGACAAAGATATCACCTCTGAACTAGTCATCCTAGTTTGAAAAATGCTAAAGAAAAAGAGGATGGCCCAATCAAAGGCCTTGAAAGCAACGTAATCTAAGTCATCGGAAAGAACAAATTCAACCAAGCTTATTGGAACTACCAGTACAAGCTCTCGTTGTCAAGATTGAATCTGAAGCCAAGTCTGAGACTGAATCAGAGGCCGAGTCTGAGAGAAGCCACAGATCTTTATCTGATTCAGAAGGCTCCAACAACAGTGTAAGTTCTCCTCAAGTAGATAAGTTGTATAATTTAATAAATTGTTTGATGCGTAAACTAGCCAAGTCCAATGTCCGAGTCAAGTCACTCCAAAAAGAGGTAAAATCCTTTAAGGAGGAGACTAACCCAAGTCCTTTGACCGACCCAACTCAAATTGAAACTTCAACTCAAGTCCAACAACTTGAGGAAGAGAATTCCAATTTAAAAACTCAAGTCAAGAACTTAAGGACATGTTGGAACGATTCACTTTAAGTTCCAAGAACCTTGATCTAATTCTTGGAAAACAATGGATCATATACAATCGATCTGGACTCGGATATAAGGCTAAACATCGATTTAGATCTTACTTGTCTTTAGTAAATCAAACAAATAGAAACATAGTTCAGGCATGAGACCCTAAGTCTAACTTGAATAATCAAGTTAGACTTAATCAATATTAAATCCCCAAGGATCAAATTCATTATTTTGATAGATCTTATCGAGACTATGATCTAGGGGAAGCTAATAGAAAGACTATTTTTATTATTAGATAGGTTTGCTTGATTGCTTGATTTACTATCTTCTTTATTTCTGCCTAGATTAGGATGGTGAGACAATGACTTAGGCTTGATCAACACTTGATTAGTCAGACCCAAGGATTTTCAGAAAGAAAGTTAAGCATTCAATTTCCTTAAAAGGCTTTGTCTAGAAGTGGTTATTGCTTCGGTAACCAAAAAAGCCTATGTGACTCGCCATAGCATGGAAGTCGATTATCGAAATAGATATTTAGCCTAGTAACTATTAAACCTAGGCCTAATTCAAATGTAAATTAACCCTTAGATTTCGAATTAAATTGAAAATAAAACATCTCACAAAAACTATAAGATTCCCGGATTGATAATCTAAAAAAGGGGAGATAGATTTAGGTTAAAATTAATAATTAGTTTAAACCAAACTTAATCAAACCTAACTCAAATTTAATCAAACTTAACTCAAACTAATTAACTTATTTAACCTAACTCAAACCAAGTAATTAAATCACTTAACCTAACTCAAACTAATAAATTTAATTAATCAATTTACTCAATATAACGTAAAACCTAATTAATTCAATTGATCTAATTCAAACTTAAATATTTTTAAAAAAATCTTAATTAATTTTCAAAAATTTAATTAATTTTTAAAAAATTAATTAATTTTTAAAATTTTAATTAATTTTCAAAACTTAGTTTTAATTAATTTTCAAAACTTAATTAATTTTCAAAACCTAATTAATTTTTAAAGCTTTAATTAATTTTTCAATTTTAATTAATTTTCACAACTTAGTTTTAATCAATTTTCAAAACTTAATTAATTTTCAAAACTTAACATTTTTCAAAATTCAAACATAATTATTTTTCAAAATTCAAACTTATCATTTTTTAAAAATTCAAATATAATTATTTTTTAAAAATTCAAACTTATCATTTTTTAAAAATTCAAATATAATTATTTTTTAAAAATTCAAACTTATCATTTTTCAAAATTTAAAGATAATTATTTTTCAAAAATTAAAACTTAATATTTTTCAAAATTCTAACTTAAAATGAACTTAAAAGATAAGATTAACTCCATCTCATACAAACTCATAAGTTTAATATGTTTGATAATATAGAATGGGTAAGATGGAAATTTAGAAAGTTCAATCTACCCAAAATTATTGATACATAAAGCATGAAGACAACTATAACTTACTTGAGTTTAGTATACTTAGAAGGCGGTTAGGGATGTGCAAGGTGACATAAGTTGGTTTATAACTTCCTTATCTTTAAGTCTTTAATTTCTACTTTAAAATTTTATTTTCAAAATTTTTATTTTTAAAATTAATATGTTTTAAACTTTAAACCCTATCTTTCCAAAATCAATCTTTTCAAAATTGAACTATGGACTTAGACTAGGTTATCCCCTAGAAAGAATTATCATATAGATTCAACCTAAAAGTTAGACATTTTATTAAGGCTAATAGATGAAGTATATTTAAATATTATCTTCAAAATTAATCATTTTATTTTCCACATGCTTGGACTCTATGGTGTTACTCATGCGTTGTCTAATCTTTCAAACTTTTTTAAACAAAACAATGATATAAGTACTTTTGTATTCAAAATTTCGGTTCAAAACAAATACTTAAAAGTTTAACTAAGGCATTGATTAAGGGCGAGTTTTTTGTATTTTAAAAATTATTTTTGATATATGTCAAAGAAAAGAAAGATAATAAAAAGCTAAGTATTAAATTAAGCTTTTTCAAAATTAAGTTTTTTTTTTCAAAATTTCAAAAGCTAAGATTTATAAAAACTAAGTATTTTCAAAGCTAAAGTTTTTAAAGAAGTTTTTTAAAGTTGCGAGTTATTTTTCATAGGGAGCTTAAGTTTAAAATATTTAGGAAAATCTTAAAAAGTGTACTTATAAATTGTAAACTTTGAAAAAAAAAAAAGTGAAAAATCTTACTTATTTATGTTTTCTGTTATTTTTAATCTGTTATGTTTTATTTAACTTTGAATTGTATTGCTATAATTAAAAAAAAAGGAGATTGTTAGTGTAGGAAACACCAGATGATCAAACCTAAGTTTTGATAATAGCAAAGAGTTCAAAGTTAAGGTTTATTTTTATTCTAACAGTATGACTAAGTGTGCATGAAAATCCTACGTGATCTTATGCAAGGTGAAAGTCCTAGTTGAGGCTAAACAAAGAAGTCTTAGTGGACACTAAACAGGTGGAAAGTTTTAGTTACAACTAGGTAAGGAAGTTCTAGTCTGTGTGACTAAGCGAAGTCTTGGTAGGTCGAGGACGTCAGGCAAAAATCCCAAAGTCGAGGACACTAGGTGAAAGTCCTAGGGATCGCCGACATTAGGTAGAAGATTGGACGGGTCAGGGTTCAGATGTCCAACGGAAAGTCATGAATCTCTGATATTGAGCAAAAGTCCAAATGATTTGAAAGATCGATTTAGCAAAAGATAAACTCTCTTGAGATGAGTCGGTAAGGACGTGTTCCTCGTTAAGGGAACAATAGGCATCAATTCGACCTCGGGTTTCAGAGAAATTCGAAAGTCATTATTACTATTTTTTCATATTATTGCTTGTCGGCTAACCTTATGATGCAGGAAAGCAAAAGGATGAAAAAGGGGCTCCAGGCGCCCGAACCTTGTCCAGGCGCTCGGAGGTTTGGGCTCAGGGAGTTGCTCAAGGCGTCTGGACAGGTGGATAAGGCACTTGGACGTCGAGCTGAGGTGGCGTTCACTCGTTGGCCAGCATAGGTCAAGTCCAGCCGCCCGGACTGGTTTGAGCGCTCGAAAGTAGATAAAGATTGTGGTATAAACTTTCGACGAGGTGCAACCTCGTCAGCACACTCCAGATGCCTGCAGGTGGTTCCAGGCACCCAAAGATGTCCTATAAAATGGCCTTAGAGCTGAAGCTTCATGACATCAATTCTAACGATCTTTTCTCTTGTACGTTGCTCAAAAGACGAATTTACAATGTTGTAACGTTGCTCCAACAACCAAAAGCACGAATCTTCAAATACGTAGTTGCCGGTATAATATAATTTACAATTCTTAAAATATTGTAATTTTGTACCCAACGAAAGTACTCTCAAATACTAACCTTGGAGTAGAAGTTGCCACAGATTCTGAACTAAATAAAAAACTTGACCTTGTTATTCTTGGTTCTCTTTCTTATTTCCGCCGTGTTATTCTATATTTTCTAAAAAAGTGAAAAAATCATAGCACTATTCACCACTTTCAATCCTACATTATTAGCTAGTCTTATTTCTGAAGCAGTATCTAATCTTCAAACATTGTTATCTTAATAAATTGCTATTCAAAATAAGAGTGATTACATAAAATCAATAGGATTTGGGAGAATATACGTACCATATTGTTCTTGACTTAGACAAGTAGTATGTGAAAACGAGAAGGGTGTACATATTCTCTACCCATGCCTCCCCAGTAATAAATCTATATAATTTAACTATCATCATGTGCTTACTAAATAATACGACTATTAATACCTAGTTACCTTAATCACTCATGAGATCTATCACATCTCAAAAATGGTCTAAATTCTACTTTCATATTTAGTTAGACATATAAAATTATAAATGAAACTGTAATATAAAAAATAATAATAACAAATAATTTTTATATCTTTGAAAAATGATGGTTAAAATAAATACAATTAATCTTCCATGTCAAATTTTTAGTTTTCTTTCATACAAATTATCTCATCTTTTATAAAAAATTAATAATCATCTGAATCATCTGAATTACTAGCACGTATATATAAATGAGAAATAAATATTAAAATCAAACAATTTGATAACATTAGATTTAGGTAGTTGCAAACGACATGATAAAAGATAAGAAATTGAAACTAACCATCGAAAACAATAGGAGAAGAAAAAGAATATCACATTCAAAGCTCAATTTAAACCAACCATCGTCAAAATAGAATTTTGATGGGTTGAAGCAGAGAGATTACATTTTGTTGATTTAGATGTACACAAATAAACTACTTCAGCTTCAATTTAATTCAAGCTTATTTATCATCATCATGTAAAATGATTCATGAAGAAAAACGTTCCGCTAGAAGAATAACATCAAGCACCAACTTTGTAACAAAAAATGGGATGATATCAACTATAGTATAAGTATTTAAATGAAATAAACAAAAGTTTTTCCATCAATCCAAAGAAATAACTACTTTCGATTAGTAATAACAAAATAAATAGATTAAATTCGCCAGAAAAGGCAAACGAGTTCAGAAGAACTTCAATAAAATGGAGTACATTGTAGTGTTCACTCCAGACACTCTTCCCCAAGTTATAGGCAAAAGAAGTAAATCATGATGCCACCAAATGGCTAGGGAAATAAAATGGAGTACATGATTTTAGATTGGAGAGAATGATATTCTGTTAGGATATCATGAGAAACATAATGAAAAATCAGTGAATTGACAGACCATGACTTTCACATCACTTAATTTCCCCCAAATCAAAAACCTCCATTAACAAAAGAAACTACGAATCAGACAAAAACAAAACAACTGATTTAAGGATGAACAGATCCGAAGAATACTTAAGATCTAACTAAAAGGCATCAAATGAATACTTGTGTTCATTATCTATATTTTGTCAAGCACAGAGATTACATATGCATTAAAAATTTAGTAAATTTCTTAATCGTTTTCGCAAAGTAAAAAAGAAACATGATATCCATTTACAAAAACATTATCTAAATACACAAAATTTGGGATTCAAACAAATATTTCTAATGTCTAAATGGACGAGTCAAGATCTTTCATAAAATATTGATCAACTTGTTAATAATTTGGGAATGTAAAAATTACATTTCAGAAACATCAATATAGCTATTTCATCCTGATAATTCCTACAAATGCTAATAAATAATGCTTCCAAAAGCATGTTTTTGACAATCTGGAACAGCACAAGTACAGGAAGCATATATTTACTGCTTTGCACCTGTTTCTGAAGTAGGAAGACTTTCATCTTTGAGCTTCTAGAGACCTCAGAATCATCTATCCCCACGAGTCCTTTTCTTAGACTTGTGTTTGTGTGTTTTATTCGGTGACTTGTCTCCTGTTGTGGTGTTTAACGGACCTTCTTCCTGCATCTCCCTTTGAATATCGCTCGTTTTCAAACTTCTGCAGAAATTCCAAATAGTTCTTCAAATGATAATGGATTAATGGAACAAAAATCCATTAAACTCAGCCAGTCTTGAGTTGAACCACAAAAGAATAAACCTGAATTTTCTTATAAACAATTCTTGAGTTCATAATAAGTAGATTCTAGAGTTTTTTTTTTAAAACTTAGACAAGGTTTGAACAAGCTTACAAAATCAACCATTTGACAGTAAATATCCATAAACTAACTGACCAAATTGAAATGTTCGAGAAACAAAATTAAACCTGTCTGCATATGATCCATCTTCTGTGCCATGTTTTGATAACCATTGGATGCATCCAGTGTTCGATGGAAGCAATGATCCCGATATGTGAAGTATTTCCTCATCAAGACTGAATGAAACAAAGTTGTTGAAGTTTGCATATTCATATACTATACGTTCATGTAGATGAAAGATGAGACAATGTGTAATGTAGATTTATCACCATTCTTAACATGATCAAACCATATTTCTAGATTCCACACAAACCATAATTATAGTAAGTAAGAAACTTCAGGAGGAATTAAGAACTGAAAATAGCTATTATCACATAACCAGATGGAAGAGCGAATGATGCAGACAGTATAAGTATATCATACTAGAGGATATACAATAATAACTCAACGTAATGTTAAGTAGTTAGAAGACTGTTGTAATTTAATGTGTGCATATCCAAGAATATTGAAATAATAATTTCAAGGTTCTCACACTTTGACAGGCAAATATGATATAATCATACCCTAATTTAGATTTGAAAGTTGACGTTAACATTCTGTATCATGTATTGTGTCTATACTTTCTATCATGTGAACAGGCTACAAAGTCTGTTCATTTAATAGAACTATATTATGATTAATTATTAGGCAGAATCAATGATGCTCACCTTTTAACTTGAAAACGTATCATACTTCCAGCTTTGATAACATGGCGTTTGTGAGAGGAACTAGCAAAAACAACTTCACCATGTTTCTGTAATTGGGAATGTACAAACTCTATTGATATATAATGTGACAAGGAATAACTATAGTTATAAGAAGAGGAATCTTACAATCAGAGAGGAAAAGAAGGCAAAACTCTTACAATCTTATACTTAAATTCTTCACGGATGTCTTCTAACATGATAGCTGCTGAAGAAAATCCAAGCACAACAACATGAATTGATTCCTTCCCCAGCTTGACAACTTTGCCTCCTGAAAAAAATCAAGTGCTCCATTAAGTCATGTAGTATCTAGCTACATCCAAAGCATTAGGTTTATTCTGTGCTACAGAGCAATTGCTTACTTCAGTATAACCAGATAATAATCCCAAAGCACTCTTGGTGCATCTCAAAAGATATGTAACTAAGAAACAACAATTTAGACCAAAATAAAAAGAAATAATCTATTGATATTGCATAATCAAGGCAAATAATAGAAAGGGCATGAAGAAGATGAGTAACATGCATGATATAAGCATCAGTATCACGCAGGTGCACTAAAAGGGTTGTCCAACATCACTTTGTGATGGTTTAATATGCATGTAACAAGACAATCTAAATGAGAAGTGACCTAATTAATAAAAGTGGATTCCATTGCATAACTATAAGGCAGAAGTCATATAATAACTAATCTCTGTATCTCCAATCTATGTAAGACATCTAGAATTCTTCTGAGTTAAAATCATGGGCCATAATAGAAGAATTGTGTATGGTTGTCTCATGCACTGATCCTGTACAGTAATAGGTACCAACTACTAAATAACATTGTGTTCCATCTAGACCACCTTGATTTGTAAAACTTCTCCAAACTGGTAAAACCAGAAAGTGGCAAGCATCTATGATTGTCAAATAGTTAAACCTCTTTCTGCATTGATGGGTGAGAATCACATGTCCCTGTTTTGCTGATAGGTTATGTGATCTAATATTCTAATATTGATAGAGTATATGGTAGCACGTCAAGTAACTACCAAAATACAATGAGAACCCACCTCTGAAGCTTAGTGATACATAATTCTAATTTTCTTTATACTACTACATCGCTAAAAAAATCCACTAATCTCTACAATTGTGTGGTTTTGCTGGCTTGAAAACATTGGGTTGTCACATATAAAATAATAATAATAACAATGTCCAAGTTGAGAAAAAAACACATTGCTTTTAGTATATATAGGTTGCATTACTTGTTAGTTTCATAAGCACAAAGGATAATCAAATACAAAAGCAACTTAATCCTTCCCAGCTTACAAAAATACATCGTCTCACTTTGTTGTTTTAAGCAAAATGAATTAGTCATTAAATTTCACCAGATAACTAATCCAAAAAAACAAGTTTATACATTTATTCTTATAATACTTCACATATGGTATGTGCAAGGGAACTGGTATAACTTGACCTAAGCTATGTATATCCCAAGCTCAATACATGAATTGATTCAACTTAATTAGGGATATATTGGTGGTACTCATGATGACCAAGATATATTTATCTTCTTACTAGTCCTCTTAAACTGGTAGTTTAAATGAATCAGACTTAACATCAAATTCTTGTAACAGAATCAACAAGAGTAACATAAAATATTTGGGAAATGAGTTGAGGAGCTAAATATTAGGACAGGGTCTGAATGCAAGCATGTTGATTCTCTTAAAAGCATAACCCTCAGAAAAAACTCGTAACAGAATAGCATGCGCTCATGATCAAGAACAAGAGATAACACACCTAATAACATGCTCGGCTTAGGAGAAAAAAGCAACAAATTTGCTTTTATTTTAACTCCTATGTACGGAATTAGTCCTGATATGACCTTTGCACGTTTGCTGGGGATATTGACTTCATATGCCAAAACTACACCTTCAAATATCTCATCATGCCTGTTGCAGAAAAGAAGAGTCATGCAAATAATTCTTTTTTAAAAAAATCATCATTCCATCTCATCTCTTTTTGGTTGCTTGAATCAAAACAAAAGCAATTGTGTGTTGTTTGGTGAATAATAGAAACTAGAAACATAAGAGGCAAAAATCATTTGATGGGAAAAAAATTCAATTGCCAAAAAGATTAAAAACTTTTATAAAGAAATTTCTAGACAACAATTTATAAATATTCTCATGATGAACAAAAACTCAATTGTGAAGAAACAAAATCATGTGAACAACGACCATTCACTTAAAAAAAACTGATGCCTCATGACAGCATTGCCATAATAAGAAAAACGCTATAATTTAACAGACCAAAAAATTAACCATTAAAGGGGATTATTGATCATAGGAGGAGGTCGGAAGGAGTGATGACCGACGTGAAGAGAAGAGAACTGAGCTGGCGAAGGACGGCGCGGCGGACTTGGTTGGATTTCGAAGGGTGAACGTACACTACCAGGTCCGCCTCTGCCACTCGCAAGCCTTCCATCTATCCACGCCACCCGATCAATCTCGCCGGCGCCGCCCCGGTTTCGCCTGCCCCAATCGATCGCCTTCAAAAACCTAAACCCCACCTTCCTCCTTCATGTCCTCTAACCTCTTATTGGCAGCGGGTACAGCTGTCGGAGCCAGGGTCCAATACTCGATCCGAAATTCATAACGGACCGCATTTGGATTATAAAGTCTCGCGGGATATTTACCATTCTCTTTTACAACATTGAAGAAATAATAAAAATAAATAACAAACGATAAAATTAAAATATATATATATTTAATATATAAATGTTTTTTTTATGTTTACTTTAATTTAAAATTCACGAAATCAAAATAAAAAAGAGATTGGAGACGACAATTTATGGTGTTTAATTAAGAGAATGAGCAGAGCAACGCAGTCATGGAGTTTCTTGTACTTAATATGAATTATCGGATCACTCAGTAGAAATTAATCGTATTTAAGTTTTTTCTTTATTTTCTCTATTCAGTTTATTTTAATTAAAAAAGGTATTTTTGATATATTTGAATAGAAAATTAAAAACTATTATAATTGAGTTTTAAAATTTGACAAATGAATTATTTGAACGTTTGTTATTTCCAAGTGTTTAGTCTTGATTATTATTAATTTATTCATGCGTGTTGGGTTTATATTTAGAGAGTTTTGATATCTTAGAGAGTTTTGATATCTTGCACCTCAGTACATTCTGTGAACGTCTTAAATTTTTTCATTTACAATTTTTTTTATGCTTAATACTCTAATTTAACTCATAAAATCCTAAATTCCTAAATGATATGTCAAGAAGTTAAAAAAAAAAGCAAAAATATATATAAAAAAAATGCTCAGTCTCCTACAGTGGTCGCTCATCGTGGGTGAGTAGATATATAATTTGTATATTTAGAACTCTAAGCCACTATCATTTGTATTGTGTGTACCAACCTATATTAAGTGGAATCTCGAGGACAATGCTTATGGACGCCCCTTGGGAAGATGCATTAGGAAGGAGCATTGTTATCAACTACAGAAACTAAAGTATGAAAATAAAAATATCAAAATTCTAAATTTATAAAAACTTATAGTGATCTTCCGAAGCGAGGTGGTCTCTTGAAATCAAGAACAAATCTCTTACTTGTTCATTGTCGGAAGAGTGATCATAGAAACGGAAGGTCTTTCACAAATCCACGAATCAAATCCTGCATCCTTTGAATGTTCTTCTTATTCTGTGAAAATGAATCTCACGTTCTAAACTCCTTTCTCAAACCACCTTTGGATACTCCCTTTATAATGGGAATTATCCTGAGATAAAAGGGACATTTTGTTCTAAAGAAAGTGCACAACATGGGCATGCCCACGTTCCAATTTCCAACATCTCTCATTCGTCCAAGATAAGTCACTGAGATTAGTTAGTCACAAAAACTAAATAAGTCGCATAGACTATATAAGAGTTTAGTCACAAATACCATATCAGAATATCCAATCTATACTTAAAGAAAATGGTTCGTGTGATAGCAAGCACACTGAGCGATAATTATTAAGAAAATTGTTACACCTTACATAGTCGCTCTCTGAGCGATCAATGCTAATAAAGTTGTTATACTTTACTTAGGCGCTCTTCTAAATGAATCAGAGACACTCTCATAATGGCACATAGTCTCTCTCATGATGGTACATATTTGTTATCCAAGAAATATCCAATCTCCCGATGGCACACAACCATTATCTTGGAGATATTCATATCATGCTATTTACTCATATTAAATAATCTTCATTTACATCAATATGAACATTTTTAATCCCTCATAATGACTATTATGTCAAGAGCATGTTCTATATTTAAATATTTACAATCATTTTATACATAATAGAAATGTGTCAACTAGTGAATAACATCAAAAGATATAAATCTATTTAATATTTCTTTTTAGCTAGAATATATTAATTCTAATTAGTTACTTTCTTAGTTATGCTTCATAGACCAAATCATCCATAGTCATAGGATACATGCTAAAGTACTAGATACTGATTAAAACTTCAAGTAAACAACTAAATAGTCACTTAGGGCAAAACTAAGATTAACTTTTAATCTCAAAAGTCTCACATAGTAGAGAAATAGGGATTCATTCTTCTACTACCCTTATTGTCGCTGATCCAGTAATGAGAAGGGGCCTCGTGGAAGATAGGTCAAAGTCAAGAAGACCGGCCAGCGTAGAGGAAAGATTCAAGTGAAGTAGTCTAGACAACTGAGTGGGCAACGTTTAGCCACCGAGCGGACAAGGTGAAGCTGAGCAGATCACGAACGGTCAGACAGAGTAGTAAGGGCCGAGCAGATCATGCATGGTTCAGCTAGGAAGACAAGGAGTAGGATCGTCGCTCGGACAAACAGACGACCCTTCAATGCTAATGAGAGATAAGCAGCTGATGGTCGAACCGACCAGATAGGGCGTTCGGTTAGAACATGATAATTGTGGGCAGCCAGGAGGCAAGAAAAGAGGCAGCACGACATGCCTTGGGACATTGCCGAGCATAAGCAAATATGCGAGCAGATCACCCGCTCGACAGCGTATTGTTAGTGCAGCGGGACTGACAAGAGGTGGGTGAATTGCCTGTAACACAAAAAGTATACCCTCCCCAAACTTTCAACTCTAAGATAAAGCAACAGGAATAATAAAATAAATAACAGAAAAGAAAAGAGACGACTTAGTGGTTTTGACTTGGTTACAACCAACAAGGTTGTTAATCCAAGGCGGTTGAATAGGCGCACTAATAGAGTCTCCTTCTCTGAAGGCGGAGAAGCCTTTTACACAATTGGAAAGCATAGAAGTTGCTAAGAAATGAAAGTACAGAGTTGTATTTTCGTTATTGTTCGAGGCCCCTTTATATAGGGGTTCCAGAGCTTATCAGATCACCTGATCTTCGGGATCAAGTTTTGACTCGAGAGGGATCGGTCGACCGATCCCCAAGTTCGGTCGAGCGAACCTGCGTACTTGGCCAGCCTTCCGTCCAGATGCAGTTTGTGTGGATAGAGCCTGCGTTCGATCGACCGATCCCATTATTCGGTCGATCGATCAGCCAACGGTCTTTCCCTGAGTTGGCCCGATCAAAATGCTTGACTGAGTCTTGGGTTTATCTCTGGTTCAGTCGATCGATCAGAGGATCCGATCGACCGATCAGCCAACAGATGGTTGCTGACATGTCTGCTGATGTGTCACCAATGGCTGCCTTCTGTTGATAGGGGTTCGGTCAACCGATCATGGCGTTCAATCGACCGAACATTTGTCAAGTCAACTCTCGGTTGACTTGCTCTGGTTCGGTTTGCTTGGGTGATTTCGACCAACTGGAATAGGGCTCACTCGAACCCAATTCCCGGCCTTCTCCTCGAGCAGTCTTCCATCCTGACTTTACACCCCTCGAACGTCGTGCACGTTCTTCACGCCCACCGGTATACTCTTCCGCAGCTCTCTCGTCCTTCGGACGCACCGAGCCTGTCAGCTCCCTTCTCGTGCCATCCTTCTCGCTCGCTACGTCTTCCGCTCGACTTCCTGTGCTCCTAAGCTCCTGCACACTTAGACACAGGGATCATACAAACAAGACCTAACCTAAACTTGGTTGATCACATCAAAACAACCACGGGGTCCAACAATCTCCCCTCTTTGATGTGCATCAACCCAAGTTTAGGTTAGGGTAAAAACAAATAAATAGTAATTTTAAGAAAATTACGAAACTAACATTTTAAGCATAAAATTTAAAAAAATAAAAAATTTTAATTTTCCTAACTCCCCCTAAACTTGTTACTTAAGTCTCCTCCTTTGATCACAGCAAAAACGCGGGAAAAAATTTTTTCTAAGTAAAAAAAAATGATTTCCCAAGTAAAAATTTTTTTAAAAGATTTCCTGTTCCGACATTTTTAACAAAATTCTAAGTTAGAATTTTATGAACAATATTTTTGAAGAATTTTCAAGGAAATGTTTAAAAACTTTTCAAAGCATTATATAATTCTAATTTTAATACTTTTATCAGAAAGTTAATTAAACAGTTTATTTCGATATTTCGGCTTCCAGATCGTGGCGAGGCACTAGGCCTTCTTAGTTATTGGAGCAACAACCACTTCCTTAGACAAAGCTTCATAAAGAAATTCTAAACATTTAATCTCTTTTCTGACAGCCTTAATTTATAACAATTTTAATTTAGCATAAATTTTAGAACCTAATAGAGGTTCCTTCTTACAGGATTAATCAAAAATCTGGGGGGTACATAAGTTTTAGAAATTTTCCTAAGTTGACCTTGATGATTTCTAATATATCAGTTTAATTTATCAAAAATTCTTAATTTAGATTTTTGTAAAATATTTGAACATGCAGCAGATTTCAATTTTTCAATTTGCATTTTCAAATGATCATTTTCTGATTTTAAATTATCTAGCAATTTACTTAAATCTGCGTTCTCATTTTCTAATTTAAGTAAATCTTTAGAAAGAGATTTAATAAACTTAAAGGACTGCTTGGGAGTTAGATTACATACCTCACTTACCTGTATATCCGTAGCTCCCCCTTCATCGCAGCTTTCTTCTTCTGATGTTCCTCCCCCTTTATCTATGCTCATTTCTGAGCTTGACTCTTCTTCCAGCTGATGGTTAGCCATTAGCGCTAACCCCGAGAATTCTTCGACGTCTGATTTGGAGGATGAAGAATCATCCCATGTAGCCTTCAGGCTCTTGCGTGTAGAGGACGTCGATTTTTGAGGCTTCTCCTTGTTCTTTTTCTTCAGTTTGGGGTAGTCATCCTTGATCTACCCTTCCTCGTTGTAATTGTAGCATCGGACCGTCCTTTTGTTACAATGATGCTTCCGCAACTGTGATTTAAATTTATTAGTATTAAAAAATTTATTGAAACGTCTTACCAATATAGTCGCTTCGGATTCGTCGATCGAGGCTTCGGAGTCAAAACTGTTTATTCTTGCCTTTAAGGCAATGTTCTAACTAGTCTTCTCTACTCCATTGGGCTCTGCAACTCGAGATTCGTGAAGTTCAAAAGTGGAAAATAAATTTTCTAATGTACTTACCTCGAAGTCCTTAGAGATGTAGTATGCATCTACTAAGGACGCCCATTCTGGAGTTCTTGGGAAGGCGTTGAGCGCGTACCAGATCGAGTCTCGGTTCGTTACTTCTTCTCAAAAGTTGCTTAGTTGAGTTATTAGCTCCTTAATCCTTGCTTGGAGTTGCGTTACCTTCTCGCCATTGTTCATCCGGAGGTTTGTTAGTTATGTTCGGAAGATGTCACGCTTTGTAAGCTTCGTTTCGGAGGTATCTTTGTGAAGCTTCAGGAATTTTTCCCAGAGGTCTTTCACGGAGTCGTAGCTTCCGATCTGACTTACCTCCTGAGGCGGCAGAACGTTAAGCAGGTGGAACTCAGCCTTTTTGTTGGCCACGAAATCAGCTTGCTCCTTTTTCGTCCAGTTGTACTCTTCTTTATCTTTTGGTGCTTCATATCCATATTTCATTATTAAGAGTATATCAAATTCAGTTTTAAAAAATACTCTATTTTTCGCTTCCATGTAGTGAAATCTCCGTTGAAGTTTGGGGGATGGATGTTCGTGCCGGCCATTGTCCTGATCTTTGTGCTTCAGACGGCGGTTAGTCCTTCCGAGGTTGTTGGGCTCTGATATCACTTGTTGGTGCAGCGAGACCAGCAAGAGGGGGGTGAATTGCCTGTAACACAAAAAGTATACCCTCCTCAAACTTTCAACTCTAAGATAAAGCAAAAGGAATAATAAAATAAATAACATAAAAGAAAAGAGACGACTCAGCGATTTTGACTTGGTTACAATTAAGAAGGTTGTTAATCCAAGGCGGTTGAATAGGCACACTAGTAGAGTCTCATTCTCTGAAGGTAGAGAAGCCTTTTACACAATTGGAAAGAACAGAAGTTGCTAAGAAATGAAAGTACAGAGTTGTATTTTCATTATTGTTCGAGGCCCCTTTATATAGGGGTTCCAGAGCTTATCAGATCACCTGATCTTCGGGATCAGGTTTTGACTCGAGAGGGATCGGTCGACCGATCCCCAGGTTCGGTCAACCTAACCTGCGTACTTGGCCAGCCTTCCGTCCAGATGCATTCTGTGTGGATCGAGCCTACATTCAGTCTACCAATCCCATTGTTCAGTCAACCGATCAGCCAACGGTCTTTCCATGAGTTGGCCCGATCAGAATGCTTGACTGAGTCTTGGGTTTATCTCCGGTTCGGTCAACCGATCAGAGAGTCCGATCGACCGATCAGCCAACAGCCGGTTGCTGACGTGTCTGATGATGTGTCACCAACGAATGCCTTCTGTTGAAAGGGGTTCGATCGACCGATCATGGTGTTCGGTCGACCGAACACTTGTCAAGTCAACTCCCGGTTGACTTGCTCTGGTTCGATTTGCTTGGGTGATTTCGGCCAACTGGAATAGGGCTCACCCGAACTCAATTCCCGGCCTTCTCCTCGAGCAGTCTTCCGTCCCAGCTTTACGTCCCTCGAATGCCGTGCACATTCTTCACGCCCACCGGTGTACTCTTCCGCAGCTCTCTCGTCCTTCGGACGCACCGAGCCCGTCGGCTCCCTTCCTGTGCCGTCCTCCTCGCTAGCTGCGTCTTCCGCTCGACATCCTACGCTCATAAGCTCCTGCACACTTAGACACAGGGATCAGACAAACAAGACCTAACCTAAATTTGGTTGATCACATCAAAACAACCACGGGGTCCAACACGTATCACCAGGGTATATCTTTTGGGTAGATTGTGCCATTGGCATCGCTGCATGTCCCGCTGACAATTGTACTTTAGAAGCTTCCAGGCTATCGTGTCAGAGGATGGTTGGCTTACTTAAGAATAGTATCAGGGACACTTTTTGGTGTTATCTTTTCATAGGACATATGGAAAAGCACACTCGTACTTTGATACAAGCTCGGGCAGCAAGGATGCTTCAACAATAGAAGGAAGTAGTGGACGGAGGCCGAGTGTCTAAGGACACTGTAGCATCTACGACCGGTCAACAAGCTGACCAAGGATCTCGAGTTGATAACTAGCTCGATCGACGAACACACAACCAACTGACAGGTGCTGATCAGGAGGCACCCAACACCCCGATCCCCTATCATAAAGCATTGTTTCACACTCCTCTTGAAGAGCAAGGCCGAGTGGAGAGGGTGCAGGGATCGTCCTCCAAAGACATGGTCATGTGGGACGGTCAGGGATCATCCTCCGACTAGATGATTCTCCCGAGTGGATCAACTGGTAACTCTGTCAAGCAATTCACGATGATGAGTTGCCATCAAACTTTAGGCAACCGACGATCGGGAAGTACAATGAGTCAACCGACCCCGACGACCACTTGCTTGAGTTTGACACTGTATCCACCCTACACCAGTACTCGAATGGAGTGAAATGCCGAGTGTTCCTTATAATGCTCTCGGAATCGGCTCAAAGGTGGTTCCAACAGCTATCAATCGACTCGATCCATCTCTTCAGGGACTTCCTGTTGGTGCAATCGACCTCTAGGGTTTCAATGTTTGACAATGTACCTAAGTATGGTCAGTTTGATTAAGGAGAGAGAAGTCTAGTTAGGACTAGAGTGATGGATCATAAAGAAACGCTAGAGGGGGGGTGAATAGTGTTCGTCGAAAAATCATTATTGAGTCAAAGTACGCAGCAGAAAATAATAAAGAAAACAACACTAACACACCAAATTTTACTTGATTCGGAGCCTTCATCGATTCTTACTCCAAGGCCCGCATGTAAGAGTGCCTTCGTTGGACAATCCACTAATAGTTCGCAAAAGAATGACACAATAAATACAAGAACTATAAAATAAATTTACCAATAACAAGGAAAATAAAAACTAAGTCGCAGGTTATCGGAGAAGCTTCGTAGCATCGCAGGAGTGTCTTTGGAGCAGCGCACAAGAAAACAATTGCAGAGAGAAGTGTGTTCTATGCTCTAGGTGGAAGGTTGTTTATATAGTTAGTTCCGAGCGCCTGGATCCCTTCCGGGCGATTAGATCGTGATGTCAGCCAACCAATCAATGTGCTCTAAGCTGCCGAGCAGATAAGCCTTGGGCATTCCGGGTGCCCGGACCACCATTTTTAGCAAATCATTTTGCTGCAAGAAAAAGTTAGTCTGAGGCAAATAAAATTTATACTATCCTACAAAACAAAGTTAGCACAATAACAAGTAGAGTAGTAATTAGATTCTGTTTCCTCGAGACTAGAATCTAGTCAAGATCTCAACTTAGATTTCCAAAATGGATCTAAGTTGGATCGATGTCTACTATTCCCTCAAACGGGGAACGCGCCCTCACCAAGTCACTCCCCTCCAGTGATTTACCTTTAACTTACCATCTTGCTAGATATCCGGCCAGCCCGTCGACTTGTCTGGACTTTATGCTAGCTATTCGATCGGCCTATTGACCTAGCTAGACTTAGTGTCAGATGTCTGATCAGTCCGTTGACCCATCTGGACTTCGTACCAGCTATCTAGTCAGCCCGTCGACCTAGCTGGATTTCTTCCCATATATCCGGTCAACCCGACGACCTATCTGGACTTTTCCTGCACACTTAGTGAAATCGTTAGATCACAATAAACCTAACTTAACTTATTTATCATTCATCAAAATCTGAGTTAGATCGTTAGTGCAATCTGCACCAACAATCTCCCTCTTTTTGATGCAATGACAACCTGAGTTAAGTTAGAAAAAAAAAATAACAATATGCAAAGATAAATGACATGAGTTTTAAGTTAGTCTTGTTTTGATGTTATGCTTTGGTATTTTGCTAATTTATTCCACCTAACCCTCCCCCTTTGACATTCATCAAAAAATAGAACTAGATAATTCATGGAAAAATTTGCTAAGGAAAGTAACCAAAAAATAAATTTGATGTCAAAAAATAGAACTAGACAATTCATGGAAAAATTTGCTAAGGAAAGTAACCAAAAAATAAATTTGACAATAGAAAATTTTCAGGATTAATAGGGGAGTTAACTTAGAAAATAAGTTAATTCACTTGAAGATAATTTTTAAAGACATTTTATAAAGTGATTTTCAAAAGTAAAAACTTTATGTCAGGATTTCCAAAAATAATGTGATTTTGAAATTATTTTCCAAATCTACAAAGTTTTCAAAATATAAGATTTCCAAAAGATACAAAAATTTGGTTTTTGTAAAAATAACTCTAAAGATTAGAAAATTTGAATGTGTTTTTAAAATCTACCAATTTTTCATAAGATTTTCAAAAGAAAAGTTTTTACAAAATAACTAGCTTTTTAAGATAACTTTTGAAAGTATTTGAAAATCGTTTTCAAAAATGGAGTTTTGAAAAAGATATAAGGGATGTTTTCATAGCAATATTTCAAAAACTTAAATAGTTGTCAAACAAATTTACAAAGCTATCATTTAAAACACTTTTGAAATTTGTAAGGCTGATAGAGTTAAAAAAAAACTTGTACAGTATTGAAAATGCTAGTAGTTAAAAAAGTTCAATGCAATTTTTAAAGAAATATTTAAAGTTATTAATTCTTCCCCTGAACCTGCTATTATTTCAAAATAATCAACTTTAAAGTGTCCTTAACTGTCTAACAATTAGTTACTTACTAACTATCAGAAGATAGCAGTTTTCACTTGATTAGTTAGATTAAGTTAATTTATCCAGTTAGTGTTTGACTAAGCTGAAAAACTTAACCTGATTACTATTAGTTTGATTTTTAACGCCCAAACTTGTATTGATGCACTGATATAAGTATCTTAAGTCTAGGCAATTTGCCTATGCATCTCACCCCTTTCTAAGTTTAACAATACACAAACAAGGAGCCCTAGTGTGCTGGTGAGATGCTCAAGTCCTAGATCTATAGGAGCATGCTTTCTAAGGGTTTGATCTAGACTAAGACTAAAAGTAATTTTGAAAATTCTAAAAATAAGGGAAGTTTTGAAAAATAAATAAAGAATTTCATCCTAGATTTTTAAAGAATAATTTTTTAAAGTAATTTTAAAATTAAAAAGTCCTAATCTATTAAGAACATTCCTAATTGTAACAAATAAACTGAGAAAGACTGACTATAAATAGTAAGTCAAAAATGTACAATGCATAGTAATAAGAAGTCAATGTAAATACAAGTAGACAATAGTAAGCTAATCTACTATGATGAGGAGGGCAGTTCGGAACCCAGAGAGTACAACATCTCTATCAGCTCAATGTGATGAGTCTGATCATCCTCGCGAGAGCTAGCCAGGTCCCATCGAAGATCGGAGACATCCTGCCGCATGTCCTATCCAAGATCAGAAATCTCCTACCACATGTGCCGTCGAAGATCGATGACATCCTGCCGAAAGCTAGTCACAACTGACTCAAGGTTGGTAACTCGGTTAGCTAGAGTGCGAGGGGCGGGATGTGGTGCTCGAGCTGGAGGCAGTACTGGAGCAGGGGGATCGCCAAAAAGTGCAACCATGAACTCATCCATCCTTGCCTCCTCCCCCTCGGCATTTGGCTGTGGCTCGACGTCCGGGCTAAGCTAGTGCTGCCCCCCCCCCCCCCCCCTCCGCTAGGACAAGACACCCTTATCATATGTATAAATACCACCTAAAGAAAGGTTCCTAGATCCTAGCATGTCAAACTCAGTTAGGGCTCTAACATCACCTCTAGTGACATCAATACCTAAAGAGGCAATGTATGCGATCAAGATGTGACAGTAGGGCATGTGAACCAATCTACTGGTGATGAGTCCAGCTGAGTAAAGAATGGCATGAAAAATATGTAAACTAATGTCTATATCTAATCTATGACAGAAACAATATAGTAAAAATGAGTGAAAGGGACGCATCATCGTGATGTCGCGAGTGGTCAACGGGGGCATAGTCCTGGACTCTAAGGGAGACTGACCTAAATAGGATAACTGTGGGTACTTTCTCGTACCCCTCAAAAATATGAATAGATCGTATCAAGTGTAATGTGCGAGTGAGGATCACCAAATGGTGGATCCCTAGGGGGATAGCACTGAAGGTGCAAGCAGATGGACGTAAACCTAAAAAGGTCCGGATGACAGTAGGGGATAGAATGATATCAGTACTAACTACCCTAGCTAGTGGTGTGTGTAAGGTCATCTACTCTAACTAGGTTGTTGTACAGTTCAACACATAAACAATCCTATGTTAACTGAACTAGTACAGTAAACTAGACGTTGCAAACTGTAGTAGTCAATGACCTCTACAACAGAAATACATGAACATATAAAAAACTGTTTATCTAGACATCTAGTCCATGTAGACATATAGATAGTGGTGGCAAACCTAATCCTATGTTCCTCAATTGGAAACCTAAGGTCAGTACTAGTAGTAGAGGGCCCAACACTAGGATTAGAGCGTTTCCTAATTTTTCAAAGATATCAAAGAAAACTAAACTAAGCATAAAATACTAAAATAAAACAATTAAAAAATATTTAGGAAAGGAAAGAAAATTTAACGACGCATCGTTAATAAGAATACTAGAATTGATGACCTCGGTTGTTCCGTAACAACGTAGTAACTGGAGGAAGAGGAAAAAGTTTTAATTTAAGTTTTAATTTTAAGTTTAATTTTAATTAAGTTTTAATTTAAGTTTTAATTTTAAGTTTAATTAAGTTTGAATTTAAGTTTGAATTTTAAGTTACATTTTAATTAAGTTTTAATTTTAAGTTTAATTTAGTTTTAATTTTAAGTTTAATTTTAAGGTTAATTAAGTTTTAATTTAAGTTTTAATTTCAATTAAGTTTTAATTTAAGTTTTAATTTTAAGATTTAACAATTAAGTTTAATTTTAATTAAGTTTTAATTTTAAGTTAAATTTTAATTTAATCTTAATTTATTTTTAATTTTTATTTAATTTAATTTTAATTTTAATTTAATTAAATCCTTAGTCATCTCACCCGATTTATGTTTTCAATCAGGAAATGCTATAATTTTATGAGATGAGTTAAGTTCAATTTCAGAGTTTAGTTTAACCTTATGTTAGATTCAGATTTAGCTTTGGGCTCAACAAACATGCATTATTTAGATAAACTTCTGGGCTATGGTGAGTCACCTGGACATCATTAGAGTAACCATGCCTTTGAGGTTTTCCAAATAGTCTCATCCACTGAATTTAGTACAAAACCTTGATCTAACTAGTTAGGATTTGTAAGGGGTAACTTCAGTTAGTTCCACTAAGCCAAATGCACCAGGTCGAAGTCATATCTTCCTAGTCATGCATAGATAGAGTTTCCCTGACCTACTATTATCCAAAACTTCACCAGTATCGTAGGTCAAATTAAACTTTTGTCCTTTTTTACTCTAATCCTAATTACCCTGCCGGGTAGGTTATTTTTGGAGGTGCCAACTAGTTTGGAGCCTCCCCTGAATTATTGATCTAGATTTTTTAAATTTTGGTTTTGGGTTTATGTCGATTATTTTTATAATTATAATAGACTTGATGATAGTTTGAGTTGGTTTTGTAATTATTTCTGTAATTTGACTTTGGTTTAGTTGATTTAGTTTTATGTTTTGGATTTTGTTTTGGGTTATTTGATTTTACATAATATATTTTATTTTTAGGTATGCAGTATTGGTTAATTCCTACTTACATAGTTAGGCACGCTTTTGGAACTCAAGCTTTAGTTTGTGTTTTATTTTGAGTTATGAGTAATATGAATGATTTATTTATTGAACTGGACTTGTATCCAAGCGCAGATTTGTTGTATACAACCTTTTGATTTTTAAGGATTAAATCTAAGTTTTTTGATTTAGTTGTAAAATTTTCTAACAATCCTTTAAGTTTGCTAATTTTAATTTTTAATGTTGAGTTTTTCTCTTTAAGTTTTACGACTTGATTTGGATTAGAATTTTCAATTTGTTTCTTGAGGTGTTGATTTTCCTCAAGGAGCACTTTATTTTGATTTTCATTTTCGGTTAATTTTTTATTTAAGCACACATTAATTTTGAAAAAAAAATTCTTAAATTAAGGTATACCTCATCGGAACCTTCGAAAACAAGTACAAACTCATGGCTCGATTCGAGTTTGGACCCGTCTTCCGATTCGCCTTCTGATTCTGATTCGCAGGCCATCAGTGCGAGGTAGCTTTGGTGCTTTTTCTCTTCGGCATCCGAATCATCCGAATATGATTCATCCCACGTCGCCTTGAGTGCTTTCTTCTTGGTTTTCTCGTTCTTCAGCTTTGGACACTCGTTCTTGTAGTGTCCCTTCTTGTTGCATTCGAAGCAGGTTATATTTTTATTGTTAGGATCGGTGGTGGAGTTGATCTTCTATAGGTCATTTCTGCTAAAGTTCTTCTTTCTCCTGGTGAACATTTTTCTTACCAAGTTTACCAAGTATTTTTCATCTTCTAAGTCTTGGTCAGACTTACCTTCAGGTTCAGGTTTGGTTCTTGACTTTTTCTTTGAGGAACCTACAAAAAGGGTAATACCTTTCTCAGCCTATTTTGAGTTAGTCTAATCATGAAGTTCAAGTTCACAAAATAATTCATCAAGTTTTAATTTGGAAATATTCTTCAAAATCTTGTAAGCATCCACGATGGATGCCCATAGTGCATTTCGAGGAAACGCGTTAAGTGCATACCTTATTAGGTCGCGGTTCTCCATTTGGTGGTCGATTGTGTGAAGCCCATTGAGGATGTTATTTATCCTCACGTGGAGTTGACTCACAGTTTCTCCTTTCTGCATTTCTATATTAAATAATTTATTCAAATAGAAGTCTCTTTTGGTTACATTCACGTCGCTGGTTCCTTCATGTAATTCGATCATCTTGTCCCATAGTTTCTTCGCATTTTCATGTGGGCCGATACAGTTCAGTTTTTCTTTCGTTAGCCCGCACTGGATGGTGTTGAGAGCTTTGAAATCTATTTGGGTTTTCTTCTTTATCGTCGGATTCCACTGTTTCAGGTCCATCAAAATTTCGACGTTATCGACTGGAGCCTTGTAGCCTCTGGTGATGCTAAACCACTGGTCAAAGTTAGTCTTCAAATAAACCTCCATTCGCTTCTTCCAGTACGAGAAGTCATCGTCGTTGAAGAGGGGAGGATGGACAGTGCTATATCCCTTGTTTTGGGTCATTGCTCTTGCACACAATAAAGAAAAACTGAGAGGGTCCCAAGACTTTTGGTCTTGGATTAATAGTGTGGGATAAAAATAAAAATATTAAGACTGAATTGGTGTTGCACCAATTTAGATTGGTTTGCTACGAGAAAATATTTCCAAAGAGGTAATTGTACCGATTTGGATTATTTCTAAAAACTTAAAATCGAAAATAAGAAAACAAAAATTTTCACCCCCTTTGTTTGATTGGTGGTTGTACCAAATCAGAGCGGTACCTGCTCTGATACCACTTAATGGATCGTAAATAAATGCTAAGGGGGGGGGGGGGTGAATAGCGTTCATCGAAAAATCGTTATCGAGTCAAAGTACGCAGCGGAAAATAATAATGAAAACAACACTAACACACCAAGTTTTACTTGGTTAGGAGCCTTCGTCGACTCTTACTCCAAGGCCCACACGTGAGAGTGTTTCATTGGGCAATCCACTAATAGTTCACAAATGAGTTACACAATAAGTACAAGAACTATAAAATAAAATTACCGACAACAAGGAAAATAAAAACTGAGTTACAGGTTGTCGGAGAAGCTTCGCAGTGTCGCAGGAGTGTCTTTGGAGCAGCGCACAAGAAAGCAGTTGCAGAGAGAAGTGTGTTATGTGCTCCAGGTTGAAGGTTGCTTATATAGGAAATTCCGGGCATCTGGATCCTTATCGAGCGCTTAAACCGTGACATCAACTAACCAATCAACGTTCTCCAAGCTGGTGAGCAGATAAGCCATGGGCATTCCGAGCGCCTGGACCACTCCGAGCGCCCGGATCCCTTCCGGGCGCCTAGACCACTTTTTCCAGCAAATCGTTTTCCTACAAGAAAAAATTAGTCCGAGGCAAATAAAAATTATACTACCTTGCAAAACAAAGTTAGCACAATAACAAGTAGAGTAGTAATTAGAATCTATCTGTAGGACCGTTAGATTCGATAGAGGGGGGGTGAATATCGATTCGAAAAGTCGAGTAAAACTATGCAGCGGAAAAGTAAATGAACACAGTTGTTTTTACTTCGTTCGAAGCCTGTGACGACTCCTACTCGAAGGCCCGTGGTCCTTGACCACTTTCGTTGGGCAATCACTAGCAATTCGAATATAATTACAAAATGAATACAGGAAATGCTAGTGAAACAAAGTAATATCGACAAAGAAATTAACTAAAAACCGAAGGAGCACTTTGTCGGAGCTTTGTTGGTGTCGCAGGAATGTAGAGCAGCAGGACCAGCAGTAGAAGAGTTCTCAGATTGATTATTGAAGAAGCTCCATCCCTGGGGCTTCTTTTATATGCTGCTCCGGGCGCCTGGATCCCTTCCGGGCGCCCTGGTGCGACGTGGCAGGTCTAATCAGCGAACTCCACGTGGCGACGACTCGGCCTGGATAAAATTCACCTCCGGGCGCCCGGATCCCTTCCGGGCGCCTGGACCTCCGGGCGCCCGGATCCCTTCCGGGCGCCCGGACCTCCTGTTTCCAGAAACTTCCTTTCCTGCAAAACAGAGTTAGTCCGAGGCACATATGTATTCTGCAACACAGATTGTTAGCACAATTTATGAAATAGAATTAACAGTAAAAATATGACTTAGATTCCGTCTTTCCGAGACCAGAATCTAGTCACGATCTCGACTTAGATATCCGAAATGGATCTAAGCCGGATCGACGCCTAATGTTCCCTTCCCGGGAACGCGTCCTCGCAGTCACTCCCCTCCAGTGACTTACCTCACTTACCTGCCAGACGTCCGGTCAGCCCGTCGACCCGTCTGGACTTCTCGCCAGCTATCTAGTCAGCCCGTCGACCTAGCTGGACTTCTCGCCAAGCGTCCGGTCAGCCCGTCGACCCGCTTGGACTTCTCGCCAGCTATCCGGCCAGACTTCGTGCCAAACATCCGGTCAGCCCGTCGACCTGTCTGGACTTCCCCTGCACACTCGATCAAAGTGTCAGACAACAACAAAACAAACTTAACCTATTTGTCATTCATCAAAACCTAGGTTAGACCGTTAGTGCTACCCGCACCAACAATCTCCCCCTTTTTGATGGAATGACAACCTGGTTAAGTTAGTGAAAGAACGCAAAAAAGAGGTACATCGGTTTTAAAGTTAGTTTTAGTGTTTTCAATTTTGGTTTATCTAACTTAACCACCTAACCCTCCCCCTTTGGCATTCATAAAAAAAAACAAGGGTAAGCAATCATAGTGTAGAGTTACTGTAAAAAAATAAGCACAGCTAATCTTGAAAAAATACCTGAGTTTGGTTTCAAAATTCAAAGATAAAAGTACAATTTTTAAATCCAAGTAAAAAATCAAGTTGACTTGGGGGAGACAAGTTGAATTTTGAAAAGTATAAATTTAAAGTTAATCAAGTTTAACTTTTCAAGCGTGTAAAATTTTTACATCAGGTTTTTCAAATTTTCTTTTCAAGTTTAAGTAATATTTACTTTTCAAAAAAAATTTTCAACTTCAATTTTTCAAAACAAAGCAAAAATTAAACAAGTAAGATTAAATTTGCCAAAGTAAATTTTTAAGGCTAATTTGATAAAAGCTAAATTTGGAAAGTTTAATTTTCAAGCATATGTTACAAAGCTGAATAAATTTAAATTTGCAATCAGGTTTAAAAATTAGGTGGGATTAAACTTCCAAGTTTTTCAAACACTTAGTTAAATTTAACTTTTTGTAAACTAATGTTCAAACATAAGTTAGTTTTAAAAAGTATTTTTCAAACACACAGAATTTTAATTAATTTCTCCCCCTGAACTTGATACTTAAATTTTAAACAGCTGTCTAACCAATTAGGTACTAACTATCAGAAGATAGTAGCTTTCACTTGGTTAGTCAGATTAAGGTGATTATAAACAGTCAGTGTTTGACTTGACTGATGATCTTAATCTGATTACTGTCTGATTTGTATTTAACGTCCAGACTTATGCTGATGCACTGAAATAAGCATCTTAAGTCCAGACAGTTGGCCTATGCATCTCACCCCTTTCTATGTTTGTCAAACACAAGCAAGGTAAACCTAAGGTGTTGGTGAGATGCTCAAAAACTAGTCCTATGGGTACATGCTTTCTAAGGATTCAAAACTAGTCTAAGGCCAAAACTGTTTTTGAAAAACTAAAAATATGAAAGTTTTGAAAACAAACAAGTTTAACTTATAATTTGAAAACATTTATTTTGAAAATAATTTTAAAAAAATCCTAGCATATTGAGCACATCCCTAATTTTCGACGTAAGTTGCTAAACTCACTTTCAGGGAGTGGTTTTGTGAAAATGTCAACTAAATTTGATTTGGACTCAATGTATTTGAGTTCAATATCACCTTTAGTAACATGATCCCTGATAAAGTGGTGCCTAATTTCAATATGTTTGGTTCTTGAATGATGCACAGGGTTCTTGGTTAAGTTAATTGAACTTATATTGTCAATTAATACTTTTACATTTGTGATGTTTAAGTTGAAATCTTTTAGAGTATGCATCATCCATAACGGTCCTACAAGTGGTATCAGAGCAAGTACCGCTCTGATTTGGTGCAACCACCAATCAGACTGGGGGTGAAATTTTTTTTTCCTTTTTTTGTTTTCAGTTCGACGCTTAATTCTAAAACTGGTGTATCATTACTTTAATATTTTTTTAATTAATCTAAATTGGTGCAACACGAATCTAGATTTTCACTACTATTTTTTTTTCTCTCTTCCCGCACTACTAATCCAAGACCAAGTTTTGGGATTTTTTTGTTTCTTCTCTTTCGTCTGTGCGCAGGACTAAAATGTCTCAGACAGAAGGATTCAGCACAGTACGACCTCCACTCTTCAACGGGGACGATTTTCCGTACTCGAAAAAGCGGATGGAGGTTTACCTCAAAACAGACTTCGACCAGTGGATGAGCATTACGAGACCCTACAAAATTCCAGTGGACAACTCCGGGAATCTACTGGATCCTGAAGACTGGACAGCAGACTTGAAGAAAAAGGCATCAATAGAAAATAAAGCGATCAACACTCTACAGTGCGGATTGACAAGAGAAGAACTGAACAGAGTCGGTCCACACAAAAACGCTAAAGAGCTATGGGACAAATTGATCGAACTGCACGAGGGAATGAGTGACGCCAAGGTAACAAAACGAGACCTGCTTTTAAATAAAATTTTTAATATAAAAATGCAGGAAGGTGAAACGGCGAATCAGCTCCACGCAAGAATCAAGGACATCCTTAACGGGCTTCATGCGATAGGCCACCAGATGGAAAATAGAGACTTAATAAGGTACGCATTAAATGCTTTTCCACGTAATAGTTTGTGGGCATCAATCGTAGATGCCTACAAAATTTCTAAAAATCTTTCTAAATTAAAATTAGATGAGCTTTTCTGTGAATTAGAATTACATGAACAAACTAATGCTGGAGCCGAAAAAGGTATAACTTTATTTGCAGGTTCCTCCAAAGAAAAGAAGAGCAAGCTCGAGTATGAAGAAGATCCCGACCAAGACTCCGAAGATGAAGAACACCTGGTGAACCTGGTAAGAAAAATGTTCACCAGGAGAAAAAGGAGCTTCAGCACAAAGGACCTTCAAAAGATCAGTTCTCCCTCAGATCAAAAGAACGTGACTTGCTTCGGCTGCAACAAAAAGGGACATTACAAGAACGAATGCCCAAAACTGAAGTTTGATAAACCGAAGCCAACCAAAAAGAAGGCCCTCAAAGCAACGTGGGACGACTCCTCGGACGAATCAGAGAAAGAAGAGCAGAAACATCAGAACCACCTCTCACTGATGGCCCGCGAAGCTGAAACAGAAGACGAATCGGAAGATGAAGACGGGTCTGAACCTGAAACAAGCCACGAGTCCGTACTCATTTCCGAAGGCCCGAATGAGGTATATTTTAATTTAAACAAAATTTTTTTTAGAATTATTTCCTGTTTAAATAGTAAATTAATTAAAATAGAAAATGAAAACAAATCACTTCTTGAGGAAAATCAAGACCTCAAGGAACAAATAAAAAATTCAAATCCAACTCAAGATCTAACACTTGAGGAGGAGAATTTATCATTAAAAAATGAAATAAACAATTTAAAGGAGATGTTAGAAAAATTCACAACAAGATCAAAAAATCTAGACTTAATCCTAAATAATCAAAAGGCATGCTATAATAAAACCGGACTAGGATATAAGTCGAATTTAAATAAAACCTTTAAATCATTAATAACCCAATACAAATCAACCAATCTAGCTTGGGTTCTGAAAGCGTGCTTAACCACGCAAATAGGACTTAATCAATATTATATACCTAAAGAAAAAATACATTATATAGAATCGAATAAACCAAACCAAAATCCAAAATACAAACCTAAATTAAATTCAAAATCTAAACACCTTAATCAACAAAATAATCACCAAGTTAACTATAACTATAAAAGGAATCGACACAAACCTAAAACCAAAATTTAAATTAATGGCCAATAATTCAGGGGGAGGCTCCAGAATAGCTGGCACCTCCAAAAGTTACTAACCCGGCAGGGTAATTAGGATTAGTTAAAAAGAGACTAAGTTTAACTTGAATCAATGATACTGGTGAAATTTTTGGATGATAGTACGTTAGGGAAACTTGGGCATCGTATGTCTAGAAAGATATGGTTTCGATCTGGTGCATTTGGCCAAGTGGAACTGACCGAAGCTACCCTTAAATGGATCCTAATCAGTTAGACCAAGGTTTAGTACTAAGCTCCGTGGATAGGACTATTCGAAAAACCTCGAAAGGTTGGTTACTTCTAATGACATCCATGTGACTCACCAAGCTTAGAAGTTTATCCGAAGAATGCCTGTTTGTAGAGACCAAAACTAAACCTGAATCTAACATAAGTTAAACCAAAACTCCATAATTAAAAATCCAATTTCATCTCGCAAAATCATAGGATTCCCTGATTGATAATATAGATCGGGTGAGATGAATAAGGCTTAAATTTTAATTTTAAACTTAAAAATTAATTTCAAAACTTTAATTTTAAACTTAAAAATTAATTTCAAAATTTTAATTTTAATTTTAAACTTAATTTCAAAATTTTAATTTTAAACTCAAAAATTAATCTCAATTTTAAACTTAAAAATTAATTTCAAAATTTTAATTTTAAACTTAAAAATTAATTTCAAAATTTAAATTTTTTTTAACTTAAAAATTATTTTCAAAATTTTAATTTTAAACTTAATTTCAAAATTTTAATTTTAAACTTAAAAATTAATCTCAATTTTAAACTTAAAAATTAATGTCAAAACTCCAATTTTAAACTTAAAAAATTAATTTCAAAATTTTAATTTTAAACTTAAAAATTATTTTCAAAATTTTAATTTTAAACTTAATTTCAAAATTTTAATTTTAAACTTAAAATTAATTTCAAAACTTTAATTTTAAACTTAAAAATTATTTTCAAAATTTTAATTTTAAACTTAATTTCAAAAATTTTAAAACTTAACTTCAAACCTAATCTCTAAATTCAAAAAAAAAAAAAAAAAAAAAAGGGTCAAAAACCAGGGGCGGGCGCCCCTGGTATTCCCCTCCGGGGCGCCCGGAAGGGGATCCGGGCGCCCGGAGTCCCCTATAAATAAGGGGCAGCAGGCGCCCCCAACCCTTGCCCCACAAACTTTACTTTTGCCAAAGGTTCACTCCAAACCTTAGTGCGAGAGTATTTTAAATCAAATTTTCTTGCGGTGAAGACGCTGTTGCGATTCAACCGAGGTCGTCAGATCTATATTTGTCGATGGCTCCTCGGTAAAAATTCTTCCCCTCTCTAAAACTTTATTAGAATTTGTCCTCTCATTTTTTCTTAGAATATTTTCTTATATATACAGTAGGAAACGAATAAATACTGGTGCTGGACCCTCTAATGCTAGCTCTGATACCACTTGTAGGACCGTTAGATTCGATAGAGGGGGGGGGGGTGAATATCGATTCGAAAAGTCGAGTAAAACTACACAGCGGAAAAGTAAATGAACACAGTTGTTTTTACTTCATTCGGAGCCTGTGACGATTCCTACTCGAAGGCCCGTGGTCCTTGACCACTTTCGTTGGGCAATCACTAGCAATTCGAATATAATTACAAAATGAATACAGGAAATGCTAGTGAAACAAAGTAATATCGACAAAGAAATTAACTAAAAACCGAAGGAGCACTTTGTTGGAGCTTTATTGGTGTCGCAGGAACGTAGAGCAGCAGGACCAGCAGTAGAAGAGTTCTCAGATTGATTATTGAAAAAGCTCCATCCCTGGGGCTTCTTTTATATGCTGCTCCGGGCGCCTAGATCCCTTCCGGGTGCCCTGGTGCGACGTGGCAGGTCTAATCAGCGAACTCCACGTGGCGACGACTCGGCCTGGATAAAATTCACCTCCGGGTGCCCGGATCCCTTCCGGGAGCCCGGACCTCCTGTTTCCATAAACTTCCTTTCCTGCAAAACAGAGTTAGTCCGAGGCACATATGTATTCTGCAACACAGATTGTTAGCACAATTTATGAAATAGAATTAACAGTAAAAATATGACTTAGATTCCGTCTTTCCGAGACCGGAATCTAGTCACGATCTCGACTTAGATATCCGAAATGGATCTAAGCCGGATCGACGCCTAATGTTCCCTTCCCGGGAACGCGTCCTCGCAATCACTCCCCTCCAGTGACTTACCTCACTTACCTGCCAGACGTCCGGTCAGCCCGTCGACCCGTCTGGACTTCTCGCCAGCTATCTAGTCAGCCCGTCGACCTAGCTGGACTTCTCGCCAAGCGTCCGGTCAGCCCGTCGACCCGCTTGGACTTCTTGCCAGCTATCCGGTCAGCCCGTCGACCTAGCTGGACTTCGTGCCAGACATCCGGTCAGCCCGTCGACCTGTCTAGACTTCCCCTGCACACTCGATCAAAGTGTCAGACAACAACAAAACTAACTTAACCTATTTGTCATTCATCAAAACCTAGGTTAGACCGTTAGTGCTACCCGCACCAACACTATCTCCTTAAGACCAGAATCTAGTCAAGATCTCAACTTAGATTTCCAAAATGGATCTAAGTTAGATCGACGCCTACTGTTCCCTCAAACGGGGAACGCGTCCTCACCAAGTCACTCCCCTCCAGTGACTTAACTTTAACTTACTGTCTTGCTAGACATCTGGTCAGCCCGTCGACCTATCTGGACTTCATGCCAGCTAGCTGGTCATCTAGTTGACCTAGCTAAACTTCGTGCCAGATGTTTGGTCATCCTGTCGACCCATCTGGACTTAATACTAGCTATCCAGTCAGCCTATCGACCTAGCTAGATTTCCTGCCAAATATTTGGTCACCCCGTCAACCTATCTGGACTTCTCCTACACACTTAGTGAAATCATTAGATCACAATAAATCTAACTTAACTTACTTTGTCATTCATCAAAATCTGAGTTAGACCGTTAGTGCAACCTATACCAACATAGTGGACTAGCAAAGCTAAGTCCTAACTGGAGGTTAGGCAAGGTGGAAGACCTAGCGAGTAAAGCTGGGCCCTAATGAGTGAAGTTAGGTAGTGTGGAAGTACTGCTGAGTGAAGCTGGACCCTAGTGAGTGAAGCTAGGTAGTGTGGAAGTCCTGGTGAGTGAAGCTAAACCCTAGTGAGTGAAGCTAGATGATGGAAGTCTTGGTGAGTGAAGTCGGACCCTAGTGAGTGAAGCTAGGTGGTGGAATGTTAGGATGTATACTAAAAGCCTAACTTTTGTATAAACATTTAGTTTGAAATAAGAATCATATTGGTCAAATGTCTGCATTTATGCTAAATGTAGTTGTCTATTTAATTTATATTGTAGATAACATGGTGTGTGGTGTCACACAGAAGATCATGTTATCAGTTCCTTATAAATTATAAATAGTAGCCCATAACCAAGATGGATTAGGACAAACCATTGGAATTGTTGTAGTGTAATTTGGTATTAGTTTATCTTGACTATAAAATTATACTAGTACACTATGAGTGTATTAAGCAGGACCATTTGAGCTTGTTCTTTTATACTGACTGCATAAAAGAATAGGACCTCTGTTATTATAGAAGTGTGCGCTCTTAATCCCGATATAATAATAAGCACATATACTTAGTATTTATTTCTTTAATTTATCAATGGGTGAGATTTAGCTCGTTGAATCAAGAGGTCCGATAAGTTGGAAAATAATATTATTTATATGGTGTGTTATTGATTATAGAAGAAAATTGTGTCCTAGTAATCTAGGTTGCTGATGTCCCCTTGAGGAGCTCATGGGATTGTCATGTAAACCCTACAGGTGGACTTAGTCCGGCATGACAATAAAGTTGAGTGGTACTACTCTTGGAGCTAGATATTAATTAAGTGAGTTGTCAGTAACTCATTTAATTAATGGACATTCGATATCTTAAACACAAAGAGATTAACACACTCATAATAAGAAGGAGCCTATATTGTAATATAGGATTGGTGCGGTAGTGCAATAATAACTCTTTAGTGGTATGAGTTATTATTGATGAACTTGAGTTGGTTGTTCGGGGTGAACACGGGAAGCTCAAGCTCATCAGGAGACCAAAACCAATTCCTCCTCTCGGTCCTTGTTGTAGCCTCTTATTTATAAAGCCTTATATCTACCCAAAGCCCAGCTTCTTAACCAAGCTTAAGGGTTGGCCACATCCTTGCTTGGAGCCCAAGCAAGGGGCCGACCAAGTCAAGCTTGGAGCTCAAGCTAGGGCCGACCAAGCCTTGCTTGCAAGGGGCCGACCAAGCATTATTTGGAGCCAAGAGGTGGCTGGCCCAAGCATATCTTGGTGTCCAAGATGTGGCCGACCACATAGGAATAAAAATGGAAGTTTTAATCTTTCCTTTATAGTCATCCACAAAAGGATTTAAAAGAAAGATTTTAATCATAAAACTTTTCTTTTTTAGATTGGTCACAAAAGGAAATAAAAGAGAGTTTTTTATTTTGTTAAAAACTTTCCTTTTATGATGCTTTCCACATGGGTTTAAAAGAGAGTTTTAAATTTTAAAATCTTTCCTTTTATAGCTTTCTACAAAGGATTAAAAGAGATATTTGAAATCTTTCCTTATTTGTAGTTATATATAATGTTTAAAGGAAATATTTTAATTTTAAACTTTCCTTTTTGTAACCATGATATAAAAGGAGTTTTATTTTAAATCTTTTCTTTTATAGACATCCACAAAAGGATTTAAAAGAGAAGATTTTAATTTTATAAAACATGTCTTTTATAGCTAACCACAAAGGGATTTTAAAAGAGAGATTTTAATTTTTTGTTTAAAATCTTTCCTTGTCTGATGCACAAGTGGTGGCTAGCCATGTAAAGGAATAAAAGGAAGTTTTAATTTTTTTAAAAAATTTTTTCCTTTTTTGGATTCACCAAGGATTATAAAAGAGAGGGAGAGGGTGCCTCATTGAGTACAACCTAAGCCTTGCATCCTCTCTATTGTGGCTGAAACTCCTCTCTTCTATTCCCTTGGTGGCCGACCCTCTTCTTTCTCTCTTCTCCTTTTGTTTTCTCTCTTGGAGGCCGGCGACATCAAGCTTGGTTATCTCTTGGTGGCCGGTTGCTTGAAGGAGAAGAAGAAGAGAAGGAAGCTCTCTTGTAAAGCATCCCTTGGAGGTTAGTTGGTGGCCGAAACATGGAAGCAAAGGAAGAGGCTTGGGTGGATTTCATCTTGGGAGATCGTCGCTCACACGATGTCCAAGAGAAGGAGAAGAATACAACAGAAGATCAAGAGGTCTAAAAGCTACTAAGAAAGATATAACTAGTTATTTATTTCCGCATTATAACTAGTTCATCTTCTTTGTATAGATCTTGAAAAACCAAACACAAGAGGTTATCAATTTTAGGCTATTGTTTTTGTTATCGATTTTGTGTTTCGATTTCATGTTTTGATATTGTGCTTCCATTGAGGTCTCTGTAGTTAAACCTAGTTTACTACAAGAAGTTAAATATCCGTTTTCTTTGAAAGGCTTTGTCTAGGAAGTGGTGGATATCTCATACCCAAGAAGGCCTAGTGTCTTGCCATGTTTAACCTGGAAGCCGATCTTTGAAATAGATATTTAATTAACTTCTGTAATATGGTTTAACTTATGAAGAACATATCAGTTAAACTTGGAGTAAAAATGTTAAGTATCGTTTCCAATCCAAGGTTAACTTCTGAAGGATAATTTGGATTAATAATGTTAAGCATCATTTGCAATCCAAATTTAACTTCAATAGAGCACATGGGTAGCTAGGATAGTTCTATGCTTGTATAAATTTTTGTACAAGGGAACTAGAATGGTATTCCGAGTAGCAACCAATAGTGGAAGTCCTGGTAAGTGAAGTCGGGCCCTAATGAGTGAAGCTAGGTGGTGGAAGTCATGGTGAGGGAAGCTAGGCAATGGAAGTCCTAGTGAGTGAATCCAGGCAATGGAAGTTCTAGTGAGTGAAGTTGGGCAACCCTAGGGGAGGTAACCCTAGGTTATATGTAACCGATTGGTTTTTGGTCGACCGTGTGTGGTCAACAGGACCAGCGAATCATAAAATATGTTAACACTATTTTACTTTACTATTTTATCTATTGTGTTAACTCAATGTTGCAGGACATCCAGCTAGGTCAACGAGCTGACCGGATAGTTGGTATGAAGTCCAGATAGGTCGATGGGCTAATCGGATGTCTGGCAAGATAGTAAGTTAAGGTAAGCCACTAGAGGATAGTAACTTTTTGAGGACGCGTTCCATTCAAGGGACAGTAGGCATTGACCCAAAGGCGCCTTCCATTACCATGGAAGGCGCCTCGGTACTGTTCATAGAAGGTGCATTCCATGGCTATGGAAGGTGCCTTCCATATGATAGATTTTTGCTGCAACGCGGATAAGTGCCGAGTTGCCCGGGATAGGATTTGCCTCATTGAAGGCGCCTTCCGTGCTTATGGGAGGCGCCCTCCAATCCTTTTATAAGGCAATCTCGAGGAGGCATTGGGACATCAACTACATACAAGCTACTGCACGTCCATTGAAGCTTCCAACTACTCTCGGTTCCTACTGTGACTCTACTGTGAAGCTACTGAGCCCGACGACTACTCCAAGAAGTTCCGATCATGCTCAGTAGACAGACATCAACATAAAGTGCCTCATTTTGATCCTTAAAGAGTGTTGGTAATATCTTTTGTTATACTTAATTACTATAAAAGGACAAGTGCAGTGTGTTATGTAGAATTGAAAGAGTGTGATAGAGGGGGGGTGAATATCGCACTCTAAAAATTTTTCTTTTCGTGTTTTAAAGAAAATCAGAATATGCAGCGGAAAGTAAATGACTCGTTTGGTTACTTGGTTCAGAGCCTAGGTCGATTCCTGCTCAAAGACCCGCGATCCTTGATTGCACCGTTAGACAATTCACTAAAACTCTTCTTTCCGAAAACGTCAGAGAGAAGCAATGCATACAAGAAGATGAGTAAGATAATAACAACCTACTTATCTTACTAGAATTAAGTACAATGCAAGCAAAAGAAAGTTATACCGACAGTATATAAAAGTTGAGGTTCGGTCGGCACTTCTTAGAGCAATAGATGAGTAGTCGTAGCACGAATTGCAGCTTGCACAGAGATGAACTTTGAAGAGATTTCTTGCTTCGTTGCTTCGTTACTTCATTCCACAGCCTCGAGCCTCGAGCCTCGAGCCTCGAGCCTCAAGCTCTCTTTTATAAGAATCATTGACATTCAGTCGACCGATCTTTGTTCGGTCGATTAAACCAGCTCCCTTCCATCTCCGTTGAGATCTTATGCTGATTCGATCTTCGGTATTTAATGACCATTAAGGATTTGGTCCACCGATCCTTCTTTTTGGTTGACCGAACAGTATCCTTCCATGTTTGTCGAGATTTGCTAAGATTTGCACTTACTACGCCTTTAATGTGATGTTCGTTCGGTTGACCATGTTGGTTGCTACTCAGAAAGCCTAACGGTTCCACTGTACAAAAATTTTGTACAAAGGTCTAAACCTTTTCCTAGCTACCATGTGTTCTTTTTAAATTAAACTTGGATCGCCTGCGGAACTTTACACATTTGATCCTAAGTTTAACTTATTTGTTCTTTTAGGTTTAGACTTGGATCTCCTGCAGAACTTAACACGTTTGATCCAAATCACCTAGGTTATTAATTCCATTAAATATTAATTTCCAAAATTAGCTTCCAGGACTGCATGGCGAGGCACATGGCCTTCTTGGATATGGGAGCAACCACCACTGCCTAGACAAAGCCTTTTAAGGAAAGCTAATATTTAATTTCCTTAAATAACTCTAGGTTAACCAAAAGGAACAATCGAAGCACAAGTTCGAAAAGAAAACAAAAGAACACAACATCGAAAACTAATTCGAAACCTAGAATCACATGCCTCTTGTATTTGGTATTTTTCAAAGAAATAAAACTAGTATGATGCGAAAAATAATTACTAGTTATACCTTTCTTTGTGAACTTTTAATGACCTCTTAATCTTCTACCGTATTCATCTTCTAACCTCGGACATTGTGTGGGCAATGATCTTCCGAGATGAGAACCACCAAGGCACCTTCTTCTTCCTTCCTTCAAGTTTCGGCCAAGCATATCTTCTAAAGGATGAAGAACTTTTTTCACCAACCAAGCTCCAAGGGATGCAAGCTTTCTCTCCTTCTTCCTCAAGCTAGATCCGGCCACCTCCTCCAAGCTCCAAGAGATAAAGGATTTCGGCCACACAAGAGGAAGAGAGAAAAGGAGAAGGGCCGGCCACACCAAGGAAGAAAAGATGGAGAAAATAGAATAGAGTCGTTAGCCATTAAGGCACCTCTACCCCCTCTTTTATAAGCCTTGGTCTTGACAAATAAGGAAATTTTAATAAAAATTTCTTTAATTCTTTTTCCATGAAAAATAAAAATTATTTTAATTAAAAATAATTTTCTTTTCTTAATTACAATGGCCGACCACTTTTAATCCCCAATTAAGGAAATTTTAATTCACATAAGAATTTAAATTTTCTAATTTACTAAAAAATTTCTCAAACAATTTATCCCTTTATGATGAATTTTTAAAAGAAAATTTTAATTAAAACTCCTCTCCTTTTAATTCTATATGATCAGCCTTAACATTGACCAGCTTCTCACGTGGACACCATTGACCAGCTTCTCACGTGGACACCTTGGCAAGCGTCTGTTGAGAATCTCACGTTGACATCTCAATGCTTTTCAAGCTTCTCACGTTGACAACTCAGCATTGGCAAGCTTCTTGTTTGAGAAAATCACGTTGACATCTCAAAGCTTCTCATGCTTCTCATGTTGACAGCTCAGCATTGGCAAGCTTCTTGTTTGAGAAAATCACGTTGACATGTCAAAGCTTCTCATGCTTCTCATGTTTCTCATGTTGACAACTCAGCATTGGCAAGTTTCTGTTGAAGCAAAATTGAACACCAATGTGAATTGCTATTCTTGTTTAAGCACACGGCATGTCAGGAAGCAAACATTGAACTTGCTATTCACGTTGATTACAGCAACATGAAACACTCTTGGATAGCAACGCCAACAATATGGACTAGAGGATGGATTTGGATGGATACAAGACTTTATATATAGAGGTTATAATAGGGACCGAGAGGAGGAATTAGTTTTGGTCTCCCGATGAAATTAAGCATCCTGTATTCGCCCCAAACACATAACTTAATTTCATCAATAATAATTCATTCCACTAAAGAACTATTATTGAACTACCGCACCAATCCCAAATTACATTTTGGGCTCCTTCTTATTATGAGTGTGTTAGTCTCCCTGTGTTTAAGATAATGAATGTCCACTAATTAAATGAGTTACTGACAACTCACTTAATTAATATCTTAGTCCAAGAGTAGTACCACTCAACCTTATCGTCATGTCAGACTAAGTCCACCTGCAGGGTTTAACATGACAATCCTTATGAGCTCCTCTTAGGGTCATTCTCAACCTAGATCACTAGGACACAGTTTCCTTCTATAATCAACAACACACACTATAAATGATATCATTTCTCAACTTATCGGGCATTTTGATTTATCGAACTAAATCTCACCCTTTGATAAGTCAAAGAAATAAATATTAAATATATGTACTTGTTATTATATTAGGAGTAAGAGCACACACTTCCATAATAACTGAGGTCTTTGTTCCTTTATAAAGTCAGTATAAAAAGAAACGACCTCTAATAGTCCTACTCAATACACTCTAAGTGTACTAGTGTAATTATATAGTTAAGATAAACTAATACCTAATTGCACTACGACCTTCCAATGGTTTGTTCCTTTCCATCTTGGTCGTGAGTTACTGTTTATAATTTATAAAGAACCGATAACACAATCTTCTGTGTGTGACACCACACACTATGTTATCTACAATATAAATTAATTGAATATCTACATTTGGTATATATAAATGTAGATACTTGACCAATGTGATTCTTATTTCTAGATAAATGCTTATACCAAAAGTTAGGCTTTAATTTAGTATACATCCTAACAGACCGATCCATGTGTTCGGTCAACCGATCAGCAAGCTTTCCTTCTTTGCTTATACTCGATCTGAACTGTGTTGAGTCATCAGGGTTCGGTTGACCGATCATCTTATTCAGTTGACCGATCAAGCTTTGATCGGACCCACTCTATTTTAGTCTGAACAAATATCTGCTCTAAGTTAGCCTTGTTCGGTCGACTGATCAGGTTGAACCTGCAAAACAGTATTAAACAATAATCTTGCAAAATAGATATTTGCACAGTAATAATAAATGCATGAGTAATAATAATAGATAGTTCAACTGTCTTGATCTCAACTCAGAAACCTTCCCAGTTCCTTCAATTGGATCAGTGACCTTAGGTTGTTTCTTTCAGGAACACGATCTCACTGTTGCTCCTCCAGTTGCTTACTTCAACTACTTGCCAAACATTGGTCCTCCAGACTTGTTTGGACTTTCTCTGCTCAATGTCTGATCACCTAATCCACTAAGGCCTTTCCTGTAATATTACAATAGCTAGCAGCAATAATAGTAATACAGGATGCTATAGTAAAACTAAACTTAGAATCACCAAGATTCGCTGGTCCGGTCGACCGCGCGATCAACCTTGCTTGGAGTTCACTCCTCCAAGACTTCTCATTACCTAAGGTTATCTCCCCCTAGGATTTTCTCCATCTGGCTTCACTCACCAGAACCTAAGGTTATCACCCCCTAGGGTTTTCTCCACCTAACTTCACTCACCAAGACTTAGTATTCGGCTACCCAAGGATCAGGTCCTTCAGACCTATCCACCTGGCTTCCATGATCTACCGAGATTTCCCTTCCCTAGCCTACAACTAGGACTTAGTATTCGGCTACCCAAGGATCAAGTCCTCCAGACCTATCGAATCCACCTAGCTTCCACGATCTACAAAGATTTCCCTTGCCTAGCCTACAACTAGGACTCAGTATTCGGCTACCTAGGGATCTAGTCCTCCAGACCTATCGAATCCACCTGGTTTCCACGATCTGCTGAGATTTTCCTTGCCTAGCCTACAACTAGGACTTCCCGAGACTAAGCTCCATTAAACATACTTAAACATATTTTTTCGGACATTAAAATCTTGGAGGTCGATTGCACCAACATGTTACACTTGGCATAGTTTTTCTTGTACTCAATTCTCTTTTCCAGGAGTACTGGAAGAGGTCTTTAGTGAATTGTCCATCGATAGGTTTACGGGACCTGGGCCTTAGAGTAGGAGCCACCGAAGGCTCTGAACCAAGTAAAAACCGCTTGTGTTCTTCTCGTATTTTCTTATCTTCGAAATTCTTACTTTCCGCTGCGTACTCATGTTTTTAAAATTGAAAAGAAGTGTTTTTGAAAACCACATGATTCACCCCCCCCCCCTCACGTGTGTCACGATCCAATACTTCTAAGCGGCATTCACGTAGCACTTCACCAACAACCGCCGCTATCAAAAGACGGAAGTAAATTTATTCACGGTCAAGCAAGGATCCAAGGAACCACCGATGTCCTATATTAAAAGATTCAATCAAGTGGCCATGGAGGTCTCTTCTACTACCCAGGAAGTCCTGCGGAGCGCATTCTCCCAGGGGCTCATAGAGGGGGAATTCTTTTGCTTGCTTATCATGGAGCTACCAAAGAACTTCGACGAGCTGCTCAGACGAGTAACGAAATACATCAATGTGTAGGAAGCACAAGCATCGCGAAAGAAGGAACCGATCACCGAGTCTACTGCTGTACACAAACACAGGATGCCACACGCCAATCCTCTCCCGAAAGGACATCGATCAGGCATGACGCAACAACACTTAGAGCCAAGGGTGCATGCCATGTAGCATGTAGAGGCTGAGCAGAAGAAGGTCAAAGAGTCCCAACAATGGACTCCAATGTTCTGCTCGTTGCACAAAACGATGACCCATAACACCAGGGACTGCTACCGCCTCAACCCCCCACCACGTCAACCCATTCAACGCGATGGCCGACGATAATCTCTGACACCCGAGCGCCACCACCACCACCACCGAGTGGAGAACCTGCGTGGTGAAGACAATACTCGAGGCGAGGCACCCCGAAGACGATCACAGTCGCGACATGGGGATAGGCCAACTCGGGAAACTTCGAAAGGACCCCGGACATCCGCTCAGAAGGAAGAGAATAAAAATAACTCCGCTCTAGTTGATATTGGGATGATCGCAGGGGGCCCGACCGATGGAGACTCTGACAGGGCCCAAAAGTCACACGCTCAATGTTTGAAAATGCACGAGGTTGGATGCAATGAGGAAAAGTCCCGAGGATCGTAGATCAGCTTTAGGCCTCAAGATCTAGAGGGGGTGGAGGTCCCCCATGATAACGCCTTAATCATCAAGGTGGTGATCGCCAATTATACCATCCATAAGACATTCATGGACACCGGCAGCTCGGTCAACATCATCTTCAAGAAGGCATTCGACCAACTGTAGATAGACTAAGTCAAGCTCCAACCAATGTCCAAGGTCTTATACGACTTCACTGGAAATGAGGTGTTGTCGATTGGCTAAATTAAAATGGTCATAAGCTTAAGGGATGAACCGCTCATGAGGACTCGTCGAACAAACTTCATAGTGGTGGATGCGCCTTCCGCCTACAATGTTGTTAGAATGTATACTAAAAGCCTAGCTTTTTGTATAAACATTTATATTTTGAAATAAGAATCATATTGGTCAAATATCTGTATTTATGTTAAATGTAGTTGTCTATTTAATTTATATTGTAGATAACATGGTGTGTGATGTCACACAGAAGATCATGTTATCAGTTCCTTATAAATTATAAATAGTAGCTCACAACCAAAATGGATTGGAATAAATCATTGGAATGGTTGTAGTATAATTTGGTATTAGTTTATCTTGACTATAAAAATACACTAATACACTATGAGTGTATTGAGCAGGACCATTTGAGGTTATTCTTTTATACTGACTGCTGTATAAAAGAATAAGACCTCTGTTATTATGGAAGTGTGTGCTCTTAATCCCGATATAATAACAAGCACATATAATTAGTATTTGTTTCTTTAATTTATCAATGGGTGAGATTTATTCAGTTGGATCAATAGGCCCGATAAGTTGGAAAATAATATTATTTATATGGTGTGTTGTTGATTATAGTAGGACATTGTGTCCTAGTAATCTAGGTTGATGATGTTCCCTTGAGGAGCTCATAAGGATTGTCATATAAACCCTGCAGGTGGACCTAGTTTGGCATGACAATGAAGTTGAGTGGTACTATTCTTGGAGCTAGTTGTTAATTAAGTGAGTGACAATAACTCATTTGATTAATTGACATTCAATATCTTTAACACAGGGAGATTAACGCACTCATAATAAGAAGGAGCCCATAATGTAATATGGGATTGGTACGGTAGTTCAATAATAATTATTTAGTATTATGAGTTATTATTGATGAACTTGAGTTGGATGTTCAGGGCGAACACAGGAATCTCAAGCTCATCGAGAGACCAAAACTAATTCCTCCTCTCGGTCCCTGTTGTAGCCTCTATAAAGCCTTGTATCCACCAAGTCCACTTCTTACCCAAGTAATGGGTTGGACACATCCTTGCTTGGAGCAAGGGGGCCGGCCAAGCATCAACTTGGAGCCCAAGAGGTGGCCGGCCAAAACCATGCTTGGTGTCCAAGCATGGGGCCGGCCACACCACTAGGATTAAAGGGAGATTTTATTTTGTTAAAATCTTTCCTTTTGTAGCCATTCATGAAGGGATTTAAAAGAGAAATTTTAATTTTAAAATTTCCTTTTATAGTCATCCTCATGATTTTAAAAGAGAGTTTTAAAATTTTAAAATCTTTCCTTTTATGGCTATATACAAAAGATTAAAGAGAGATTTTAATCTTTCCTTATTTGTAGTTATCTATAATATTTCAAAGAGATATTTTAATTTTTGATAAAATTTTCCTTTTTGTAACCATGATATAAAAAGAGAAGTTTTAATTAATCTTTCCTTTTTGTAGTTGTCTACATGTTTTAAAAGAGAGAGATTAATTTTAAAAACTTTCCTTTATTGGCATGTACAATAGGAAATTTAGAAAAGAGAGATTTTAATTGTTGTTAAAATTTCCTTTTTAATGGGAGGCCACAAATAAGGAAATTTTAATTATGTTTAAAACTTTCCTTTTTTGCCATGACCAAGGAATATAAAAGAGAATGAGAGGTTGCCTCATGAGATACACAACCTAAGCCTTGCCTCCTCTCCTCTCTTCCTTGTGGCCGACCCTCTCCTTTCTTCTTCTTTCTTTGTTTTCTTTCCCATAAGGGCCAGCGACACCTTTCTCCTTGTCTCCTCTTTTGCTTCCTTAGGGCCGGCGGCATCAAGGATTGGAAAATCCTTGTGGCCGGTTGCTTAGAGAGGAATAAGAAGAAGAGGAGTAGCACTTGGTGGCCGGTTGCTTGAAGGAGAAGAAAAAGAAGAAAATTTCCTATTTTGACATCCCTTGGTGGCTCGAGAGTCTTGGAAGAAAAGAAGTGGTTCGGGTGGAATTCATCTTGGTAGATCGTTGCCCACACAACGTCCAAGAGGAGGAGAGCAATACAACCGAAGATCAAGAGGTCTTTAGCTACAAAGAAAGGTATACCTAATTAATGGTTTTCACTTCGAATTAATTAGTTAGTTTTCTTTGCATGGATTCTGAAACACCAACACAAGAGGCTAGCAATTTTATGTATCGATTATGTGCTATCGATTTTGTATTTCGATTTTACGTTTCGATCTTATGTTTCTATTGTGGTCTCTATAGTTAAACCTAGGGTTTCTGTAAGAAGTTAAACATCGAATTTCTTTGAAAGGCTTTGTCTAGGAAGTGGTGGATGATCTCATACCCAAGAAGGCCTAGTATCTCGCCATATTTAACTTGGAAGCTGATCTTTGAAATATATGTTTAATCATCTTCTATAATATGGTTTAACTTAGGAAGATCACATCGGTTAAACTTGGAGTAAAAATGTTAAGTATCATTTTCAATCCAAGTTTAACTTCTGAAGAGCAACTTGGGTTAATAATGTTAAACATCATTTGCAATCCAAGTTAAACATCAGTAGAGCACATGGGTAGCTAGGTTAAGTTTTGTGCTTGTACAAATTTTTGTATAGGGGAACAGAACGGAATCCAGGTGTAGCAACCAACAAACGTGATCCTGGGTCGCCCGGCTCTAAATGAGTTCTAAGCGATCGTGTCCACTTACTACCAAAAGATGACATTCTCGGTGGATGACCAGGTCGGCGTGGTCAGGGGCGATCAACTAGTAGCCCGTAAATGCTACGTAGAGGTGGTCCGAGCAGAAGCCTGAACTGCTTGGAAGACTCAATGACTAGAGATTAACACCATCTAGGAAGCCCCCCCCCCAAGCCCTTGTACATGAAGAAAATGAGAAAGTACAGATTCATCCTTCCTGGGTGAGGCTACTACCTTCATCGCCACTGATCTGAGTGAGGAGCAGAAGGCCAAGTTGACTGCCTATCTGAGGAAAACTCGGGGTGTATTTGCATGGGCAACTCATGAACTCTCTGGTATATCCCCAGAAATAGCACAACATGAACTACACATTTGACCGGATGCTTGACCAGTGAAGCAGGACTTCAGCTCAGAGCAGAATCAGATCATTCGAGCGGAGTGGAGAAGTTATTGGAGGTTGGGCACATATGCAAAGTACAATTCCCGAGCTAGCTAGCCAACGTAGTCTTGGTCTCCAAGCCGAGAAATAAGTGGAGGGTCGGCATCGATTTTAGAGACCTAGACAAAGTCTGCCCATAGGACTACTACCCCTGCCATGCATCGATCAGATAGTGGACTCAACTGCCAGATGTGAGATGATCTACATGTTGGACACCTACCATGGCTATCACCAGGTCCCGCTCGCTAAAGAAGATCAAGAGAAGGTGAACTTCATCACGGTGGATGAAACATTGTGCTGCAATGTCATGTGATTTGGACTCAAGAATGTGGGGGCGCTACAACAAAAACCTTCATAGACATCGGTTTTCCACCGGTGTCTATTTCATTTTCGACCGATGTCTATGAAGCCGATGTTAAAAGTCTGCCATTTTAGACATCGGGTTAAAATCGGTGTAGTATCACTTAATGACACCGGTCTTCGAATCGGTTATTAACCGGTGTAGTATCACTTAACGACACCATTTTATCAACGGTGTAAAACCGATGTAATATTGTATGTTAATAACACCAGTTTTGGTAGCGATAAATGACCGATGTAATATTAGTTAATAATACCGGTTTTGCAGCGGTGAAAAACCGATGTAATATGTATATTTTTTCACAAATTTGATTTCCGAAACAATGAAAAACCGACAATAAAAAAAAACACAAATATTCACAAATTATACAAATATTCTTCATTCAATAATATCCATAAAATACACAAATATTAACAAATTATATAAATAATCTTCTTACAACAATATCCATAAAATACCCAAACATTCTTTTTACATCAAAAGCTAGCTAATAGATATCAAAATCAAGGTAGAACCGCACTTCAAATGTAATCTAGCATGCATTCAGCCCACTCGAACCGCACTTCATCAATTTCAACTCTGGAGTACTTGAGATTTGTAAACTGTAAAAAACACATAAATCCACCATATGTCAAATAACTAAAACAAATGTGTACATGTATCAAATAAAATAGAATACTGAGTTTTTAAAGGATGTTGTGGAAGATAACGAATATAACATAGAATCTAAAACTTTCATATATGACACTTAGTATATGCTACTTAGAATATAACATAGATAATTTGCTCCTTCTAATGCAAGTGTACAGATTGATAAGAACCGACAGCATCATACAAAAAACTTACTAGGCATGATAATGGTTGAACAAAGAAATATGACTACACAACAAATCCAGTGAAGGAAGCATAGAAGAACAAATCTACCTCTGATGAAGAGATATACTATTTATTGTACTACCTCTGATGCCATCTTGGTATCCTGAATATCCTGCACTAAGCCCCCTATTTTCTGTGATTTCTGCTACCAACCATAGCAGCAAGGAATGCGGCAAGAAGGCAGCTGCCTCCTTAGTTCAGCACCCAAAACAGCAAGTTAGAGCTTCCTTTTGGGTCCATTCAATCCTCTAGTAAGTAGAAACTATTTTCCCTTTGGTTTATGATGGATTTGGAGTGTCTTGACCTAAGATATAATCCTCTTGTAGCCCTCTATATTAAAGGCCAGCATACATGGAAAATTCAGCATGTTCTTCTGAAGTCAAAAAGACTAGTTTAAATCATCATGCACTATACCAATCATTCACAAAAAGTTTGACAACAGAAAACATCATAACATGAGGTATATCTCCCATGTGACATGATATGCTAATCACTACTGCATGCACAACTGGGCTATAAAGAAACATGGTTAAGAGTGATGCAACTAGGTAAATACTGAAATGAACAAAAAATAATAGCAAATTGGAGAACTGCATCATGATCTAAGAAGGAAATCTAAAAATGAATATATATATATATATATATATATATATATATATATATATATATATATATATACACAAAGCAAGAATCATGTAAAAACTATAGTTATTTAAAACTAAAATAAATCAGCCAAGCAAAGATAAATTTCATGACAAGCAAATAATTATCTCATCACTGCTAGAACACAAATATATTAAAAAAAAATTCACTACCCCATGAAAACCCCATTAAACTGACCTAAACAAACTAAGATAAATACAGTTAAATGAACTAGCTAAACATAGTAGGGTATTTGCATTTAGCGACTACAATTAGGATGCTTGTATGCTAATTACTTTGTGTGAATTCCTACTATATCAACCACAGTAAATTTATCTAATACCATTAAAGAATTTTGTTTGTATGCTAATTACTTTGTGTGAATTCCTACTATATCAACCACAGTAAATTTATCTAATACCATTCAAGAATTTTGTCATTTACCGTCAAAGAAATCATCTAATATCAAATTATCAATTAATGGTGATAATGAACTTTAATTTTTCTTGTATTCCAATACACTACTGTACTTCCAGCAGAATCAAATTGCTTATTTCCAGATGAATAGGCGCAAACATAAAAATTAGTAAAATTAAAATTAAAAAATGGACTTACCTTAGCTCCTTCATCGCCAATATTATTTCCTGATAGGTTCAAGTTTTAAGCATGGTATTCGTCTGAAGAACACCATAAAGTGCCTTTAGGCCAACTGCTATAATCCCATTGCCAGAAAAATCAACTTCCTCTGCTGCCTGAGACTTGGAAAAAAACTAATGAGATGCTAAACGACACAAAAATTTGGCTACTTGTTAACAAGAGGCGAGCAAAAAAGGAAAAGCAATCTAGTGCAAGAATGCAGAACATATCAACTTTTAGAATATCACAATGATCCATAATGATTAACATACAAATTGAAAAACTTAATCTTAAGCAGTATGAATGTGAAGATGAAAATAAAATGAGAGGACGTAACCACACAATCACTAAAATGGGCTTAATATTATGTGTAATAAACAATGAAAAAAAAAGAATCTGAATTTCACTCAACATGACTGATTGCTAGACTATCCATGCAAAATTTCCTTAAAGAAAACATAAGTATTTGTGATTAAATGAGTGTCAAGAGGGTAGATGTGTCCACAAAATTATTACTCGTGGAAGGCTGTCCCATGGTAATTCAACAAGCGGTTCACAAATTTAAAAAAAAAGTTCCATGCAATAAGTAAAGTTCAGGAAGGATAAGTTTCACTACTATCGAGCCCCGGGACCAACAGAGTTTAGATGTCTGGTAGAAGTGTTGTATGCAAAATCAAGAACATCATTCTAAAATTTATAATTACAATAGTATCAGATATATGGCCTTTGATTAGGCTAACAGCTATTCTTTAATAATGACATGTATCAGATTCAGAATTATGTGATTGAACTTTAGAATTAGCTAGCATTTGCACATTAGTGGCCTCAACACATTTTGCATGCATTACAGATTTCCTTCCATAATATATTTTATTATTTACTCAAAACCAAATTCATTGATGGGGGAGCATTGCTAGAAGAAATTTAAAATGATTGTCATTGTAAAGATAAATAAGAAATCATGATTTCAGAATGATATAATTTATACACATACGTAAGGCCAGTGCCATCTATGTCAAACTCCAAATGGATGCAGGACCGGTCCGAAGCTGAAGTATGAAGCTCTCGTCTCACAGCCACATTAGCCCTTGAAGATATAAAAGTTGTGTTAGATATGCTTTTCACGGACTGGAAAATTCTAACCAGTACTGTTTTTAAATTGTCTTTGTAAAGAGCATCTCTACCTGCATGGATGTTGTATGTCATGAATAGCATGGCCATTTGCAAAACTCAAACTTTTTTCCAGATATGGAACTTCTTCAGGCTTGACAAATACAACCCGGTATTCAGGAATGGCAGCTGTATAAGGAGTAGATGCACCTGTCTCATTTTCATCCTGAAGCAACTTATCCAACTCCGGCCAAAGAAGCTCCCTCCTGAAAGTACAGTTGATATTTCATATTCCACAAAGGAGTAATGAGATAGTGATGGGCAAAAGAGAAAAAAGAACAAAAAACTTAAAAATAACTGTAGCCGACATTGGAATTTGGATGGCATGCATAAAAGTTTGCCGATACTACATACCATGCAGAGAAGTCATCCTCAATACACTGATCATCATCTCCCAACCCCACTTGGACAATGTGCTTGGCGCCTATGCAGAGGAAAAAAAGATAGAAGAATATGCAAGTAAGAATGATGCTTAAATTCATTAAACACATCTACAAACTTGCACATGACTACTACATTACAGTTGTATTTATGAAACTCACAGATAACATGACTACTCAACTGTTTCTTAGTAACTCCTCAGACCATGTTGACTTTACAAGTTTTTAGAGTAACAATTAGTCTACAAAACAAGTTAAATTCTCTAGGAAAATGAAATGCATGAACTTTGAGATTGCAACTGAAGATAGGATTTAAAATCAGCTTAAGGAGCATATGTGACTTAGTCAAATCACAAACTAAATAAATCGAGTATATACCTTGCTCATGAAGCAGTTCATCGACCACCACAGCAACCTTTGCAAGGACACAATACACAAATATATCAGCCAAGCAATTCCCACAAAAAGAATACTGACAATTTCATCATGCCAAACCTTATTAAAATGTTCATATTACCGATTGCCCAAACCAAACACACCAAATTGAAGATTTCCAACCAGATTCCTCTCTCTTTCCCCTATAAAAAACTAATAATCAGCAATCGATCAAGGCAAAAGGATTATTGGTAGAATAGATTAACTAAATGTTCATGCTTCCAGAACCTCTGTAAACCATTTGTAGAACCGGGCAGCATTATCAGTAGGCTCACCATCTCCATACCTAAAGAAAACAAAGGGATCAGCTCGAACTTTGAGGAAGCTGATTGTTTATACAAAAAAAAAATTCCTGGCTTTCAACTTACGTAGCCAAGAAGAACAAAGCCAAGCTCTCCTTTTTCAAGTTCTCCTCGTACTCATCATCCTCAGTAGCATATTCATCCTATAATTGAGGAAACTAACTACAGATCAGCCAATGATCTGAAACAGAAGGAAGATAATCTTACGATATCCATGACTTTAAATATGGCATTAAGGTACCGTGCTTTTGCCTCCTCAACCAGCGCCTAGAAGGGGGGAAAATCTAAGATCATGGGAGAAAAATTCAAAAAATGAACTACTCGGATAAAAACCCTAACCTTCGCGAACCCCTCAGCCGTCCTGGTCTACGTCCCGAAGAAGACGGTGACCTTCTTCTTCCCTTGGTCCTCCTTTGTATCCATCTGGGTCTTCACCACTAGCGGCTTCGGCGGCTCGGCGGGCTTCCTTCCGCTCGATCGCCGGACAAAGAAGATTGCCACGCAACCGACAAGCACGGCGATGACTATGCTCAGGACGGCGATCAGCAGCCGGTTCTCCACGAACGCATCCCCGGTGCTGGAATCGAGCCCATATCCGTCGGAGAGGGAGGCGACGACGACCGACAAGAGATCAAGGGACGACGCCTTCTCGGAACCTATCTACATCTTGGCGGATCGAGCGGTGAATCGGAAGCGCAGATCTCCGATCTCTGTTTCTGTCTGCTTCGAATTGGGAGAATAAAGGAGGTCGAGATTGGGTCGGCGATGGGAGGGGAGGAGAAGATAGAGGCGGAGAAGGTGAATCACCCGAAGACAGCTCTCTCTCTCTCTGCCTCCCGTGGACGACATCATATAGGGTTAGGTTAGAGGGAAGAGTTGAAAATTTTAGCTAAGTATTGGTGGGAAAATTATCATAGACATCAGATTTTAAAAATCGATGTTAAAATCGGTGTCTATTAACGAAAAAACGGATGCTCATAGACATCGCCTAAAAAACCGATGTCTATGAGCGAAAATCTGCGCTCATAGACACCGATTTTTGGAAAAAACCGGTGTAAAATACTCAAAGACATCGGTTTTTGCTTAAAACCGTTGTTGTTCCACTGATGTCTATGAGGGTTTTTGTTGTAGTGGGGCTATCTACCAGAGGCAGATGAAAAAGTGTTTCGATATCAGATCGGCAGGAACATGGAGGCATATATCTATGACATCTTGATAAAGACACTCTATGATGTTGATTTCTGTGCAGATATAGAATAGAGGTGTCGAACGTTGAGGAGGTTCAAAATCAAGCTAAACACATCCAAGTGCCTGTTCGGAGCCAAAAGTGGGTGATTCCTCGGCTACATCGTCACCGAGCAGGGAATCGAGGCCAACCCCAGCAAGGTAAAGATGCTCAAAGATATACCTCCGCCGCGCAACTTGAAAGAAGCACAAAGGCTAACCAGGAGGATCACAACTTTATCGAGACTCATCTCAAAGACTGCCAATCAGAGTTTGTTATTCTTCAAGATATTGAGGTAAGTGACTAAGTTCAAATAGGATGTCGAATGCGATAAGGCGTGAGAGGAGCTGAAGCTGTATCTAGCATCTTTACCTGTATTAGCAAAACCTAGCACCGGCGAACCGCTCTGGGTATATCTGTCTGACACAAAGTGGGCGATCAATTCGGGGTTTGCCCGGCAGGATGGCTAGGAGCAACACCCAGTGTATTTTCTAAGTCATCTATTGAAGTATGTTGAGTATCGCTACACCTGTCTTGAGAAGCTTGCTTATGCACTAGTCCTTGCCACTTGGATGTTATGTCCTTACTTCCTCGCCCATCCAATAATTGTGTTAACTAATAATGCCCTAGCCTGAGTTCTCCTCAATCCGGAGGCATCTGGACGGTTGATCAAATGGACTATGGAGTTGAGTGAGTTTAATATACAATATCAACCCTGAGTGGCCATCAAAGCTCAGGCCTTAGCGGATTTCATGACGAACATACAAAATGTCGAACTGGAGGAAACTTGCAAGATATACGTGGATGGATCATCCACTCAATAGGGCAGTAAAGTCGGGATAGTATTGATATCCCCATGAGAAGATCGGATACAACTGTCTGTTAGACTGAATTATAGGGCCACAAACAACGAGGTAGAATATGAAGTCCTGATTTCCAGACTACAAGCTGTGAGGCACGTAGGGGCCGCACGGGTCCTCATTCATTCAGACTCCGAGTTGGTGGCTTAGCAACTAGCAGACACCTTCGAGATAAATAACGTAAGGTTGAAATTATACGCTGAGACATTTGACAAGCTGAAGGCAGACTTCCAAGAAGTCATTATACATACGATCCCCCGCACAGAAAACCAGTATGCAGATGAGCTCGGCGAGCTATCAAGCTCTTTGAATCTAGTGGTGATCGATAAGTTGATCGAACACGCAATGCTAGTCATCTATATAGACAGACCGACTGAAAACGCGACTTCAAAAGATTGGAGAGCTCCAATTGCCGACTTCCTCCCAGAGGGGACACTTCCAACCGACTGGGAGGAAGCCCATCTGATGAAGAAGAGAGTCACTCGATTTACTCTGGTAGGAGATCAACTCTATAAAAGAGCATTTTTGAGGTCGCTGCTCAGATGCATCGGGACGGGCGATATTGATTATATTCTTCAAGAGGTACATCAAGGGGCGTGCGACAGTCATCATGGCGACCAATCATTGGTGCGGAAAATCTTATTGGTAGAATACTTCTGACCCACATTGCAAGCTGACGTAGCATGGAAAGTAGTGGTTTGCTTGTCTTGCCAGAAATATCAAAATATCCTGCATTGACTTATCGAGGAGCTGAAGGCGTCTACAGCCTCTTGCCCGTTCGACCAATGGGGAATGAATATTGTTGGATGATTCCCAATGGCGACCGTCCAAAGGAAGTTTCTCATCATCGCAGTGGATTACTTCTCCAAGTGGGTGGAAGTCGAGTCGCTGGTAACGATTACCGAGCGAATGGTCATCAAATTCTTGTGGCAAAATATCGTGTGCCAGTTTAAAATCCCACACAAGTTAATCTCAGATAATGGCTGGCAATTTCAAGGACATGGACTCAAGGAGTGGTGTACGAGCTATGGCATCATGCATGCCTTCACCTCAGTGGCATATTCTCATAGAAATGGCCAAGCGGAAGTAACCAATAGGGAAATTCTGAGGGGTATCCAGACTCGGCTTGACCACTACGGGGGAAGCTAGGTTGATGAATTGTCGAGCGTACTTTGGGCGTATCGCACCACCCCATGGGAAGCCACGGGTATAACCTCGTTCCACTTGGTGTACGGTGGGGGAAGCAGTGGTTCCAGTCGAGATAGATGTAGAGTCAAACAGAAGGCAACTGTATAACAAAGGCAATGGCGAGCAACGACTAATGGACCTAGACTTCATGGACGAGATCTGAGACAAGGTAGCTATTCGGTTGATGGATTACCAGTAGAGGATGAAGCAGAACTGAACCGAAGTCATCTTGAGGTCATTTCAGGTCGGTGATCTCATGTGGAAAAGAGTTAAGTCAGTCGGCGACGTCACCAAGTTGGAAGCCCCTGGGGAGGACCGTTTAGAGTAGTATAAAAACTCAGCTCGGGGCATACTACTTGCAAGACGTGAGTGGAAGAAATTTAGAAGGCCATGGAGCGCGAACCATCTATAGCACTATCGAGCGGGCTAACAGGTTCGATAGTGAATTAATGTAGACTGTAAAATATTCTCTTCATGAATACAGGAAAGTTTGAAGTAAATCTTTATACCTGTTGAAAGACTCTCATGCTAAGCGGTCGAGTTATAAGTGAGCTTTGCCCTCACGCCAAGTGTCAGAGACTCCTAAGCTGAGCGGTTAGGTTTAATTTCTAAAATCTTGTGCCGAGCAACCGAGTTATAAGTGAGCTTTGCCCTCACGCTAAGTATCAGAGACTCCTAAGCCGAGTGGCTAGGTTTGATTTCCAGACTCTCGTGCCGAGCGACCGAGTTATTGTTAGAGTGTATACTAAAAGCTTAGCTTTTTGTATAAACATTTATTTAGAAATAAGAATCACATTGGTCAAATATCTACATTTATATGCTAAGTGTAGTTGTTCAATTAATTTATATTGTAGATAACATGGTGTGTGGTGTCACACACAGAAAATCATGTTATCAATTTCTTATAAATTATAAACAGTAACTCACGACTAAGATGGAAAGGAATAAACCATTGGAATAGTCGTAGTGTAATTTGGTATTAGTTTATCTTAACTATAAAATTACACTAGTACACTCTGAGTGTATTGAGCAGGACTACTTAAGGTAAGTTTTTTATACTGACTTAATAAAAGAACTAGACCTTTTGTTATTATGGAAGTGTGTGCTCTTAATCCCGATATAGTAACAAGCACATGTACTTAGTATTTATTTCTTTAACTTATCAAAAGGTGAAATTTAGCTCGATAAATCAAGAGGCCCGATAAGTTGGGAAATGATATTATTTATAGTGTGTGTTGTTGATTATAGAAGGAAACTGTGTCCTAGTAATTTAGGTTGATAATGTCCCCAAGAGGAGCTCATAAGGATTGTCATGTAAACCCTGCAGGTGGACTTAGTCCGACATGACGATAAGGTTGAGTGGTACTACTTTTGGAGCTAGATACTAATTGAGTTGTCAGTAACTCATTTAATTAGTGGGCATTCTGTATCTTAAACACAGGGAGACTAACACACTCATGATAAGAAGGAGCCCAAAATATAATTTGGGATTGGTGCGGTAGTTCAATAATAATTCTTTAGTGGTATGAATTATTATTGATGAAATTAAGTTGGGTTTTTGGGGCGAACACGGGAAGCTTAATTTCATCGGGAGACCAAAATCAATTTCTTCTCTTGGTCCCTATTGTAGCCTCTTATTTATAAAGTATTATACTCACCCATACTCAACTTCTTACCCATCCTTATGTGGCCGACCAAGCCAAGCTTGGAGCCCAAGCAAGAGTCGGCCAAGACATGGCTTGGATGGGGTGAAGTATGGCCTGCCCTAGCTTGAGTCCAAGCTTAGGTGGCCGGCCATAATAAAATAAAAGGGATTTTATTTTTAAAAATTTTTCTTATGTGGAAGCCATGGTTTTAAAAGAGAGTTTAAAATTTAAATCTTTCTTTTTATAGCTTTCTACAAAAGATTAAGAGAAAGGTTTGATATCTTTCCTTATTTGTAGTTAAAAGAAAATTTTTAATTTTTGATAAAACTTTCCTTTTTTGTGACCATCTTCATGATTTAAAAGAGAGTTTTAAAATTAAATCTTTCCTATTATAGTTTTTACAAAAGATTAAGAAAGGATTTGATATCTTTCCATATTTGTAGATTGAGAGGAAGATTTTAATTTTAAAGATAACTTCCCTTTTTGGAAATCATCCACATGTTTTAATAGAGAGATTTTAATTTATAAAAGTTTTCTTTTATGACCAACCATGAAGGGAATTTTTTAAAGAGAAATTTTTATTTTAAAAAATTTCCAGAAACAAATTAGGAAGTTTTAATTTTGTGTTTAAAACTTTCCTTGCTTGGATGATTAAGAGGTGACCGACCACATTGAGTTTGAAAGGAAAATTTTTTATTAAAATTTCCTTTCATTGGTAAAGAGAATAAGGAAGTTTTTATAAAACTTTCCTTATTTGCCAAGACCAAGGAATATAAAAGAGAGGGTAGTGGTGCCTCACCTCACAACTTATATTCTAGTTTCCCTCTCTTCTATTTCTTTGGTTGGTGGCCGGCCCTTCACATCCTCTCCCTCTCATATTCTTCTTCCTTAGCCGGCGGCATCTTCATCTCAAGGAGCTTGGTTGGTGGCCTGATTTTGCTTAAGGAAGAAGGAGAGATAGGAGGTTTTGTTTCTAGTATCCCTTGGAGCTTGGTGGTGTGGCCGAACCTCATCTATTCTTGGAATTCCTGTGGTGGTCGAAACTCACAAGAAGAAGAAGGAAGCTTGGGTGGTTCTCGTCTCGGTAGATCGTCGCCCACACGACGTCCGAGATAAGAAGAGGAATATGGTAGAGGATCAAGAGGTTGTTGTTTACAAAGAAAGGTATAACTAGTAATTTCTATTCCGCATCATACTAGTTTTCTTTGTATAGTTTTTGAAATACCAAACACAAGAGGCATATGATTCTAGATTTCGAATTTGTGATTCGAGTTTGTGTTTTTTTTTATTTTTCGAATTTGTGATTCGATTGTTCCTTTTGGTTAAACCTAGGGTTATATAAGGAAATTAAATATTAAATTTCTTTAAAAGGCTTTGTCTAGGTGGTGGTGGATGATCCCATACCCAAGAAGGTCTAGTCCTCACCATGCAGTCCTGGAAGCCAATTTTAGAAATTAATATTTAATTAAATTTATAACATGGGTGGATTTGGATCAATAATGTTAAGCATCATTTGTGATTCAAGCCTAAACCACTAAGAACAAATAAGTTAAATTTGGAATCAATAATGTTAAGTTCCGTTTGCAATTCCTAATTTAATTTCTAAAGAACATAATAGATTGTTGGTATAGGTTCATGACTTGTACAAAATTTTATACAGGGGAACCAGTATGATATTTCGCATAGCAACCAACAGTTATAAGTGAGCATTGCCCTCACGCCAAGTGTCAGAGACTCCTAGGCTAAGCAGCTAGGTTTGATTTCCAGACTCTCGTGCCGAGCGACAGAGTTATAAGTGAGCTTTGCCCTTACGCCAAGTGTTAGAGACTCCTAAGTCAAGTGGCAAGGTTTGATTTCCAAACTCTCGTGCCAAGCAGCTGAGTTATAAGTGAGCTCTTCCCTCACACCAAGTGTCAGAGACTCCTAAGCCGAGTGGCTAGGTTTGATTTCTAGACTATCATGCCGAGCGGCCGAGTTATAAGTGAGCTTTGCCCTCACACCAAGTATCAGAGACTCCTAAGCCGAGTGGCTAGGTTTGATTTCCAAACTCTCGTGCCGAGTAATCGAGTTATAAGTGAGCTTTGCCTTCACGCCATGTGTCAGAGACTCCTAAGCTAAGCGGCTAAGTTTGATTTCTGGACTCTCGCGACGAGTGACAGAGTTATAAGTGAGCTCTGCCCTCACACCAAGTGTTAGAGACTTCTAAGCCGAGTGGCTAGGTTTGATTTCCAGACTCTCCTGCTGAGCGACCGAGTTATAAGTGAGCTTTGCCCTCATGCTAAGTGTCAGAGACTCCTAAGCCAAGAGGCTAGGTTTGATTTCCAGACTCTCGTGCTGAGTAGTCAAGTTATAAGTGAGCTTTGTCCTCACGCCAAGTGTCAGAGACTCCTAAGCCTAGCGACTAGGTTTGATTCTAGACTCTCATGCTGAATGATCGAGTTATAAGTGAATTTTGCCCTAATGCCAAGTGTCAGAGACTCCTAAGCTGAGCTACTAGGTTTGATTTCTAGACTCACGTGCCTAGTAACCATGTTATAAGTGGGCATGCCCCCACACCAAGTGTTAATAAATCACGCGCTGAGCGGCCATGTAAGCCCTCAGAGCCGTTCTGATGCTAATGCACGGAAAATGCGCCAACCTGCTCGAACAAGGCCAGTAATGTCATCTCCAGCACGAGAAGGTTTAGTATACTCGGATAGTTAAAAATAGCAAGATATTAAATAAAGCGTGAAGCGCCGAACAAGAACACATGAATTCATACTTAGAGAATTTCTTACATCAAAAGGAGGCAAGTAACAGAAAGTAGAAGCATAAAAAATATAATAAATACTAAAGAAGGGGGTTAAGGACTTCATCAGGTAGTCCGTGATTTTCTTCCTTTTTACAATAGATTTGGGCAGATCGGAAAGAAGGTGACCACCATCCTTCAGTTGTTGAAGGGTCCTGGCGTCAACGTAGTTGAATAGTCGCAGGATCCGGATAGTCAGCAATTCGTCAAAAGGATCGAAGCGAACATACTCCACTCGAAGTGCTTCCTATTGACTCAACTCTTCCTCTTGAAATTTTGTGAGAGCGACTAGGGCACCATCTAGCTCGGTCTTTGCAGCTTGCATCTCGGTGACCTTTGCATCAAGCGTTTTCTTTAGTGCATCGAGCTCAGCTCCTAGAGCTGCCTAAGACATTGGTCGGCTCGATTGTTCTTCAATTGTTGGAACCCCAAGGTTGTTTTGGTGTGATCAATATGTTAAGTTAGGTCCTGCGTTGTTTTAACCTTGTGTCTAAGTGTGTAGGAGCTTAGGAGCACAGGTACTCGAGTGGAAGACATAGCTGGCGAGAAGGACGGCACGCGGTGCGTCCGAGGGACAAGGCGCTGCGAAAGAGTACCCCGGTGGACGAGAAGGAAGCGTGCGATGGTTCCGAGGGACGAAAGCCGGAGCGGAAGATTGCTCGGGGAGCAAGAGACGCAGCTAGTGAGAAGGTCGGCACGCGGTGCGACCGAGGGACAAAGACTGCAGATGAGTACGCTGGTAGATGAGAAGGAAACACGCAGCGATTCCGAGGGACGAGAAGCCGGAGCGGAAGGCTGCTCGAGAAGACCGAAAGTTGGGTTCAGGTGAGCCCTATTCCGGATGGCAGAGATCACCCAAGCGAGCGGATCCGGAGGAGAAGAACCGGACCGAGACGGGACTGAACCAGAGGAGAAGTCCAGGACAAAAAAGTCAACAACTGTTAACTTTGGGCTCCGGGGCGCCCGGAGCAGTCCGGGGCACCCGGAGCCCTCCAGGGTGCCCGAAACCCTCCGGGGCGCCCTGAGTAGTAAAATTGACCAGATCGAGTTTTGACTCGATCTAAACGTTGGGGGATAAGTTTTATCCCCCCCAGGGCGCCCGGAACCCTTCCAGGCACCCCGACCAAGGCTATAAATATAGCCTTGGTCCAGAAGCTTTTTAATGAACTCACTGATTGTAAATCCAGTGCTTGCACGCTCTCTTTTAGTCTAAGCTTCTATTTTCTGCGCTACATTGTTGTATGAGGCTTCTCCGTCTGAAGGAGATTTTTATTGAGCTTAATCTTCCTTAGATTAACAACCACATCGGTTGTAACCAAGTAAATACTTTTGCCTCGCTTTTTCTTTATGCTTTTAATTTACTGCTTAGTTTATTTATGCAAGTGTTAGCTTAAAGAGTTCGAGGAGGGTTTGTTTTTCTTTTTGTGTTAGCAGGATATCCAACAACCCCCTCCTAGCCGGCCCAACGGTCCTACAAGTGGTATCAGAGCCGAGGGGTCTCAGAAGGACTAACCGTCGTCTGAAGCAACAAAACAATGGCCGGAGCTAGCGACTACCCACCAGCATTCGAGGGGGAGCTTGCTTCTTGGAAGCAACAAATGACGGTATTTCTTAACTCTGATATTGATATTTCTCTAATAATGAAAACAGGTTATGAAGCACCAAAGACAACGAATGGAGAAGAACTCGATCTACGCCTATGGAACAAGAAGCAACGTGACGAGTCAATGGCAAACGGTCGGGCAGAGTTTCACATTTTAACCGCAATACCAAACGAAGACTTTGATAGAGTTGGCGAATACAACAACGCAAAAGAACTTTGGGAAAAGTTCTTAAAACTCTATGAAGAACCGATTGAAGTTGTCCCCTCAATAGACATCGAGCCGTCATCAGAAGAATCCGAGACGGAAGAAATTACCAAGACAACCCCAGCAGCCGAAGTACATCCCGAGATTGATGAAGGGGGAGAATCTTCGGAAGAAATTAATTCAACAGGGGGAGAACCAACGGCCAACGAGGTAAGTAACGTATGGTCTCTACCTTTTGAACAACCGGTTAATTCAATAGAAAAATTGCCTGAAGATTTTTGCGATTTAAAAATTGAATTACCAAAAAAGTTTTTTGAATTAGAAAATCAATTGTCAAATTTGTCTTGCAAATTAGAAATATTATCAAAAGAAATTTACAAATTTAAAAATATTTTGACAAAAGAATTATGCAAATTAGAAGAATTTTTTGAATTACAAATTACTCTCTTGAAAGAATTTTGCGATTTAGAAATTGAGTCACCGAAAAGGTGTTTCGAATTAAGAAATCTATTGTTAATAGATTCTTGTAAATTAGAATTTTTGTTGTTAAAAAATTCTTGCAAATTATAAAATATTCTTTCGAACGAATTTTACACATTGCCGAAAGAATTTTTTATATTGTCGAAAAATTTTATCAAGTTAGAATCTATGCTATTTGAATATTTTTGTGAAGTTGCAATTCAAAAAATAATAGAAATTAACATGATACAAATTATTGCATGTTTAATATCTGTGGCTTTAAATTTGAAAAAGTGTAATTTGAGAAGTTATGAAAAATTGAAATGGAAATTTAAAACTTGCTGATATAAGTATCAGTATAAAATAAATAAATAAATGTATAGAAATTTTTTTTTAATGCTATCAATTTTCTTAAATTTTCTTGCATAAATTTTTGGGCTTAGAAAGATTTATTTTTGGTGAAAACTTAGAAATTTTTCAAAAGTCATTCTTTGACTTAGAAATTTTTTTTTAACTTAGAAATATTTTTTCTCCGAAAAACATTGAAATAGATTTCTATAATTTTTTTTGTGTCAAACCTTTAGATTGTTTTTTGAAACCCCATTTTTATTGTGATCAAAGGAGGAGAAGGGAAAGTATAAGTCTAGGGGGAGGTAGAAAATTGAAAATTAAAATTTAAAATTTTTGAAATTTAATTTTTTCTATCATGTTGCATATTATTGCAATAAATTGTTTTTATTTTATGTCTATTTGTAACCCTAGCTTAACTTGGGTTGATCATACCAAAAAGGGGGAGATTGTTGGAACCCCAAGGTTGTTTTGGTGTGATCAACAAGTTAAGTTAGGTCCTGCGTTGTTTTAACCTTATGTCTAAGTGTGCAGAAACTTAGTAGCACAGGTACTCGAGCGGAAGACGCAGCTGGCGAGAAGGACGACACGAGGTGCGTCCGAGGGACGAGGCGCTGCGGAAGAGTACCCTGGTGGACGAGAAGGAAGCGTGCGAAGGTTCCGAGGGACGAAAGCCGGAGCGGAAGATTGCTCGGGGAGCAAGAGACGCAGCTAGCGAGAAGGTCGGCACGCGGTGCGACCGAGGGACGAAGACTGCGGATGAGTACACTGGTGGACGAGAAGGAAACACGCAGCGATTCCGAGGGACGAGAAGCCAGAGCGGAAGGCTACTCGAGAAGACCGGAAGTTGGGTTCAGGTGAGTCCTATTCCGGATGGCAGAGATCACCCAAGCGAGCAGATCCGGAGGAGAAGAACTGGACCGAGACGGGACTGAACCAGAGGAGAAGTCCCGGACGAAAAAGTCAACAACTATTGACTTTGGGCTCCGGGGTGCTTGGAGCAATCCGGGGCGCCCGGAGCAGTCCGGGGCGCCCGGAGCCCTCCAGGGCGCTCGGAACCCTCCGGGGCGCCCTGAGCAGTAAAATTGACCAGATCGAGTTTTGACTCGATCTGAACGTTGGGGGATAAGTTTTATCCCCCCCAGGGCACCCGGAACCCTTCCAGGCACTCCGACCAAGGCTATAAATATAGCCTTGGTCCAGAAGCTTTTTAATGAACTCACTGATTGTAAATCCAGTGCTTGCACGCTCTTTTTTAGTCTAAGCTTCTATTTTCTACGTTATGTTAGGACCGAAAAGTAGCTAGAGGGGGGTGAATAGCTCGTCGCGTGCTCGTGGTCGGCGTTGCTTGTTTCTTCAAAGATGTGCAGCGGAAATATGCAAGAAACAAACTCACACAACGCTAACAAGGATGGTTTACTTGGTATCCACCTCAAAAGAGGTGACTAGTCCAAGGATCCACACCTACTCACGCACCCTCCACTATGAATAACACTCCTTTATGGTAACTACCAAAGGCGGAGAAGCCCTACAACACTCTCAATACAAGAAGAAGAAAGGGAAATACAAGATAAGCAAAAGCTTACAAGATGTACAATAAAAACCCTAACCCTAACTTCTTCTTCTTGTTTTTGATCCGCCTCTTGACTTGGAAGAGCCTCCAAGAATCTTCAAGAACTGGCGATCTGGAGCTTGGAGAGAGCTATGGAGGTGCTGGAGAGTATCGGGAGTGAATAGTGCAAGCAATACCGAAGGAAACGAACGCCTGCGGCTTAAATCGACGCTAACGGTCGGATCCCGATCAATTGGATTGCTCCCAATCGATCGGGGAGGCTTTGGATCGATCAACCGATCGATCCAGAGTGCCTCTGTGCTCTCTGGAATAGCCTGGATCGATCGGTGGATCGATCCAGGACTTATCGCGCATAAACAGAAGCTCCCAATCGATCCACTGATCGATTGGGACCTCTGGATCGATCCACCGATCGATCCAGAGGGGTTCTGTTCGCGGGGACTCACCGGATCGATCGACCGATCGATTGGGCATGATCCAATCGATCGGCTGATCGATCCAGATCTACTGGATCGATCCACTGATCGATCTAGATCTGCTGGATCGATCCACTAATCAATCCAGATCTGTTGGATCAATCGGCTGATCAATCCAAATCTGCTGGATCAATTGGCTGATCAATTCAGATCTGCTGGATCAATCGGCTGATCAATCCAGATCTTGGTTTTTGCCCAAAACCAAGTCCAAAGCCCCCTAAACCAATATCTAGTCAACCATGACTTGTTGGTACATAAGACCTAGCATCCGGTCACCCTTGACCAGCTAGGACTCTCTCACCAAGTGTCTGGTCAATCCCTTTGACCCACTTGGACTTTTCTCTTCTTGCCAAGTATCCGGTCAATCCCTCTGACCTACTTGGACTTTTCTTCCTCGTGCCAAGTATCCGGTCAATCCCTTTGACCTACTTGGACTCTCACCAGATGTCTGGTCAACCTTGACCCATCTGGATTTCTCCTGCCTGGCTTCACTCACCAGGACTTTCCCAATTGCCTAGCTTTACTCACTAGGTCTTTCACCTGGCTTCACTCACCAGGATTTTCCTCCTGCCTAGCTTCACTCACTAGGACTTCTCAATTGCCTAGCTTCACTCACTAGGTCTTTCACCTGGCTTCACTCACCAAGATTTTCCTCCTGCCTAGTTTCACTCACTAGGACTTCCTTCTGCCTGGCTTCACTCACCAGGACTTCCTTCTGCCTGGCTTCACTCACCAGGACTTTCAGTCAAGTATCCAGTCAACCTTAAGCTACTTGACTTTCCTTCACAATCTTAATTGGTCAACTTTGACCAAACGGGAATTGTATCAACAATCTCCCCAAATGAACAACTGCACCTGCATTGTTCATATCATCTAAACCCAATATATTATCAAACATCGAAACCCAAACCAAGACTCAGGCTTGGTTAACCAGGTCAACCTTGACCTAGGGAATATTACACCAACAATCTCCCCCTTTTTGATGTTTGACAATACCTCTTGTTAAGTTAGGAAATTAGGCTACTCCCATAGCCTCAACTTCCTTTATGCCAATATATGAATGATGATTCCCTTCATTCTCCTCCTTTCCTAGAGGGCAAACTCCCCCTTTAGGTACTGAAGGCCTAACTTAACCATGCATTCTCCCCCTATTGACACACATCAACAACATGCCCTCATCTTTGTGCACACATCAAGAACAAACTCTCCCCCTGAAGAGTTACCCAACGTTGTTTACAACTTCACTCGTTGCTCATAACACAATAATGAAGGTCCCATACCCTTCATTATCATCAATTTGCTCATCCGTGAGCAATAACCACTTAAACAATGAGGATATCCACTCCCCATTAAATCCCAATGCCCAACCTTGAGCATTTCCTCTAAAAGAAGGTTAACCACCTTCCAAGGTGTATGAAAAGTAATTTTCATGTCCTTAAAGAGTACCTCCCCCTAAAGACATGGTCATACCTTCTGTCATTGCACCAACAATGACTTGGAATCCCTAAACCTTTAGGAAACCCAAATTTAGAAGTTTTGAGGTTCATAAATTCAATAATGAAACCAAACCTCAACCTAAACATCAATTTAGTCTTCCTCAACCAATCCATCCTTGTCTTCAACATGAAAATACCCTTTTTATGTATACACATGTATTTTGAGGGGTTAGGAATGGTTACCTAGACTAAAATAGGTTCAAAATGTTGAAAATAAGCTTTCCCAGCCAAAATCAGCATCTTCGATCGATTGGAGTTGGGTTCCAATCGATTGAACCCTGCTGAATCGATCCACTGATCGATTCAGTCTTCTTGGATCGATCAGCTGATCGATCCAGCGAGCTTCTGCTCGCGAGAAATGCCTTCTCAATCGATCGGCTGATCGATTGAGGCACTCCAATCGATCCACTGATCGATTGAAGGCCTGAACTTGCTGAAATTCAATTTCAGCCAATTTCAGAAACCCCTAGAAAATTCTACAAAATTCCAAAAATCGTAAAAATTTGTGTAGACATTATTTAGGGTATAATTTATCATGAAAAAATAGTTTTCTACGAAAATACATCATATTTTCAAAGATTGACACAAACTTGAGAACTTGCAAAAACTTTAGTGTTTTCTTCAAGTTTGTGTCTAACTATTCAATGGTGATTACTATCAAAAGATAGCCTTCACCAAAGTTTTCCAAAATTATTTTAAAAATATTTTCAAAACCAATATCCCACCATGTTCCTTGGGCCTAATGCACATGACTTGTACATTAGCTTTCCCAATGATGGGAAAACACATAACTATGTGTTTTGATGAACTTAAAACTCAAAGAAATGCACTAAATCAACATGTTGAGTTTTGTTCATCATCCTAACATCTCACTTGTATCTATTGTGCACAAAACACATACAAGTCATCTTATAGGTCTTTGTGAGATGTAAATTTTGGTTTTGCCCTAATCTAGGAGCATGCATATCTATTTAGGCATTTTGAGTGGTAAACATCCACCAAGGATGTTACTTGTTAATTCCACTTGTTTATAAATGGCATTTGTCCTTAATTTTAAGGAAATAAACATAATGCATGATAATGTTATGACATACATCAAAAAGAAATAATTTTCAAAAAAAAAATTTCTTATAACTACATGATATATGTATGACATGACATGGTATTTTTGTATTTTCATGATAAGGCATGAGTGCAAAAATAAAACATGATGTCATGGCATATAATAGGCAAACAATCATGGCAAAGTCTAGCATAAATAAAATACCTAGATTACCTATCTAAGTATCCTTAGTCTTAGCTAATCCTAAAACTTAAACCCTAGATTGCCCAAAGTGCTTCAAGAGAGTGCCAAAACCTAAATGGGCATTTCTAGTTATCTTGATTAACTTATGCCAATTGAAATTAATCTTTTCCTCAAATGTTGGCATATTTCGTTCTTTCACAAGGGTAACACTAAGAAAATACCAAAATGCCAACTTGGTATTTCTTAGATTTTCCTAAATTATGCCATTTTAAAATAAAATCAATACTTCTCAAATTTGGCACATTTTACTCTTCCAAAGAGTAAATGATAAATCCATTTCATTTTCAAAGGTTAATAATAACCTTGAAAATGCTCCTTGAGTGTCAATTTCTTCAAAGTTGGGTTAACTACCATTCTTCTTAGAGTTGACACTCTCTAACCCATCTATGGGGTAGAGAAGATGCTCCTAGGAACCCAAAACCTATTGGTGCTCCTTGGATGTTCTAGGTATTTATTAGAGATAACTTCCCTAGATACCTTCCTAGTGACCTTGTTTAGCTTCTTAGAAGCCTTGGTCATATTTTCTAGGTCAACCCTAGGGATTGCTTCCCTTGTAACCTTGTGTGTGATTTTCTTAGACTTCTTAGAAGTCTTAGTCACGTTTGTCGTTGCAACGATACTTCTAGGGATAACTTTCCTTGTATCCTTGACTTGACCTCTAGACTTAGGGTTGGTTCCATAGCTGTATGGAACCCTATGGTAAGTAGGTACATCCTTTTTGATTTTAGGTTTGTATCCCAAACCTCTATGTCCCTTGGATGACTCTTGTTGTCCTAAACCTAGGTTTTGCTCATTTTGCCCTTTAAGGATATTTTCCATCCTTTTTAGGGTCTTTTCTAGTTTGTCAAGTCTTGACCTCAAGACTTGATTTTCCATCACTAAGTCCTTTGTTTTCGGTTTTCCATTAAATCCATGAGCATTTTTGTTTCTAGGCTTGTAGCTAAAATCCTTAGAGTTCTTGCCTAGACTTTTATCTACATTCCTAGCCCTAGGTGTAGTGGTTTTAGCATGAAAAGCTACATGATTTTCTTTAACTTTATCATGCCTTCTATTTTCATGTTAAATAGCATTAAAATGATATAAGTTAGAACTATCATACTTTTTACCATAATTTAAAGGGGTAGGCTCAATGAAAGTTACCTTTCTTTTTACCTTGGAGGCTCCCCCTTGACTTAAGCTTCCTCCATGAGCCTTGACCACCTTCTTCCCCTTAGGGCATTGAGTTCGGTAATGCCCCTTTTGGTTGCAAGAAAAACACACAATGTGCTCCTTGCTCTTCTTTGTTCCGGGGATAGTCTCCTTGGTCTTCTCCTTGCCCTTTTGTGCCACTTGGCCCTTCTTCTTGGCCAATTTAGGGCATTTACTTTTGTAATGCCCTTTTTCCCTACATTCAAAGCATATAATATGATTTTTATTATTAATTGAAATGTTTATACCTTTTTGTGTAGGGATGACACTTTCTCCTTTGGATCCGGAGGTAGAGGCTTCCTCTTGTTCTGAAGATGATACTCCTTCCATAGATTTAGCTTGACTTGTGGAGGTGGAAGCTTCTTCCTCCATTTCTTCTCTTGACCCGGATGTAGAAACTTCTCCTTCTTCTTGATTCGGTGTCACCAAAGATTGCTCCCCCTCAATCCTAGAGGTGGAGGCTTCTTCATCTTCATCTTGTATATGGAACAAGGAGTATGCTCTCTCCTTGCCCTCTTCAATGCATTCCTTTGAAGATGAAGTTTCTTGGACTTCCTCTTCTTCGGAAGTTGAGCATCTCTCAACTTCGGAGTCTTCCTCCTCTTGGTCTTGATCCAGTGAGTCACCCTCTTTGGATTCTTCTTGATCTTGTACAGTGGAGGGGATCTCATGAATCCTTGCCAATTTGCTCCATAGCTCTTTGGCATCTTCAAATTCTCCTATTTTCTCTAAGATGTTGCTCGACAATAAATTGACCAAAAGCTTGGTCACTTTGTCATTGGCCTCACATCTTTGGATTTGGTCTTGGCTCCACTTGCTCCTCTTGAGTACTTTGCCCTTGGAATTTGTGGGAGCTTCAAAACCTTCCATGAGAGCAAACCATTGCTCTATCTCTACCATTAAGAAGTTTTCGATCCTTGATTTCCAAAGATCGAAGCTTGTAGATATGTATGGTGGAGGCACCCTCGTGTCGAATCCGAGTCCATCTCGGAATTCCATTTGAAGTTGAGCTTCTTGTGATGAAGTCTTCGACTTGTAGAATTGCTCCAACTTCTTCACCCTCTAGCTTTGCTTGTTTTGTTTGCCCCTTCCGGCGATGATTCCGGTGAAGAGCGGCCTCGCTCTGATACCACTTGTTAGGACCGAAAAGTAGCTAGAGGGGGGGTGAATAGCTCGTCGCGTGCTCGTGGTCGGCGTTGCTTGTTTCTTCAAAGATGTGCAGCGGAAATATACAAGAAACAAACTCACACAACGCTAACAAGGATGGTTTACTTGGTATCCACCTCACAAGAGGTGACTAGTCCAAGGATCCACACCTAGTCACGCACCCTCCACTATGAATAACACTCCTTTATGGTAACTACAAAAGACGGAGAAGCCCTACAACACTCTCAATACAAGAAGAAGAAAGGGAAATACAAGATAAGCAAAAGCTTACAAGATGTACAATAAAAACCCTAACCCTAACTTCTTCTTCTTGTTTTTGATCCACCTCTTGACTTGGAAGAGCCTCCAAGAATCTTCAAGAACTGGCGATCTGGAGCTTGGAGAGAGCTATGGAGGTGCTGGAGAGTATCGGGAGTGAACAGTGCAAGCAATACCGAAGGAAACGAACGCCTGCGGCTTAAATCGACGCTAACAGTTGGATCCCGATCAATTGGATTGCTCCCAATCGATCGGGGAGGCTTTGGATCGATCAACCGATCGATCCAGAGCGCCTCTGTGCTCTCTGGAATAGCCTGGATCGATCGGTGGATCGATCCAGGGCTTATCGCGCATAAACAGCAGCTCCCAATCGATCCACTGATCGATTGGAACCTCTGGATCGATCCACTGATCGATCCAGAGGGGTTCTGTTTGCGGGGACTCACCGGATCGATCGACCGATCGATTGGGCATGATCCAATCGATCGGCTGATCGATCCAGATCTGCTGGATCGATCCACTGATCGATCTAGATCTGCTGGATCGATCCACTGATCGATCCAGATCTGTTGGATCAATCGGCTGATCAATCCAAATCTGCTGGATCAATCGGCTGATCAATTCAGATCTGCTGGATCAATCGGCTGATCAATTCAGATCTTGGTTTTTGCCCAAAACCAAGTCCAAAGCCCCCTAAACCAACATCAAGTCAACCATGACTTGTTGGTACATAAGACCTAGCATCCTGTCACCCTTGACCAGCTAGGACTCTCTCACCAAGTGTCTGGTCAATCCCTTTGACGCACTTGGACTTTTCTCTTCTTGCCAAGTATTCGGTCAATCCCTCTGACCTACTTGGACTTTTCTTCCTCGTGCCAAGTATCCGGTCAATCCCTTTGACCTACTTGGACTCTCACCAGATGTCTGGTCAACCTTGACCCATCTGGATTTCTCCTGCCTGGCTTCACTCACCAGGACTTTCCCAATTACCTAGCTTTACTCACTAGGTCTTTGACCTGGCTTCACTCACCAGGATTTTCCTCCTGCCTAGCTTCACTCACTAGGACTTCCCAATTGCCTAGCTTCACTCACTAGGTCTTTCACCTGGCTTCACTCACCAGGATTTTCCTCCTGCCTAGCTTCACTCACTAGGACTTCCTTCTGCCTGGCTTCACTCACCAGGACTTCCTTTTGCCTGGCTTCACTCACCAAGACTTTAAGTCAAGTATCCAGTCAACCTTAAGCTACTTGACTTTCCTTCACAATCTTAATTGGTCAACTTTGACCAAACGGGAATTGTATCAACAATCTCCCCAAATGAACAACTGCACCTGCATTGTTCATATCATCTAAACCCAATATATTATCAAACATCGAAACCCAAACCAAGACTCAGGCTTGGTTAACCAGGTCAACCTTGACCTAGGAAATATTGCACCAACAACATTGTTGTACGAGGCTTCTCCGCCTGAAGGAGATTTTTATTGAGCTTAATCTTCCTTGGATTAACAACCACATCGGTTGTAACCAAGTAAATACTTTTGCCTCGCTTTTTCTTTATGATTTTAATTTACTGCTTAGTTTATTTATGCAAGTGTTAGCTTAAAGAGTTCGAGGAGGGTTTGTTTTTCTTTTTGTGTTAGCAGGATATCCAACAACCCCCTCCTAGCTGGCCCAACGGTCCTACATCAACAAGTGACGATTCAGTTTCCTTCAGCTTCTGTGCCAGCAGCCGAGCCTCCTTGTTCTTAAGCTCAAGATCCTCGATAGCTTAGTTTTTTCTGGTGGTAGCCGAGTGGATCTTGGACTCAAAAGAAAAAGCCTGCTTATCAAGCTTCTGGAGTTGAATGGATAAGGCATTGTTGTTATCTCTCTCATTGCCCAGTTTCCGTTCGGATTCGCGAAGCTACTCAGAGGACTTCCCAAGTTCTAGCTTGAGACGAGCCACCTCAGCCATTAATTTCTCAACCAGGCCCTGCAAGGGACCTACTTCGCCCAGTGATGTGCAGAGTCTCCCATTCTCCTTCTCCAGGTATGCTAGTCTTTGGGTCATAGCAAGGCCCTCGACCCAGAACTACGAGCGGGGAAGTTTGAATTGGTATCAAAATAAGGTTTGAAGTAGAAAGGAAGAGTAGTAAGTTAGCATACTTACACCGGTCACCCGTTGAGTAAAACTATCAGCAAGCTGGCCTGGTGGGAGGGTCACCGCTCGGGCACAAGCATCGACCCAAGAGTGGGCCAAGGGGCCTTGGATTTTGTTCTTTTTGATGAAAGGTAAATTATATATCTTCAAAAAAAGGTGTACAACTATACATGTCCAAGGATAGCCGACTGTTTCTGATGAAGTATCAGATCCATCTAGATATCGAAGGTATGAACCCTAAGCAAGCTCATATACATGTAGTGTACTCTCACTGTACCATACGCAGGGTATAACCAAAATACAACCAATGCCATGTGCGCTCATCGCACCATCCTCCCACACAATCAATGTCATATAGACTCGCAGTACCATCCTCCACAACTGCCTGCAATGCCATCAATCCCATCAATGCCTCAACACCCATTGCCTCCATATCTACAATAAACCCGGTACTCTACAGTGTCTGCCCGTAGTCAGCCCGCTCCGGCATCCATGTCCATGCTGAGTCATCCGAGTAGCTATATGGTTTGTGCTCACTATATGCTTAGTATTGGTCGTGTGTCACTCGCTGCACCCTCCACTGAGATCAGTGCATACTCTCCCTCCCAGCTGCCACATGGTCGGTCTGGCCTTGGTATGATGAGTCAATGAATCTACCTGAGGTAAGTCCCATCTAACCAAGGCTATCCTCCCGCCACATATCGTCGCCCCACTTTTAGCAAGGGGCCTTGGATTTTGATTCTATAGATAGGGGAGCATGGCTCGGCAAAGTCGGGATCACGCCAAACGTCTGTCGGTAGTCTTATGGTCGCAGTGAGGTTTCAGTGCCTGCTCTAGCTAGTGGGTGTCGAAGTAGCGCTCACTCTAGACTTGGACCTCGAAGCTGGGCTAATAAAAGATGCAGGGCCTTCATCGCCACTTGGTGGAAATAAAGCTAAAGGCTCAGCGGGGATCGCGTCAGATGGGAGTTCGAACAAGGAGGGTGTCCGATCAAAGGATGGAGGGGTCATCCGTTGGATTGTGCGTGTAGTAGAGATGGCAAAAGAGGAGCTCTCTGCCTGCTGTCATGCGGATGGAACGATGGCCTGGATTGATGGGTTCACCGCTTCCGAGCGAGAAGAAGGCTCCGGGTATGGTCGCTTGTGGTGCTGGATATGGGGTTGATCGAAGGAGGCTGGTTTGGAGGTTGGAGCGGTCGACCCAAATGCCACAGCAATTGGCACCATCGATGAGCGTTCGGGAGGCAGTTCGGTCGTGCTCACTGCAACGTCACTAATGGCCGTACGGTTGCCCTCTGCTGGCTCGTTAGTTCTGAAGGGCCGACCGACAGAAGGCCTTGACTCTCCAGCTCGATCGTAACTTTAGCATTTATTTCTTTATCGACAAGGTTGCACTTGCCACACAGTCGTGCCCGATCTATAATTTGAGTCGCAGAAAAAGGGATAGCAACCAGTTAGAATCCAAAACAAGAAAAAGGAGAATGGTTTACCTAAAGGGGCATAGAGTTGCGTTCGGATAAGGCTCAGTCCGAACACATACAAGACTCCCTCCTGCAATAGCCTATGGATATAATATCGCTGATCGGCTAGTGCAGTAGCTGATTGAAGAAAGTCAGGCACAACTCGGTATCTACTGAGTGGAGGAGGTTTGGCAGGATCGATTTGCCACTCGGTAGGAAAGGGGGGTCGACTGAGAAGTCACACGTAAAAGTAGTGCTCTTTCCAGTGCTTAATGGAAGAAGGCATTTTATCAAAAAGCATGAAGCTGGTCCAAGCCTGAAAAAGGTAGGTGCCCGACTCAAATAGTTTGAGATAGAAACAATAGTGGAAGATACGAGGCAAAAGTGGGATGTCGTACAAACGGAACAGGACTACTACATCGAATAGCACCCTAAAGGAATTTGGAACCAACTATTGCAGCGGGACACGAAAATACCTATAAACTTCGAAGAAGAAGGGGTGTATAGGGAAGTGAAGGCCAGCATACAGTTGGTCTTAGAAGAAAGGAAGAGAGCCCTTAGGAGGAATATGGGGGTGATCAAAGGCATTGGGAATGAAAATCTGATGATCTGCGGGGATGTGGTAAGACATACGCATCTGGTCGACATTGTCGCCATTGAAATCGGAAGTTGTAGATGTGTACCAAAGGTCGGGAATAATCGGTGGGGGGAGAAGGGCGCTGGCCATGGAAAAGGAAGAAAGGTTTGAGGATCGAAAGGAGAGAAGGTAGCAAGGAAAGGAGCTTACTGAAGAAAGGATTGTCGTTGAAGCTTGCAAATGGAGACAAAGAAGAAGACGAGGAAATGGAATGAGAGGGTGTGCGAGGGAGAAGAGAGCGGTGGATCCCAGGGTTTAAAAACCCTATGATGGATTGCCCGAGGTCGTTTAATCCAAGGTTTGGAAAAACGAGCTTTCATCTAGACTGTGGAAGTCGAAAAGGCAGGTGTCACATCAAACCCCTAACATACGCATGTCACATCAAGCAGGTAGCGGGTGCATGGGATGACGCGTGGCGCCCAGCTACAGGGCGCATTTATGATAAAGAAGCAAATATGATTATCAGGAATGGCCGAGCGTGCTCTGCATTTATGGCGAGGATTTAAGTAATTTTCGAGAAATTTGATGACCTCAGCGACATTTAAAGGGCACGAAGCACCATTGCCCGATCGTCACAGAAAACCTAGGGAGGAGCGATAAAACAACCTAAGTATCAAGTGCAAGTCCCCCGAGCGGGAGCTCATGGCTGATGGCCGAACTGGACTCATAACGGCTAGCTTTCAACGGTCGATCAGCAAAGCAAAAAATAAGGGAAACGAAAGGCAAAGTACACTAGTGGTCCAGTCAATCGGACTTGCAGCCTCTTTCGACTAGACTTAAAGGAGAGGCTTGTGATCCGCGGAAGATAGGTCAAAGTCAAGAAGACTAGCCAGCGTGGAGGAAAGATTCAAATGAAGTAGTCTGTGTTGGATCGTGAAACGTCGATAGAGGGAGGGGTGATGTGCGTAGATTATATACTCTTTTATGCATGTTTTTACGCACATTTACATACTTTGAGCATTCTTGATCTATGCATTTTTATACTTCCAACTTTCCTTTTAGCATATTTACTCTTTTGGTTCGGAGATCTGCTTTTTGTGCATTTTCTGTACACAGGAGTCGAAATTGGTGAAGATTATGCTATGCGTCCTCGGGCAAGCTTGGAAGTAATTGAAGGGAGAGAGCATCAAGGCCGTGTTCCACACATGGCCGTGTAGTCTTAACAGGAAGGGAAGAGGACATGGCCGTGTGAATCCCACACGGCCATGTCTTGATTTGAAGAAATCAGAGCAGAAGCCTTACATGGCCGTGTGGATCTACACAGCCGTGTGAGGTTTCCAGAGGCCAAGCAGATGGTGGTCGTGCGCATCACACGGTCGTGTGGAGTTTCCAGAGACCAAGCAGGTGTTGGCCGTGTGTACCACACGGGCGTGTAGCATTTCCAGAGAGCAAAAGGGCCTAGGCCGTGTACACCACACGGCCGTGCAGCATTGGCAGAGAGGGAACTGGACATGGCCGTGTGAATCTCACACGGCCGTGTCGTGGGGCCGTGTGGCGCCCGATTTCCTCCTCTATTTAAACCTTCCTTCATGAATTGAAAGGGGATCTCTCTCCTTTTGGGAGAAGGCAAGATTTGGTGGTTTCCTCCCATTCTTGGGAGGATTTCTGGGCGATTCTAAGGGAGATCTTGACGATTTCGACTCCGGAGCGAGGATTGGATCCGAAGACGAGGCTTCTTCGTAGATAAGTTTTCTCTTTCCCCCTCTTCTTGGTTTCTTGGATTGGGGATTTAAGAAATGCTTGTAATCTTTATTTCTTCGGGTTTTCTTCCTCGATTCATGGAGTAGATCTTGTATTCTAGGATTAAGGGAGTATTTGTATGATGGATTGATGTAATTTCTTATGGATTTGCCATTTTCTTGTTTCAATGACATTGTCTTGCTTGTATCAATTAGATCTTGAATAATTAATGGTGATTTGTGCTTAATTCTCATTCTTGATTGATTGTTTGGATTGCTTGTGGACTTTGTAGAGATAAACTCTCACTCGATCATCCGAGGGATCCACGTGACAGGTGCAAGCCCGTGTAAGGTCGTTTGAGAGATAATCTTGAAGAGGAAATAGGAATATTCAAGAGAGTAGGATGAATTTTGTGATTAGTTTCTTGTATCTTGATAGATTAATAAGTTGTGGGCTTCTATGTTGATATCCGAGGAAGGCATAGTAATAGGTGCGCTTTTGTGTAAGGACAACGTAGGTTCACATCTAATTGATCATATTTAGATACATTTCTCAGTCCTTAGCCGGTTATCTATTGCAAGAGAGAACCGGCAACTTTCTACAAGTGTTTGACAATTGAGGGAAAAGAATTGGTGAACCATTTACATTCAAGAAATCTTACAAAGAAACCGAAACTCCTAGAATCTCCCTTTATCATAACCCAAAACACTAAATTCTTGTTTGTTGATCTTTAATATTAGATTTGTTTACCCTTACTTTGCATTTGAAACGATTGGATAGTTGTTTAGCTAATTGGCATTGAGACATTTCTAGTGCTTATTCTAGTCCCTGTAGATACGATAATCTTTTATATTACTTGCGACATTTCCGTACACTTGCGGAGCGTAACAAGTTTTTGGCGCCGTTACCGGGGACAGCGCTATAACATTAGGAATTATCAATTCAGTTAGACTAAACATAACTTTTCTTTCTTTCTTTACATTTTCATAGTTGTAACTTTAGAATTCTGTTTCTATAAGCTTTTCTTTTCTTGAATAACATTCTTGACAATTCTTTTTGTTGCAATTCTAATTCTAATTCTAACTTTGCATTCTTGATTTCTAGCACTCTAATCTAACTTTTCTCTGTTTTCTCTTTTGATCTAGTTTCTTTCCTCTTTTCTTTTGTAAACATATCTTGCAATTTTTAGCATATGAATTATTCTAGATATTTTTCTTTTTCCTTTTATCTTTTCTTTCTTGTTTTCATTATGCACTTTCTTTCTTGCAATTTAAATTCTGCATTTACTTTCTTGCTTTTCATATTGCATTTTATTTCTTGTTTTTGATTCTTGATAATTTTCTTTTTCTTCTTGAATATCCATGAGCACTAACATGTCAAGCAGGCCCATGAGAAATTTTTCTACACCCTTTTCTGCAAGATTTTTATCTCCCATTGTGCAACCTCAAATTGAAGCAGAAAGTTTCCAACTAGACCCAGAGATAATTTTCATGATACAAGGTCACAAATTCGGAGGAGAAGTATCAGAAAGTCCTTATCTGTATCTTGAAACATTTTTAGAGATTTGTGATTTGGTGAAATGTGAAGGAGTATCAGCAGATGCAGTTCGATTGATGACATTTCCTTTCAGTATCAAGGATAAGGCAAGGACTTGGCTATATTCTCTCTGTCCTCAAAGCATCACAAGTTGGGAACAATTGGAGAAGCAATTTCTGAATCATTTTTTCCCTCCAAGTAGAACGGTGTATATGAGGAATTGCATAACAAATTTTGCTCAGGCATATGGAGAATCATTATTTGAAGCATGGGATAGATTCAAGAGTCTTCAAAGACAGTGCCCTCATCATGGTTTTGAAAAATGGTTGATTTTGCACATATTTATGGGGGAATTTCTTTCTCAGACAAGACTTTATTGGATTCATCAGCTGGAGGTTCTTTTATGGACAAAAGTGTAGATGAAGCTTATTCGTTAATTGATCAAGTGACATTGAACCTCCATGAATGGTCGAACAAAAGTTGGATGGAATTTCCCTCAGATATTCAAGAAGTGAAAGCCATAAATGTAAGAGAGTCACAAACAAAATGAAATTCAACCACCTAAAAATGTTGAAATTCACAAGTCACAGAGTGAGGAGTTCAAACATTTGGGGGCAAAGCTTAATAGTATTGTTTCAAAATGGTTTAAAGAAGATCCCCCTCCTACACAGTCAAGATCCAATGAAAAGTGTGATGATGTTGGGTTGAGAAGTGGCAAAAATCATGAAGAACTTCTGAAGAATGACATGTTTAGAATTGAGGAGAAGAATAATAGAAGATCACAAGAACTCAATTCCATTTCTCTAGGAAGTTCCCAAAGGCCAGAAGTACCTTTCCCTCAACGATTAATCACACCAACATTAGATAAGCAAGTTGGACCTCCTCCAAAAGCTCAAAGGGAATTTGGGAAAAAGGGAGTTCAGTCTTTCCCAGGACCTTCACTAAAGGTTCCTTTTCCACAAAGGTTAGTGGGGGTCAATGAAAATAAAGACTTCGGCAAATCCTGTGACACTAATATGGTTGAGTGTAGATTTTTGAATATATATGAAGATGAAGATTTTTCATATGAGGATTTTATTGATAATGTAGTGGTAAATAAGTTTTCAGATCTACCTCAAAATTTTATAAGGTGTTATAGTGACATTGAATTTTCAGATGATGAATGTGATGTGGTAGATCAACTTAAAATTGCAAGTGAAGTTATTGATCCTCTTGTTATTGATTCTCCTATTGAGGACATAGATGTTGGTTTATTTTTTGATGTATTTGTTGATGATGATGATATGGAAGAATGTGTAGGGAGCTGTGTTGTGGAAGCAGCATCTTAAGGTTCACCACCTTTGTCAAGACAACCCTTAGAGGTTTTAAGAATTGATCATGTTGTGGAACAATGTGTAGGGACTTTACAGAGCTAGTAGAGTCTCAAGAATCACCATCATTGATATCATCAACACCTGAGCTAGAGCCACTACATAATTCTGAAGAAGTCACATCCCATTGTTTAGAACTTTCAGGTACATCTCAACAATGCAAGGTTAGTATTCTTAGTGATCTTTTAGAAAATTTCATAGATGTACCTATAATTGATTTTGTTGGATGTGATTCATTTTTTGATACATACTCAATTCATACTAATATGATTCTAGTTCCTTCTTATATTACATTCTTGTGGGAGGTTTGTTTTTCTTTTGGGTGTGTAGGTTTTCGAGAGGCCAATAATGGGAAGCTCATACTGAACTGTCTTCGACCACCTGAAACAACTTTAAAGAAGACGAAGATGGAGAGGGCGATACATCACTTTTTAACTCCAATATTGAAAGCTCCCTCCATAATAAGAGCCCTTGGTAGGAGGGTTCTAAAATATCTTACCCCTCCAAGAGCAAGATTTAGATGAATCTAATGAGGTGGTCGAGCTGATGACCTTAAACAAGCGCTTCTTGGGAGGCAACCCAAGTTCAATCTTGTTTTCATTTTACTTTTAGTTTCTTTTTATTTTGTTGATAATAAATCATACCCTCTACTTAATTCTTCTTGTCTATCTTATTTTTGTAGATTTTAAAGTTGTGGAGGATTGTGAACATTGGATAGAGGAGTATCTTAAAAAAAAAACATGAATGTCAACCATTTGGAGCTCATCACTTGGTAACTTCTCTTAAAATCTTCTCCACATTGTTTTTAGTTTTCATTGGGACAATGAAAATTTTAAGTCTGGGGGGATGCATTAGATGCATTTGATTTGCTTTGTTTGTTTTTGTTTTTGCTTATGTCTTGCATTTTGTTTTGATTTTTTTTTTTTTTTGCTTATGTCTTGCATTTTGTTTTGATTTTTTGTGGCATACATCTTGAGAACATCAAATCTTCACTTATATGCTTTCTTGGATTCAAGTGAAATGTTAGCATGATTATTGTCTTGATTCATGATGTTCGAATGATGCTAGTAGTAAACTTTGTGTAGTTCTTTTTTTCTATCTTGGGAAGAATTAATAAGCTAAGAATCTTATGGTGATGAGTTTTAGTTTTGGTTCAACCTTAAGGATTTTATCTTCACTACACTTGTGCTTGATGCTTGAATAGTTGATGTCATTGAAATAGTCATGATTCATCTTGTTTGCTTAGTACTTGGTTTCCATGGTGATTTCTCAACTTTCATTTTGGTTACTGGATGAGGCTCAAATCATTAAAGCTCATTTGGAAAAATCAAAATATCCCAACATGTGTGCTAAAAGTACATTTGTGAATAAGTTTTGCACAATGCAAACACTTATAAAAAAGAAAAAAAAATGAACAATAAGGGATATAAAAAACAGTTGTCATGAGTGGAAGCTAGCATGTCACCCATTTGAGACCGAGTTAGGTTACTGGGGAAATGACTGCTTAGCTTCTCTTGAGATTGAGCACACCTTTGAGACCTTGGGTTAGTTGAGAAATATGAACCAAGTGAATGGTGAGTAAGTGCCTATCACTGGTTACTTGTCTTTCACTGGAAACATTAGGAATTCAAATTTGATGACGACTTGACTAGGACATGGATTGAAACTTGAAGGGTGTTGAGTTACTTTTACACTGTGCACAAGATTCTTATGCTTGAACCATACTTTACTTGTTTCCATGATCATGCTTGTTAATGAAACTTTTTGATAGAATTAGGAAAGTGCACTAGGTTTTATGAATGTGTTGTAGAACATATGAATTTAGACTGCAGCATTTTGCTTGAGGACAAGCAAAGGTTTAAGTCTGGGGGTGTGATGTGCGTAGATTATATACTCTTTTATGCATGTTTTTACGCACATTTACATACTTTGAGCATGCTTGATCTATGCATTTTTATACTTCCAGCTTTCCTTTTAGCATATTTACTCTTTTGGTTCGGAGATCTGCTTTTTGTGCATTTTCTGTACACAGGAGTCGAAATTGGTGAAGATTATGCGTCCTCGGGCAAGCTTGGAAGTAATTGAAGGGAGAGAGCATCAAGGCCGTGTTCCACACATGGCCGTGTAGTCTTAACAGGAAGGGAAGAGGACATGGCCGTGTGAATCCCACACGGCCGTGTCTTGATTTGAAGAAATCAGAGCAGAAGCCTTACATGGCCGTGTGGATCTACACAGCCGTGTGAGGTTTCCAGAGGCCAAGCAGATGGTGGTCGTGCGCATCACACGGCCGTGTGGAGTTTCCAGAGACCAAGCAGGTGTTGGCCGTGTGTACCACACGGCCGTATAGCATTTCCAGAGAGCAGAAGGGCCTAGGCCGTGTACACCACACGGCCGTGCAGCATTGGCAGAGAGGGAACTGGACATGGCCGTGTGAATCTCACACGGCCGTGTCGTGGGGCCGTGTGGTGCCCGATTTCGTCCTCTATTTAAACCTTCCTTCATGAATTGAAAGGGGATCTCTCCCCTTTTGGGAGAAGGCAAGATTTGGTGGTTTCCTCCCATTCTTGGGAGGATTTCTGGGCGATTCTAAGGGAGATCTTGACGATTTTGACTCCGGAGCGAGGATTGGATCCGAAGACGAGGCTTCTTCGTAGATAAGTTTTCTCTTTCCCCCTCTTCTTGGTTTCTTGGATTGGGGATTTAAGAAATGCTTGTAATCTTTATTTCTTCGGGTTTTCTTCCTCGATTCATGGAGTAGATCTTGTATTCTAGGATTAAGGGAGTATTTGTATGATGGATTGATGTAATTTCTTATGGATTTGCCATTTTCTTGTTTCAATGACATTGTCTTGCTTGTATCAATTAGATCTTGAATGATTAATGGTGATTTATGCTTAATTCTCATTCTTGATTGATTGTTTGGATTTCTTGTGGACTTTGTAGAGATAAACTCTCACTCGATCATCCGAGGGATCCACGTGACAGGTGCAAGCCCGTGTAAGGACGTTTGAGAGATAATCTTGAAGAGGAAATAGGAATATTCAAGAGAGTAGGATGGATTTTGTGATTAGTTTCTTGTATCTTGATAGATTAATAAGTTGTGGGCTTCTATGTTGATATCCGAGGAAGGCATAGTAATAGGTGCGCTTTTGTGTAAGGACAACGTAGGTTCACATCTAATTGATCATATTTAGATACATTTCTCAGTCCTTAGCCGGTTATCTATTGCAAGAGAGAACCGACAACTTTCTACAAGTGTTTGACAATTGAGGGAAAAGAATTGGTGAACCATTTACATTCAAGAAATCTTACAAAGAAACCTAAACTCCTAGAATCTCCCTTTATCATAACCCAAAACACTAAACTCTTGTTTGTTGATCTTTAATATTAGATTTGTTTACCCTTACTTTGCATTTGAAACGATTGGATAGTTGTTTAGCTAATTCGCATTGAGACATTTCTAGTGCTTATTACAGTCCCTGTGGATACGATAATCTTTTATATTACTTGCGACATTTCCGTACACTTGTGGAGCGTAACAAGGGGTGAATATCGATTTAAAAAAAACAACGAGTATAAACGCAGCGGAATTTAAAAACAATAGACACAGTAATTTTTTACTTCGTTCGGAGCCTGTGACGACTCCTACTCGAAGGCCCGTACTCCGTGAGTACTTTCGTTGGGCAATTCACTAGCAATTCAAAATAATGATTACAAATTAAAGTACAGCAATGCTAATGAAAATAAAGCAAATACCGACAAGAATTTAATAAAAAGGAAAGGAGCGTATTGTCGTAGCTTTGTTAGCGTTGCAGGAGCGCAGAGCAGTAGAGCAAGCAGTAGAAGACTTTCTTTTCATTGTTGTTTTGAAGCTCCTCTCTGACCCTCCTTTTATATGAGGCTTGGGGCACCCCGGATCCCTTCCGGGCGCCCTGGTGGGACGTGGCAGGTCCAACCAGCAAGCTCCACGTGGCGACGTGCGAGTTTAGATAAAACTTACCTCCGGGCACCCGGATCCCTTCCGGGCGTCGGGACCTCCTATTTCCAGGAACTCCTTCTCCTGCAAAATAGAGTTAGTCTGAGGCAAATATATATCCTGTAAAACAGATTATTAGCACACTTAAAGTTCAACAAAGTAATAAAAAAGAGTATGACTTAGATTCCGTCTTTCCGAGACCGGAATCTAGTCACGATCTCGACTTAGATATCCGAAATGGATCTAAGCCGGATCGATGCCTAATGTTCCCTTCCCGGGAACGCGTCCTCGCAGTCACTCCCCTCCAGTGACTTACCTCACTTACCTGCCAGACGTCCGGTCAGCCCGTCGACCCGTCTGGACTTCAGCCCGTCGACCTAGCTAGACTTCGTGCCTAAGCGTCCGGTCAGCCCGTCGACTCACTTGGACTTCGTGCCAGCTATCCGATCAGCCCGTCGACCTAGCTAGGCTTCGTGCCAGACATCCGGTTAGCCCGTCGACCTGTCTGGACTTCTCCTGCACACTTGATCAAAGTGTCAGACAACAACAAACTAATTTAACCTGATTTGTCATTCATCAAAACCTAGGTTAAATCGTTAGTGCTAACCGCACCAACAATCTCCCCCTTTTTGATGGAATGACAACTTGATTAAGTTAGTGAAAACCTATGCAAGAAACAACATGCATTTATGTGGTTTTTTAAGTTAGTTTGTATTTTCAGTTTGGTTTAGCTAACTTAACCACCTAACCCTCCCCCTTTGTCATTCATCAAAAGAGCTAATGTTAAGTAATCATAGATACAGATAAGGTAAGAAATGTCAAGTTAACCTAGGGGAGTTTAAAAGATAGTTTTACCTTTATTTCTTAAAAAAAACTAAGTCTTGAAAAAATAGCTGATTTATAACTTAGTAACTTTGAAAAATAGCTAATTTTTCAACACTAAGTTTGTAAAATTTTTAAAATTAAGGAAAATGATTTTTAGAAGCTTAGTTTATAAACTTAAGTAAAAAAAATCTAATTTCCACAATTTTCAGTAACAAGACAATTTTTAAGACTAATTTTTGTAAAATTTAACTTTCAACTCAAATTGAAAAATTCAATTTTCAAAAACTAAGTTAGATATAATTTTCAAAATCAATTTTCAACAAAAAGTAAACTCAAAACAACTTAGTTTTATAAGAGTTAATTTTCAAAAATAGGTTTAAGAAATTTTTAAGAAAACATTTTTCAAACGCTAACATAAAATGTTGAAAGTATTTGCTAAAAATATTCAACGTAGAATAGTTTTTAGAACAAAGGAGTTTTCAAAATAATTTTGTAAAATTCTTTTTCAGAATCAAATTTTCAAAATTTTAAAAAAATTGTACATTTTTAGCCAAGTTGAGTTTAAACTTTGATTTTCAAAAATAAGTTCAATTTGAAAAACTGAAGTGGTTTTATTTCTCCCCCTGAACCTGACATTAAATCAAATGTCTAACCAGTTTGTTACTGACTGACTTATCAGAAGATAGCAGCTTTCACTTGGTTAGTCAAGTTAAGTTCAACCTTAACTTGATTAATGTATATTTTGTATTTAACGCCCAGACTTATATCGATGCACTGAAATAAGCATCTTAAGTCTTAGGCAAGTGGCCTATACATCTCACCCCTTTCTATGTTTGTCAAACACAAGCAAGGTAAGCCTAGGATTTTGGTGAGATGTTCAAAACTAGTCCTATGGGTACATGCTTTTTAAGGATTTTGAACTAGTCTAAGGCTAAAAATATATTTTAAAATCTAAAAATAGGAAAGTTTTGAAAATGAAATATGTTTTAACCTATAATTTGAGAATAACCATTTTTGAAAATATTTTTAAAATTTGAAACTCCTAGTCTATTAGGCACATTCCTAGTTTTCTACGCAAATTGCTAAATTCACTTTCAGGGAGTGGTTTAGTGAATATGTTAGCTAAGTTTGACTTGGACTCAACGTATTTGAGCTCAATGTCACCCTTAGTAACATGATCCCTGATAAAGTGGTGTCTGATTTCAATGTGTTTAGTTCTTGCATGATGCATTGGATTTTTTGTTAAATTTATTGAGCTAATATTGTCAATTAAAACTTTTACATTTGTGATTTTTAAGTTGAAATCTTTTAAGGTGTGCATCATCCATAATAATTGGACTACACATTCTCCTATGGCTATGTATTCTGACTCAGTTGTAGATAGTGCAACACAATGTTGCTTTCTACTAAACCAGCTAACAAGTGATGGGCCTAGTAGTTGGCATCCACCACTTGTGCTTTTGCGGTCTAATTTGCATCCAGCATAATCTGAATCAGAATATCCTATTAATTCAAAGTCATTGGTCCTAGGATACCAAATTCCTACGTTTGTTGTTCCCTTAAGATATCTAAAAATCCTTTTGACTTGAGTCAAATGGGATTCTTTAGCACAGGTTTGGTATCTAGCACACATACTAACTGCAAATAAGATATCAGGTCGGCTTGCAGTTAAGTAAAGTAGACTACCTATTGCACTTCTATAATACTTTAGATCCATTTGGGTCATTGTCTAAGATTGTGTTTACTGTCATGGGTATTTTTATTTCTTTTGTATTTTCTATTCCAAATTTTTTAAGTAATTCTTTAGTGTATTTATGTTGATAAATGTAATTTCCTTCATTTGTTTGTTTAATTTGTAATCCTAGAAAATATGTCAATTTTCCTACTAAACTTATTTCAAATTCTTGTTCCATTAAGTTGATAAATTCTTCTAAAAAATCTGAGTTAGTTGAACCAAAAATTATATCATCTACATATATTTGTGCTATAAATATATCGTTATTTAGTAATTTAACAAACAAGGTTGGGTCAATTTGACCTTGGTTGAATCCTTTGGATGTTAAGTAAGATGTTAGCCTTTCATACCATGCCCTGGGTGCTTGTTTAATTCCATATAATACTTTCTTTAACTTAAAGACATAATCAGGATGTTCTAGATTTTCAAATCCAAGAGGTTGACCTACATAAACTTCTTCTTTTATCAGTCCATTAAGAAAAGCTGACTTAACATCCATTTTATATAGTTTGAATCTCTTATGAGCTGCATAACTTAGTAGCATTCTAATGGATTCTAATCTGGCTACTGGGGCATAGGTTTCATCGTAGTCAAGTCCTTCAACTTGAGTAAACCCTTTGGCAACTAGCCTAGCCTTATTCCTAGTAATTTCCCCAGTTCACTTAATTTGTTTCTAAATACCCATTTTGTTTCTATTATTTTCTTATCTTTAGGTGGTGGTACTAGATCCCAAACTTCATTACGCTCAAATTGAGCTAGTTCCTCTTGCATAGCGATGATCCAATCTAGATCAAGTAGGGATTCAACTACAGTTTTGGGTTCAATTTTTGAAATCATGGAAATTTGACTTAGGTTCCTAAAGGATGATCTGGTCTGAACCCTTAGGTCTGGGTCACCAATTATTTGATCAGTTGGATGATTAGGGTTGATTCTTATAGTTCTAGGGGGTTGATTTGCTTGAGTGTGTTCATCTTCTTCATGATATAGGGATTGATTGATTTCTTCAGAATTATTATTTTCAATAGGTTGAAGTTGATTTTGTCCTTGGGTTTCTTCAAATTTTACGTTTGTGGTTTCCTTGATTTTTAACGTAATTTTATTATATATTCTGTAACCCCTACTGTTTAGAGAATATCCTACAAAAATTCCATTTTCTACTTTAGAGGTAAATTTTCCTAAGTGTTCTCTAGTATTTAAGATGTAGGCTGGACACCCAAATACTTTAAAATATTTTATGTTGGGTTGTTTGTTATAAAATATTTCAAAGAAAGTTTTATTATGTCTTTTATTTAATGTCGTTCTATTTTGCACATAGCAGGCTGTACTAACAGCTTCTGTCCAAAAATATTTAGGTAAGTTATATTCATTTAACATAGTTCTAGAGGCTTCTAGTAAAGTTCTATTTTTTCTTTCTACAATTCCATTTTGTTGGGAGGTTTTAGGACACGAAAATTCGTGATGGTAGCCATTCTCAAGACAGAACTTGTTAAAATTATAATTTTTAAATTCTCCCCCGTTGTCACTCCTAATTCTTTTAATTTTAATATCTTTTCCGTTTTCAATTTGTTTGCAAAAATTTGTAAAGATTTCAAAAGTTTCGTCTTTATGTTTTAAGAATTTAACCCAAGTAAACCTAGAATAGTCATCTATTATTACTAAGCAGTATAAGTTTCCATTTATGGATTTGACTCCATGGGAGTCAAAAAGGTCTAAATGTAGAAGTTCTAATATCGAGTTGGTTTGTGGCTGATTGGTTGGTTTGTGAGTGGATTTTGTTTGTTTACCTTGTTGACAAGCATTACATATGGTTGAATCTAGGTTAGGTAATTTCGGTAAGAATCTCACTAGTCCATTTAATTTGCTTATATTTCTAAAGTTGGTGTGAGACATTCTCCTATGCCATAACCAAGTTTCTTCTTTTTGTGTTAAATAACACTTAATTGAAGAGGTGGTTAAGTTGATAGCATAGATGTTGTCTTTTCTAAAACCTTTTAGGCTTATAGTAGGATTATCTAGATGCTTGATTAAATACTCTGTGGATAGAAATTTAACCTTATACCTAGTATCACACAATTGACTTATACTCAGGAGATTGTATTTAAAATTCTCGACAAGTAGAATATTTGTAATTATGAAATCTATTTTTAATTCAGTATTACCTATTCCGATTACCTTGAGTTTGCCGTTGTTTCCAAAGACAACTGTTCCTAAGCTTTTGTAAGTGAGTTGAGTGAACTTGGTATGATCTCCAGTAATGTGTTTTGAGCAACCACTGTCCAAAATCCACTTCGTTTCCTACAATGAGTAGGAATTAAGGTTAGTCTTTTAAATTAATTTAAAGTTAATTTAAAATAATTTTTTAACGTTAATTCAATTTTAAAGTAATTTTTAAGGTTGATTTAATTTAAATTTTAATTAATCGTAGTTTATTTTAGTTATTTAATTCGAAGTTTAATTTAATTAATTTAATTCGAAATTTAATTTAATTAATTTAATTCGAAATTTAATTTAATTAATTTTAATTCGAAATTTAATTTAATTAATTTAATTCAAAATTTTAATTTAATTAATTTTAATTCGAAATTTAATTTAATTAATTTAATTCAAAATTTAATTTAATTAATTAATTTAATTTAATTAATTTAATTTAATTAATTTTAATTCGAAATTTAATTTAATTAATTTTAATTCGAAATTTAATTTAATTAATTTAATTCAAAATTTAATTTAATTAATTAAAATTTGAAATTTAATTTAATTAATTTAAATTTGAAATTTAATTTTGATCCTTAGTCATCTCACCCGATCTAAGTTTTCAATCAGAGAATCCTATAATTTTGTGAGATGAGTTGGATTTTAATTATGGAGTTTGGTTTAACTTGAGTTAGATTCAGGTTTAGCTTTGGTCTCTACAAATAGGCATTCTTCGGATAAACTTCTAATCTTGGCGAGTCACTTGGACGTCATTAGAAGTAACCAACCTTTCGAGGTTTTCCGAATAGTCCTATCCACGGAGCTTAGTACTAAATCTTGGTCTAACTAGTTAGGATCCATTTAAGGGTAGCTTCGGTCAGTTCCACTTGGCTAAATGCACCAGATCGAAACCATATCTTTCTAGACATGCGATGCCCAAGCTTCCCTAACGTACTATCATCCAAAAACTTCACCAGTACCATGATTCAAGTTAAACTTGGTCTCTTTTTAACTAATCCTAATTACCCTGCCGGGTTAGTTTGTTTAGGTTACCCTGTCGGGTAAGTTAGTTTTGGATGTGCCAGCTATTCTGGAGCCTCCCTCTGAATTATTGGCCTTTAATTTAAATTTTCGTTTTAGGTTTGTGTCGATATATTTTATAGTTATAAATTTTTGATTTTAATGATGAATTCTCTTCAAGTATTAGATCTTGAGTTGGATTTGAATTTTTTATTTGTTCCTTGAAGTCTTGATTTTCCTCAAGGAGTGATTTGTTTTCACTTTCTATTTTAATTAACTTACTATTTAAGCAGGAAATAATTTTAAAAAAAAAATTGTTTAAATTAAAATATACCTCATCCGGGCCTTCGGAAACGAGTACGGACTCGTGGCTTGATTCGGGTTCGGACCCGTCTTCATCTCCCGATTCGTCTTCCGTTTCATCTTCGTGGGCCATCAGCGCGAGGTGGCTCTGGTCCTTCTGCTCTTTTACCTCCGATTCGTCCGAGGAGGAGTCGTCCCACGTTGCTTTGAGGGCATTCTTTTTGGTTGGCTTCGGTTTGTCGAATTTCAGTCTTGGGCATTCATTCTTGTAGTGCCCCTTTTTGTTGCATCCGAAGCAAGTCACATTCTTTTGTTCCGCGGGAGGACTGATCTTTTGAAGGTCCTTTTTGCTGAAGCTCCTTTTTCTCCTGGTGAACATTTTTCTTACCAAGTTCACCAGGTATTCTTCGTCTTTTGAATCTTGACCGGAATCCTCTTCAGATTCAGACTTGCTCTTCTTTTCTTTGGATGAGCCTGCAAATAAAGCAATACCTTTCTTGGCTCCAGCATTAGTTTGTTCATGTAATTCTAACTCACAGAAAAGCTCGTCTAATTTTAACTTAGATAGATTTTTCGAAATTTTGTAAGCATCTACGATCGATGCCCACAAGCTATTACGAGGAAAGGCATTTAGTGCATACCTTATTAAATCTCTGTTTTCCATCTGGTGGCCTATCGCGTGGAGTCCATTGAGGACGTCCTTGATTCTTGCATGCAGTTGACTTGCCGTTTCCCCTTCCTGCATTTTTATATTAAATATTTTATTTAAAAGTATGTCTCTTTTTGTTACCTTTGCATCGCTTGTTCCTTCGTGTAGCTCGATCAGTTTGTCCCACAATTCTTTAGTGTTCTGATGCGGTCCGACTCGATTCAGCTCTTCTCGTGTTAGGCCGCAGTGTAGCGTGTTGATTGCCTTGTTTTCTGTTGATGCCTTTTTCCTCATGTCCGGAGTCCACTGTTCCGGGTCTAGTGGATTTCCGGAGTTGTCGACTGGAGTTCGGTACGCTTTTATGACGCTGAACCATTGATCGTAGTCTGTCTTTAGGTACACCTTCATTCTTTTCTTCCAGTACGAGAAGTCATCCCCGTTGAATAGGGGAGGACGTACTGTGCTAAAGCCTTCTAATTGAGAAATTCTGCACACAAGTAAACAACGAAAAAGAATATCCCAAGACTTGGTCTTGGATTAGCAGTGCGGGAAAAAAAGAAATAATAGGAGTATCTAAATTAGTGTTGCACCAATATAGATTTAATTGCAACGAAGAAAAATTCCCAAATTAATAATAATAATATTAGATTAGAATTAAGCGTAAAACAAAAAGAAAAAAAATATTTTCACCCCCTGTCTGATTGGTGGTTGCACCAAATCAGAGCGGTACCTACTCTGATACCACTTGTTGGATCGTGAAACGTCGATAGAGGGGGGGTGAATATCGATTTAAAAAAAACAACGAGTATAAACACAGCGGAATTTAAAAACAATAGACACAGTAATTTTTTACTTCGTTCGGAGCCTATGACGACTCCTACTCGAAGGTCCGTACTCCGTGAGTACTTTCGTTGGGCAATTCACTAGCAATTCGAAATAATGATTACAAATTAAAGTACAGCAATGCTAATGAAAATAAAGCAAATACCGACAAGAATTTAATAAAAACGAAAGGAGCGTATTATCGTAGCTTTGTTAGCGTCGCAGGAGCGCAGAGCAGTAGACCAAGCAGTAGAAGACTTTCTTTTCGTTATTGTTTTGAAGCTCCCCTCTAACCCTCCTTTTATATGAGGCTCGGGACGCCCCGGATCCCTTCCGGGCGCCCTGGTGGGACGTGGCAGGTCCAACCAACAAACTCCACATGGCGACGCGCGAGTTTGGATAAAACTTACCTTCGGGCGCCCGGATCCCTTCCGGGCGCCTGGACCTCCGGGCGCCTGGATCCCTTCCGGGCGCCCGGACCTCCTATTTCTAGGAACTCCTTCTCCTTCAAAATAGAGTTAGTCCGAGGCAAATATATATCCTGTAAAACAAATTATTAGCACAATTAAAGTTCACAAAGTAATAAAAGAGAGTATGACTTAGATTCCGTCTTTCCGAGACCGAAATCTAGTCACGATCTCGACTTAGATATCCGAAATGGATCTAAGTCGGATCGACGCCTAATGTTCCCTTCCTGGGAACGCGTCCTCGCAGTCACTCCCCTCCAGTGACTTACCTCACTTACCTGCCAGACGTCCGGTCAGCCCGTCGACCCGTCTGGACTTTGTGCCAGCTATCTGGTCAGCCCGTCGACCTAGCTGGACTTCGTGCATAAGCGTCCGGTCAGCCCGTCGACCCGCTTGGACTTCGTGCCAGCTATCCGGTCAGCCCGTCGACCTAGCTAGGCTTCGTGCCAGACATCCGGTCAGCCCGTCGACCTGTCTGGACTTCTCCTGCACACTTGATCAAAGTGTCAGACAACAATAAACTAACTTAACCTGATTTGTCATTCATCAAAACCTAGGTTAAATCGTTAGTGCTAACCGCACCAACAGTTTGGACAGCCGAGCGGACAACGTTTAGCCACCGAGCGGACAAGGTGCAACCGAGCAGATCATGAATAGTCGGACGAAGCAGTCAGGGCTGAGCGGATCATTCATGTCCCACCGACAATCGTACTTTAGAAACTTCTAGGCTGTCCCGTCAGAGGATGGTTGGATTACTTAAGGAATAGTGTCAAAGATACTTTTTGAAGTTATCTTTTCATAAGATATATGGGAAAGCACACCCATACTTTGAGATGCATGCACAGATGCTACAAGGACCTTATAACAAGGGCGAGGGGGGGGGGGGTCCCTTCTCCACAGAGGTATGCGCAACTCATTTCTTATATACGCTCTAGCTACAATTTTTCCACTATTCTTAGCCACATCATTGGGAAACTGACTTGAGCGTCGGAGAGCTAACGTCAGGAACCCCTTCCCAGCTCGGTACTGATCTTTCCCTTTGATTTCAGGGAATGTGAGGAGTTTTCTTCTGGACAGCGGATTCACTAGGAGTCTTCTTCAAGTCAAGTTGTGAGCCACATCACTAGGTCATCGTCTCCTTAGATTTTGGACAGGACCAGTCGCTATAGCACATGTGGTATGAATCACATGCTACGATATTTTTCTCTTTACTAAAAAGAGCGCATGTTTTTCTCAAATTTAACATCATACAAATTTTGATCTAAATGTCTAATCCTGAATTCAACTTATGAATTCAAATCTGGCTTCTAACAGGTTCAGTAAATGGTGGGTTCATTTACTTCGATCATCATTAGCATATAAATGATCTCATCTTGACACAATTATTATGGCGATCTTAACTTATGGGTATATCTCTATTAACTATTACATAAGTTTTCCCATAAGTAATGATTTTATCTCTATTTATACTTAACAAATGAAGATGATTGTCCATGTGAGTGGACCAATCTCAACCTACCACATGCTTACCGAGACTTTATTCAAATGTAACAAAGACATTTACACTAAACAGATCATGACATTTCATATATCCAATTGTCCTTACAAAATGTTACATTTTACAAAGTCCCAAAGACTTCACATATCCTTGAAATGACTCTTTAGTCAATGGCTTAGTAAAAGGATCTGCAAGCATAGCACGTGTAGGGACATACTCAAGAATTACCTTCCTTTTATTCACAATATTCCTCACAAAATTATACTTAATTTCTATATTTTTGTCTTTACTGTGAAATTTGGAATCCTTTGAGAAAGCTATTGTAGCTTGATTGTCATAGTAGACAGTTACTAGACTCCCACTGTCCTTAGCAATCTTTAAATACTTTAGGAACCTTCTTAATCAAATTGCTTCTACACAGTCACTATACATACCATATATTTAGCTTCCATAGTTGACACAGCTACACAAGCCTATTTTTGGTTATTCCATGAGCTAGCGCCACCATTCAGCAAGAACGCATAGTCTGATGTGGATTTTCTATCATCTATGTCCCCAGTCCAATCTACATTTGAATAACCTTTTATACTCATATCTGATGCTTGGAAACAGAGACAATAATCTATTGTCACCTTTAGATATCTAAATATCATTTTTACTGTCTTCTAGTATCTCGGTCCTGGGTTTGACTGGAAGTGACTGATTAAGCTAACAACATAGCTGATATCGGGACATGTACACAACATATGTAAGTACCCCATGGTAGTTTTAGTATGATCAATCAGTCAAGTTAGGTTCAATTGTGTTTGATCCTTGTGTAAATGTGTAGAAGCTTAGGAGCATAAGAAGTCGAGCGGAAGACGCAACTAGTGAGAATGATAGCATGGGAAAGGAGCTGACAGACTTGGTGCATCCAAGGGACAAGGTGCTATGGAAAAGTACACCAGTGGACGAGAAGGAGTGCGCGATGTATGAGAGATGAGAAGCAAAGAAGGAAGTCTGCTCGAGGAGAAGGTCGAAATTGAGTTTGGGTGAGCTCAACTCCAATTGACCGAAACATCACTCACGCGAAGAAGATCAATAAGGAGCTGATTTGCCTTAGGAAAGGCGCCTTCAATGGCTTGGAAGGCACCTTACATGAATAGTATCGAAGGTGCCTTCCAGCCTGTTGAAAGTGCCTTTAGATGACCATTGGCCGAAGATAAAGTTTTATCTTCGGCAATAAAACTTGTCTGAATGAAGGATCCTTGAACCTAATTGAAGGCGTCATCTAGCTTCGAATAAAGTTTTCCAGAGGCTATAAAAAGACCCCTGGAGTTAGGAAATAGAAAACAACTTCTGTATTCAATTTCTAGCTAATACTTGAGCTTTTCAAAGAGTGTAAGAAACTTCTCCGCCTTCAACAAAGGAGATATTTTTAGTAGAGCTTTCAACTGTCTTGGATTAACAACTGTCTAGGTTGTAACCAAGTAAAAAATCTCTACCTCTTTTATTTTATGTTATTTATTTATTTTATGTTAGTTATCTAATATTTATGTCCTTGCTAAGTTCCAAGAAAGAGAAATTTCTAACTCTTTTTTCAGGCTATTCACCCCCTCTAGCCGACCATACCGGGACCAACAAGTGATATCAGAGAAAGAATGTTTCAGAAGAACTAACCGTCGACCAAAGCAATGAAATCGATGGCTAGACCAAGCATCAACCTGCCAAAGTTCGAGGAGAAATGTTGAATGAAGGTATTTTTATTAACTGATTTTGAAATTATTTTAGTAATAAAATACGGTTTTGTAGCTCCTAAGAATCAACAAGGAGAAGAGAAAGAATAAAATCAATGGACGAAGAAGGAAGAAAGTGACTTCGTATCCAATAGCAGAGCGGAATATCACTTACTAAGTGTATTACCGTCTCAAGAAGTCAACCATATCTGAAGTTATTCCTCAGCCAAAGAACTCTGGAAAAAATTCCTAGAGCTCCATGAAGGCACATCCAAAGTGAAGCTTGCACGACAAGACATTCTTTGGAATTAACTAATAAACATCTGTTTGGAAAAAAGTGAGAAGGTAACCCAACTACATGTGAAGAACAAGGAGCTAATCACAGGACTAGTCAACCTCGGTGAAATGGTAACCAATTGAAACCCAGTCCATTACGCGCTCAACGCTTTTTCCAAAACCCCAGAATTGACTTCGATCATAGACGCCTACTACATCTCTAAGGACTTAGAGGCAAATACCTTAGAAGAATTATTTTCAACTTTAGAATTACATGAATCTAGATGTGCAGGGACAAGTAAAGAGTCAAGTTAGAACCTAGCACTAAGAGCCAGTAAGAAAGAAGAAGCCGATACAAAGCAAGAAGCTTATGTGATAAGAAAATTTAAAAAGTTTTTTAAATCTAACAAATTTAAAGAAATGCATAACAAAAAAAATCCAAGAAACAAAAGAAAGGTTCGATGCTATTATTGCCAAAAAGGACACATAAAGGAAGATTGTCTAGAGCTCAAGAAGGAGAAAGATAAAGGGCTAAGGTGAAACAAGCACAATAATCTCAAAGCCACTTGGGATGAAAGTTCGTCATCCGAGTCAAAAATAGAAGCATATGCTAGACTAGCACTGATGGCTAGTCACAAAGAACAAATCAACTTAGAAGCTAGCATCAATGAAGGAAGATCCACATCAGATGAATGCAATGATGTAAGGGAAGAATCTAGCTTCAGATCCGACATGGTAAGTGAGGTATGTCTCTTACATGTTGATCAATTATATTTGGATATAAGGTTCATGTCTAAGTCAATGTGTAAATTGAAAACTAATTGAAAACTTGAAAAAGGGAAATTTAGAAATAAAAATAATCTTAGCAAAATCATGTTTAATATAGGATTTTGACAAATTGAAAATTGAAAATGCTAAGTTGAAAGAATAAATAGAAAATTTTGAAAATAGTGCATGTTTAAATTTTGCTACTTTAAATTTTTAAAATTATCAAGAACTAAATTGGTATTATAGATTCCATAAGGGTCAAATCAGAAAAGTAATAAAAAGTATATTCTAAGAAAAATTTTATTAATACAGTAGGTAGGAAACTATATTAGGTTCCAAAATCATGCCTAGATTAAATCTTTATGCATGTTTTTATTTTTTTTATATTTCTAAAATTTGTCTCACTTTTTCAAATAAATTTTTGCATCATTTCTGTTCTAAATTAATTAGATCATGTTGTTTTCAAGAAAAATAATATCATTACTTATCTGAAGTAAAATTTTCAAAAATTTTTGACCAATTTATTATTTTTTATGAATATTTTTAACAAACTATGTATTTATTAAATTAAAATTATTTTTTAAAGGTATTTTTGAAAAATTTATTTTTTTTACATAAAATATCATGTCCTCTATTACAGAAAATTATTTCAAAAATTTTTAATTGTTATTTAATTTTCTATAAATTTTTTACCAAACTATTAATTTTTAATATTAAAAATTTTCAAAAGTCAATATTTAAAAAATTAATTTTTATAAAATATAATTTTGGTTTTACATACTGAGAAAAAGTTACAAGAATTTTTGAGCTAAAACTCTATTTTTTTTTATTTCTTTTCTAAATAAATCTCTCTTTATACAAAAATTTATTAAGACTTAGATTAATTTTGTTAATTCTTTAAAATTTTATCACTATTTAAGATAAGTATGTTTAAAAGTTATAAAAAATTTTCAAAGTTTTTCAGTGATTAAAATTAATTTTAAAATTATTTCTTCTAAAATTAGTTTTTAAATCACAAAAAATCAGTTTTCTAAAAAATAATTTCCAGATTTTTTTTTTAGTGTTAGTCGCTATTTTTGTAACTCTTAGAATTTTTACCCCTATTTTTAATGTAATCAAAGAGAGACATTTATAAATTAAGTCTAGGGGGAGGTAACATTTTGCACATTAATTTGTTTATTTGCATTTTTAATGCTTAAATTTACTTTACTATGTTTTTTCCCTAACTTAAATTGGGTTGCTCACATAAAAAAAGAGAAAATTGTAAGTACTTCATGGTAGTTTTGGTGTGATCAACTAAGTCAAGTTAGGTTATGTTGTTTTTGATCCTTATGTGTAAGTATATAGGATCTTAGGAACATAAGAAGTCAAGAGAAAGACACAGCTAGTGAAAAGGATAACATGGAAAAGAAGTTGATGGGTTCGGTGCATCCGAGGGACGAGGTGTTGCGGAAGAGTACACTGGTGAATGAGAAGGATGTACGCGACGTTCAAGAGACGAGAAGTTGAGAAGGAAGTCTGCTCGAAGAGAATGTCGGAGCTAGGTTCGGGTGAGCTCAACTTCGGTTGATCGGAGCATCACCCACGTGAAGAAGATCAACTAAGGAGCTAATCTGCCTTAGGGTACGCGTCTTCAATGGCTTGGAAGGTGCCTTTCATGAACAGTGTCGAAGGAGTCTTCAGATGATCGTTGGTCGAAGATAAAGTTTTATCTTCGGCGATAAAACTTTTCTAATTGAAGGCGCCTTGAACCTAATTAAAGGCACCTTCCAGTTTTAGATAAAATTTTCCATAGGCTATAAAAATTCCCCTAGAATAAGGAAATAGACAACAATTTTTGTATTTAATTCCTAACTAATACCTGAGCTTTTGAAAAGTATAAGAAGCTTCTTTGCCTTCAACAAAGGAGATATTTTTAGTGGAGCTCTCCAACTATCTTAGATTAATAACCACCTACGTTGTAATCAAGTAGAAATTTTTGACTCTTTTATTTTATGTTGTTCATTTATGTTAGTTAGTTATCTAATATTTGTGTCCTTGCAAAGTTCTAAGCAAGAGAAATTTCTAACTTTTTTTTAGGCTATTCACCCCCCTCTATCCAGCCACATAGGACCAACAACATAATATACATTAAACTACCAATAGCACTGGAATACGATTTTTTATTTATCTAAGCTATTTGCTCAGGAGTTTTGAGACTCATACTATTGTTCAAAATAGTACCTTTCACAATAGATGTATGTTCTACGTTGCAATTAGACATGCTGAAATGTTGTAACATCCTATTTATATAAGACTCTTGTGATGGACCTAAAAGTCTTTTTGAACGATCTCTAATGATCTTTACCCCTAAAATATACTCAGCTTCTCCCATATTCGTTGTATCAAATTATAATAACAACCACGTCTTAATTTCATTCACATACCCTATATCATTTCTAGCTATCAGTATATCATCAATATATAATGATAAAATGACATACTTTCCATTTTTTTCTTTTTAGGAAAACGCAATGATCCTCATTGATCATCTCGAAATCATAAGATAAAACAACTTCGTTAAATCTTATGTTCCATTGTCTTGACGCTTGCTTTAGTCCATATATAGATTTTTTAAGTCTACATACTTTCTTCTCTTGACCTTCAGTAATGAAATCTTTTGGTTGAACCATATAGATTTCCTTGTCAAGCTTACCATTAAGGAAAGTGGTTTTTACATCCATTTGATGTAATTCTAAGTCATAATGTGTCAGAAAGGCCAAAATAACTCGTATTAACACAAATTCACTACAGAAGAAAATGTCTCTTCAAAGTCAATGCCCTCTAATTGGATAAACCCTTTTACAACCAAACGAGCCTTGTATCTGTAATCGATCCATCATCTTTTCTCTTTATCTTGAGAATCCACTTATTCCCAATAGCCTTTCGACCCGAATGAAGATTGACTAAGTCCCAATCATGATGTTGATTCATAAACTCCATCTCTTCAACCATAGCCGCTTTCCACTTTTCTCTAACTCTACATCCCAATGCTTCCTCAATAGATTGAGGTTCATCATCGTTAACTGGGAATGCCATCAATGCCTCATTCTCAATATCAAACATCTTCTTACGTTTGTTTTTACGAACACTTCTTTGTAAGTTGGGTTGTTGAGAAGTCAACTCATAACTTGGCATATCACTCTCACTCGGTTAACTAGACTCGGCAACCCTTTTGATACATCTCTTCTTGATAATATCTCATCCTCCTCAAATAGAGGAACACTTTTATCAACATCACCTCTGGTTGGGAACTCTATTTTGAGAAAAGTTGCATCTCTCGAATCTATTTCGGAGATGGTTACATCTAGTTGTTTATTTATGAAAACATAATCTTTAGAGGTCTCATGATATCTAATAAAGATACATTTCTTACCCCTAGATCTCAGTTTTTTTATACTTGTGAGAACTATCATGAACATAAGTAGTTGACCCCCAGGTTCTCAGATTACCCAAATTTGATTTTCTGCCTGTCCAACATTCATATGGGGTAGATGAAACTGACTTTGAAGATACTTTGTTAAGTATATTAACCTCAGTAATAATGCATCTTCCCAATAGAAGATCGGCAAATTAACCTGTGCCATCATACACCTAGCCATTTTAAGAAAATTCATATTTTCTTCTTTCGGTAATCCCATTTTGTTGTGGAGTTTTAGGGATTGTTAGCTGTCTAATAATCCCTCTATCATTATATATTGTCTTGAATATATCAGACAAATATTCCCCCTATGGTCAATGCATAAGGTCTTAATCTTATGTTCCGTTTAATTCTTAACTTCGTTCATATAACTAATGAAATAATCTAATGCTTCAGATTTTTGAGAAATCAAATATACCTGACTGAAATGAGGGAGATCATCAATAAATTTAATAAAATACGAAGCTCAATGTCTAGCTTTCACATTCATTAGACCACAAATATCCAAATGAATTAATTGCAGTGGTGATTTAGTTCTAATAGCCTTATCAAATGGTTTCCTAGTTGCTTTTCCAGCAAGACAATACTCACATATAGACAAGTAAATCTTAGCCCGAGTGCTAAATAGACCCTCTCTAGCCAACTGATTCATACGTTCTTGTCATATGTGACATAATCTAGCATGACAAACCTCATCAGTTATATATGTATAACTAATTAGAGTAATATTTGAAAAATAACCCTCAATAGCATGATTGATATCTGGTTCTACATCAAGAACCATAAAATCATTTGTTAAACAAAACTATATCCGATTGACATTGAGTAAATCTTAAGTTCAACACACTGGCTATAAAAATTAATACAATACCCTAAATCAAGAAGACGTGTAACGAAAACAAGATTCTGTCGAATTTAGGAGCATACAGGATATCATGTATAAACAAATCACTACTACCACAGACGTTGAGTTTGCAAGTGTCAACTTCTTTGACTTCAACTCTTGCATCGTTTCTTACATACATTCATTTGCTGCCAGCTGGTACCCGATGATACTCTACAAATGTAACTTGGTCCCGAGCTACATGGTTGGTTTCTCCTGAATCTATAATCTATAAAGGATAAGAATAGTTAATAACATTGAGCTAGCAACAAAATGCTCAGGAAAAAAAGACACACTTGGATTTACCTTTTTCGGCTCAGTTCACTCCCGAGCTAAGTGACCCTTCTTGTCGCAGTTAAAACAAGTCAACTTACTTTTAGGTTTCATTCCTGTCTTCTTTCCTTTCTTCTTGATTGGGACCTATCTCACAATAGCAGTTCCTATCTTCTTTCCCTTCCCCTGCTTGAACCATTTCTTTTTCTTGGATATAGATGATCCAACAAGACCGACAGCTACATTGGCCATTCCAGACATCCTTGCGAATTCTACTCTCTCTGCCTCCAATTCTACATGGTGTGAGATGTCAGTGAAAACCTTGATACTCCCACTGTGAATTAGGATTTGCGTCATGGTCTCTCAAGAACATAGAAGGGAACGAATAACTACTTGAACCTGTTGTTCATTGGTCAACTAATGATCAGCAGTTTTAAACTCCCGAATCATGTTTGACATCTTCCTGAGGTGTTGAACCATTAAAATATTCAAACACTTTTTGTAATTGTCGAACTTGATCGTCAGCTATCGAAGCTTGCTCAGACTTACTCCACTGTATTTCTCCTTAAGGGTTACCCAGATTGCATGAGCCGTAAGATATGACTCATACTCAAAAACTAGATCATCAATCATTGAACTAATCAATATACCCTATGCAATGAAGTACTTTTTTCTTCCATGCCTTATAAGCATCAAGATATCGTCTATTCTGTGCAGTGAGACCATCTACAAGTTCTACCATAACTCGATTTACAACCTCCAAAACTTCTTGTTCCTCAAGTACATACTATATCCTGAGGTATCAGATTTTATAGTCATCTCCATTAAGTTGCTCTCCCTTATTGAGTTTAGCTATGATATTTTTAGTTACCATGATTTAATATAAATAAACATATTATTTAGTATTCAGTGTAATTTATATGCATGTAATTTATGATTGACTTAATATTAATTTAAGTTAGTTTACAAAATCAAGTGATAACAACATTTCCACTCAGCATTCGTATGACCAATCAAATCAACATTGATCAATACTATTACACACACCCCAATAAATGAACTAATCATTTTTAAGTTTGTTGACACAACATAACTTTTCATAAAATAACTCTGTTCATACATAACGATAAAATTTATTACACGGCTCAATGGACTTTACTATTCATATATAACGACAGTAACAATAAAAGAACTCTAACCCACTAGGACAAACACTAATGCAGTGGTCAAGTCAACCCCTTTAACTTGAACTCATTTGCGGCAATCTTAGGTAGGAGATCTTCTAGATTCTCCTTCGGATTCACAATCGAATCCTCTTCTAGATCTTCCTAAAACTCTTCAGAATCCTCTTCAGACTCTTCAAGATCCTTTTCATCCATATAGTGAAGTAGTTTCTCACATAACTCTGAATATGTGATGCGCCTTTAATGGTGCCCCAATACATAGTCTGCTACCATCTTGGGATACACCAACAATGAACTCATCATAGCTTAGATCCTATAATTATCCAGGACTATAAACTCTTCCCGCTCGAGTTTCCAGAATAATCTATCGAGTCATTCAATGTGTCCGTCGAATCCATAAACAGAGTTATACTCGATCTTCTGAATCTGCTCTCGTAGCTCATTCCATTGCACTTTGCGACGAGTTAAGGTGGTAATCATCTGTGTTATCTGTAAATTGAAATTAAATAAGTCAATACAAAATCAACTAACCAGTACAAAATGGACTTTATTAAATTTATGTAGGTATAGAACCAATATTATTAATCAAGAAAAATAAATCTTCTCGATTTTTAGGAATCTAAATCGACTAACCCAATTTATTCAATCCAATCTGATTAGGAAATCAAATCTTGAACTTGTCCATTGTCCTTATTAGAACTAAGCAAATTGGATAGAAACCTTTTATACCTATGTTTTGTTATTGTTTAATCTAAACTCATTTGAGTCAATCTCAAACTTATTGATTAAACTCAAGTCCATTGATCAAACTAATACCTATCAGTTTAAATCTGACCCATTAGAACAAATCTAATCCATTTGATCAAATTACCTAATAGAATAAATCTGGTCATTTGATCATATCTTATTTAAGTCCAATTATTCAAAATAACCCAAATTGTTTGGGATTTAGATCAAATTGATTCATTTAAACTAATTAATAGGTTGAAAAAGATCAAAATCTAATTGAACCCAATAATTTAAATTAAATATGGGTCTCATTGGACCAATCTGAATCAAATCCATTTGACTTGAACCAACTGGTTCAAGAGAAGAAGAAAAATTAAATTTGCTGTTTATTTTTTTCTTTTTTCCTTCACGTGAGAAAACACTCACGTTTTTTTTATAATTTTGATTTTCTAAAATCAAAAATACAATAGAAAAAAACACGTTATTTATTTTTCTAAACCACCAAACCCACTAGTGCTTTGAGGACAGATTCTCTGGACCATATTTATCATCTAGAGGATAGACCATTTCATTCATTGGTCCATTTGAATGGATCTCACTTGTTAAACAGGTAGGCTCCATTCAAAAGGACTAATTAGCCTTTGTGGCCCATCTTTTGGACCGCATTTTGCGGTCCAGAGGATCCCGTCTGCTAGCGTTGTTTCTTTCGTCACAATTTGCACGCCACCTCAATTGTGTAACCACGACAGATATGGTCAACGACCATGACAGTCAATCTTTGGTCTATTAGGGTGGTCGCCAGTCCTTTCTTGCACCAGACGTCGGTTGCCAATGGTCCGACATGATTGGCGGCACACAACACAGCCGCCGGCACGTGATTCGATTGCTAGTTCACGCGGAAATTGTTCGCGAGCCATTCAGAAGGAAAATTGCCGACATGAAGTCCTAATTTCCCAACGAAATAATACAGATTATTTTCATGCTTTCACAACTTATGCTTTGATACCAATGTAGGAACTAAAGCATGAAAATAAGAATACTGAAATTCTTAATCTGTAAAAACTTATAGTGATCTTCTGAAGTAAGCGGTCTCATGAAAACAAAGAATAAATCGCTTGCTTGCTCGTTAAAAGAGCGATCACAAAATCGAAAAACCCTTACAAATACACAAACCAAATTCTATAACTTTTTGGATGTTCTTCTTTTTCGGTGAAAATGAATCTCACATTCTAAACCCCTTTCTCAAACCACCCTTGGACACTCTCTTTATAATGGGAATTATCCTAAGATGAAAGAGACATTTTGTCCTAAAGAAAGTGGGCATGTTCTCATTTACTACAATCAGTGTCGGCTCAAGGCAAAGACATAGGCCATTATAACTTATGCCTAGGATCCCAATAAAATTGGAACCTCTAATTTTATATATATATATATATATATATAATTGTTCATCCTTAAATTTAGATCAATTTTTAAAAACTCAATTGATTCTTTCTAATCCACATTGATCTTTAAAAAATATACACCCTAGTAATTATCGGTAATCTCAAATCCTTTTATTCTCTTATTGATGTTTTCGTGTATTTTTTTTCTCTCTCACTAGGTGATCTTGTATCTTCCTTCCTCACAAATCATCTACCTTTAAGTATTTTTTCTCTCTTTCAGATAAGAACATAAAGTAAAAGATAAAAATATAAAGTAAGGATTTTTATTCATTTAATTTGATGTAAAACAGGAAAACATCAAATTGATTCCGGATATTAAAAACACATTATTCAATCTGTGAATTATATATTTGTTATTAATATTAAAAATAAAAATTCAAAAGAATTAATTGAAAATTTAAATAAAAAATCACTTAAATTTTAAAATAATACTTTAGAGAAAATATAAATAATAAATTTAAATTAAAATCAATACTTGATATATTAAAAAATATTTTTTTAGTGCACGAATAACTTATAGAATACTACTAATAATATTTGTTAATATAAAATCACCGGAAAAAAGTTTTTAAAATTGAAATTAATAAAATTTTATTTATGTTCAATAATATCTCATAAAAAATAAATAATTTAATAATTTTATCCATGGAAAAAAAATATTATCAAACTTAAATATAAAATTTTAATTAGTTTTTTTCTTCTAATTAAAAAAATTTTAAAAATAAATTTTATATAAAATAAAATAGAAAAAAAATAAAAATTTACCTAGGCCTCCGAACCGGTTGAGATGGCGCTGCCTACAATCAACCTCGCTAATCATGGGAGACAATGTGGCAGGTTATAGAGGCGACAAAGATTGTGGGGCTTAAAGAGTTGGTGAACTTGGTAAACTAGCCTTATCGATCTTCATTGTTTGGTAAAGTTTGAATAGACCTTGCATTAGAACAGGACTCTAGGGACAATGAGAAGGGAGAAGGACTTGAACTTCCATCTTCTTGTCGTAAACGTATGCATGTTAGCTCCCAAGGGCGTACCACAGTTAGTTCCTAGCTAGGAGATAGACTTCTTCCTTTGGGAACAAGTTCAATATAATTGGTGGGCTGAGGCCACAAAATGCCCTCTCTCTTGAGGGTCTATGCCTAGTTAATTTATCTATCTATATCTTACTATAGAGCAAATTATATTGGACACTTTAAGTGAGTCAAATCATCTTTTCTCCATCAAGATATTATATTAATAATGTAATTTGCTATATATAAGGAAAATATATAATGAGAGAGAGATTTAAATTTATTTATTTATTTATTTTAATATGGACAAGGCCATAGCATGCATGTGACATGCGCAACCAAAGACGCAAGAAAACATGTAATCCTGTGAAAATTTTATATAGTTTTTCTAGAGTTCAATAGGAAGGCAATTGATGAGATATACTCTTGTGATAACAACATTATCCTAAATTCTCGTAAGATAAGTACATGATGCAAAAGGGCCACAGGATAATTTCTACTATACACAAACATTTCTATTCTATGGATTCATTTTACTCTCGAATACCAGAACAAGAGACTCGATAAATAAAACAAGATCGAGTTAATATGTCGGTGAAGAAATTGATATTTGGCTCCCTAGTTAAAGTAGAGATAGACAATTTTGAGGCTAAAGTAGCATTCCATGTCTTTGAAATTGTAAAAAATATGTCAAAGCTATTAATTTTTCCATAGGAAATAACAAGGTATATTTTCAAAAATGATCAAAGTAATATAATAAAAAAAAATCTTAACTGAAAAAAAAGAGCCGCAAATATATATAAGAGTGATTAATTTGTAATAAAAAAAAGTAGATACATATGAATAGATGAAACAAAAGGTAAATTATAAATTTTGATATTGCAAGTAAAATAAGTGGAGGCCAAGGCAAAGTTGGAAAATCATAGTTAAATTGATAATTTGTTCAATAAGACAAAGAGAATGGCAACCAATACGTGCATGCTAGCAAGGGCGGAGGCACATTCAAGCCTACCCGGGTTATAGCTCCGGCTGATGGAGTTTAGAAAGGAATAAATTCAGTTTTATAGTGGGGAAAAAGGAAAAACTGTGAGAGCAGCCCGGAGTCGAGGCGTCGGCGTCTAAGCTGATAGCCCACAGCAAGGGATCATCCCGGGTAGATCACCCAAAGACTTAGGTTGTTGATATGTTCATCAACGAGAGCAATAGTAAAAGAACATTAGATGTGGCAAACTGATCATGTCTAGTTTTCATCCAAAGAAGAGTAGTTTTTGTTGCTCAATCTTTCAAAAACATTCATGAGGATGAAATTCATAAAAAGATATCCTTATCAAGAGTGATTCAGTGAACATAAAGAAAGTTTTCAATAGTAGTAATAGATAGAACATACATAAAGGATATTTATTATGTGAAAAGTAAATCGTTATCTACTTGTCAAATGTTGAACATTGGAGCGAGTCTACTTGTCACATTTCATCGTTATCTACTTGTCAAATGTTGAACATAAAGATAATGTATGTGAACATACATCGATCGAAAATATGGGTTTATATAAGGTGAGAAATGCGCAAAGCTAAATCGTTATCTACTTGTCAAATGTTGAATCAATGAAAGTGTTTTTCCATAATCTAGCATGATCATATAATAAGAAGCACTAGATGAGTGAGTCTTCGATCGATGAAGAGCAATGGCGGTAAAAAGTGCTTAGCTGGTTATCAAGAGAAAGAGATTGGAGCTCAAGATAAGGATATAAATCCACCAATATTGAAATTTGGATCAAAAGTTTTGTAGTATTCATGGGCAAAGTGTTCGATACTAAAGTGGATATATATGACATCTTCCTTGACTCCATACTCATCTTTATCCTCCTCTACTTCTTACTCCTTGATTGCTTCAGTCTACTCTATGGGGTGATTTAGGATTATTGCTAAATTATGTGTAGTGAAGGAAAATAGGTTTTAAATTTCCTTCGAGATTGAGGTAGTAGAAAATGATCATTTATAGGAGTACATAATTTTGGCTCTTGAGGAAGTCATCCGAAATGAACAACGGGCTAGGTAGCACAATGTCAGTATTTGGTCATGCAACCCTTGAATCAAGGATTGTGTGCGCTAGAACAACCAGTGTTGGAGGAGAAGGAGAAGAAACCATTGTTGTGAGTGGAGATGTGTTAGGATCAACACTTCAATGCTAGAAAACAACAACCATAGAAAAGAGAAATAAATTTTATTATTCCATAGTACAAAATTTATAGATTTCAACAATCATAAGTATGACATAGGACATTATATCCTTCGTAAGCTTGATAAATAATATAATGTATTGTTTAATTGAATTAATCAAAATCAATCCTGCCTATTCCTATTTTACTCAGTTTGATTTTAGACTATTTCAATCAGCATCAATACTTCTCACTAAATCGCATGAAATCAAAAAGAAGAGAGATCTTTCTTAGATTCAAAAGTATCAAAGGATGAAAGATTATTACTTATGTTACCATGTAAATGTACAATAAAAAAAACATTGTTTTCCTTCACATCTTCTAAATCACAGTCCAAATGTATTTCCTAATCAATTGTTTGAAGGTACCTCAAAGAACAAGGAACATATACCTCAAAGTAAGCAAAACCCTAAGTCAAATATATTGTCTTGTGAATTGAAAGATTGATATAAATTTATCTTCTCTATCAAATTGCAAGCAACAAGTTGTTTATATAATTAAATGAATTCTATTAATTACAAACAGTACTGCTTTGCTTCACCTCCTTTTGTTTTGTCCTTTTTTTCTCAGAAAATGCTGAGACTTGAACAATTAATACATATCTACTTAAATAATAGAAATCAGAAAAGAAAACCAGAAAGATGAACACAATGAAGAATGAAATATGAGAGAAGTGATTAGATCTGACCTGAAGTACGTAGATATTGGTAGGAGTCCACTGTTTCATTTGCTGCTGCAGAAGAAGAAGAAGCTGAGGAAGATGAAGGCTTCTCTCTATTAATTGATTAAATACAAATTAGAAAGCAAATATGAATGAAACCAAACAAATTGTCGTTGATTATGCAAATCAGTAATGGAATATTGGGTGTAAATTAAACAAATTATACTTACAATTAAACATATGTAAATTAATTATTACATAGCTAGATAGGTACTTGAGGATTAGTTACTACTACACATGCTTGTGTTTCTTCCTCATAAATAGAGATCCAAATCTGAGAGCTTTCGATCTTGGTTCGTCATGGCAGACACCCCCGGCGGCGACCTCGATGGAGTTTCTTTAATAGTGGTGGACTCGGGGACGCAGTCCAAGTTGACTCCGAAGAGCCTGACTCGCTTCGGGCAGCCGGCCGACGCCACCTGTTCGCTAAAATGCCCGACAGAATTCACCCCCTGCATTTGCGCCGCCACCGGGAGTGATGGCGGCGGCAGCCCGAAGTAGCTCCACGGAGGCGGGGGGAGAGGCGGAGGGAAAGGGAAGGAGAAGCCTCGGAGGATCGGCTGGTAATTATTGTAATCATTGAGATAACAATTGTAGCTAGCACTGCGCTTCTGGCGCTTGCAGTCGATGAAGAAGAGCTGGCGGCTGCGCGCGAACGAGACGGTGTCGCCGGCAAGGAGCCCCTTCTCCTTGACGAATCGGCTCCACCCCTTGGTGATGACGTAGCTCTGGCTGCTGCTCCAGTAGGAGTAGCGGAACCGCCAGGCGCGACCGGTGCACGCGTCCTCGAAGCTCAGCAGCACCCCCTTGGTGCTCTCGCCGGCCGACGACTCCGGCACCGGGAAGTGCCTCTCCGCGTGCTGCTTCGGGATCACCAGCCGGTTCAGCTTTCCGACGTCGCTCGGCGTCACCACTTTCTCGAACATCAACTCCCTCGAGCTCCCGTCTTCTTCCATGCCAACAAGCCAAGAAGATTAGCAATCAGTGAGAAGAGAAGAAGAGGAGGAGCACAGAACTTAAAGGCCTGAAAGGTACGTGAGAGAGGGTGAGTGAGTGGAGGGGGTGAATGGGGGTGGTGGTGGGCCGGCAGGGACCATGAATGATGCATCTCATTGATCAAGCTCATGTGAGGGTCAACATGTTTTTAAACTCTCATCTGATCGACTCCATTGTTATCTTCTTTGATCCCGACAGAAATCTCACACACGGCGGTAGAAATTCGTCCCGCATTAAAGAGCGATGTCGTCGAAGTTTTCTCTTCACTTTCTTCTCGTGACATATCCGACTCTACAAAGCATCACACGCGTCGAAGGATTAGTCATTGGGAGATATCCCACGAGGTTCTTTCGACGCCTAAATCATTATCGTTGAGATCTGTTTTTCGAGAGACTCTCTCCCCTTACCTAATTTAGGGAAAGAAGTCTGAGGGGGCGTACCTACACATCTCATGTCATTGTAACCTCTATGTCCTTTTGCGTTATACTAACTGTAGTATCTCTTCTCACGCCGAAAGATTGGTCAAGTGGCAGGTCGGGAGGTCGGACAAGCCTACTCAAACTGACTTGGCAACTCTAGGTAAAACCATGTAGGTTCATCTTGCCCCCACGAGATTAGGCATGAGTCGATTCTCAGGAATTTCATCATCCTAGGTTATGCCCTCCTATTTAGAAAACCGCTGCTTACTCTAATTTATCTACATGATCTTGCTATGCATCCTGCTGAGATGAAGCCAACTGGAGACCGACCGTATCATTCTACTAAGCAAGTTGAAAGCACATACATAAAGCAACTGTTTCATGGCAGGAATTTAAGAAGGCACTGTTAAAATGACAGTATGTGACTTGATTTTCAATGAATTATATCGATTAGGGCAGAATTCAGAAGACTGATCATGCGTGAGGCTGTCCTTTTTAATATCATACGGGGAATTTATATCCATGTCTCCTGTACAAAACTCTGACCCAATGCTATTATTGTCATTGGCTCGCGCCAGTCCACAGTGCACAGACGGTGTCTCTCTGAACTGCATGCCCCTGCAAAGGAGAAAAACTGTCCAGTGAATGCATGCATGATGCATCTACAGTTTAACCAATAGAGCTAACACAGTGACCATGAACTCACAAACCATCCACGCTTAGCTTTCCAAACCAGAGAATAAAAGGGACAGATGATCAGGCTTCCATGGTTAAGCATGGCCAAGAGCAGGGTAGGGGCCCTCCATGCCATGTACCGTCATCTCCTTTGCTGAGGACGTATTTTGAGTGTTATAAAATACGTACCTCGAGCTTTAACAGAAAGTGAAAGACCGGCCGGGACCCCTCTATATGTTCGTCATTATTGATCTATATATGTGTAGGATTTACTGGTGTGAGGTTTTTGCAGTCATGATCAGTAGATATCATGATGAGCGAATGGCAGAGGTTTACAGGAAGGAGGGCGATGCCACTTGGAATGCCCCCAGCCCTTTGCAAATTTTGTAAACAATGAGTGAACTTAGGAGGAGTTGGATTTTATCTAATTAATATAATTGCTACTTTCTCTTCCTATTCTGTTTCTCGCCATGGAAGGCAGGCGTCGCCGGAGGCTGTCAGAAGCGGCGCCGTCGCTGGGGCAGACGCCGTGCGCCATCAAAGGCGACGCCATCGCCGGAGCAGCAAATTAATCGATATTATCTCTGCGATCGATATCTCCATGCGTGCATAGATCTGCAGCGATATTATAAATTTAGATCGTAATTATATTGTAGATTTTTGGACATCTCTCGTTGCGCTTATTCATTCTCATGGTCACGGAAACTGCGCGTTGGAAGCCTTCATCGCTGTTGGGTCGCTTTCTCGGCCTCTCTTTGTCTCTGCAGCGATTCATATAAAAAGAGAGAAAAGGACAGCGTAAAAGGAGAGATAGAAAGTAAAAGAAAATAATAATAATTTATTGTTTTAAAAAGAAAGATCTGAGTTTGTTTTGTTTTGTTTTTTGATTTTTTTTTTTAACATGTATTTGAAGAGCATGGAACATGTTGCATTAACTTAGTTTGGAAGCATCAACAAAAAGCTGCGGGTCACACAATTAATGCACTGGATGCAAACTAATACTTTGCTTCCAATAATTGATCTAGCCAATAAAGGTTTAGGTCTTTGTCCCTTCCTCCTCATCATCTTCCCTTTTCTGTTTTTTCATCATCCTTCATCCTCCTCTATGACTATGAATAGTGTGCAACCATATACTATTCAACTACGTAAGATTAATAGAATTCATAATTTATCTCTTCTATATTAATTTAGAAATGAACTGATAAAGACATTAGGGGCGAACGAATCATCTTTTTATCACCATGAATAGTATGCAATTATCCCACTGAGTTCCCAGTTGGTTAGACGATGATATTTTGTTATAATAGGACAAGGAATCAATTTTCGACAAGCGCATGCCTTCGAGGAAAAACCCCCTCCCATTCTCTAGTCATTTTACGGTGAGTTATACCCCCGTAATTTACTTCCCTTCACATAACCTAGAAATGAGCTATGAGGGACATCTGGGGTGAGCGTAATCACATTGTACTAAAATGAATAATATATAATCTCCCTATGGATGAACCAGTTGGTTCATACAAGGATGTTATTGTCAATAGGTTCGGGTTGATTTTCACCGAGTGTGAAATGTCTCGCTAGTTATCTCAACCCCTCTTTACATGTGTTGTTGTTGTTGGGAGAAGTTTCTCATGATTTACCTCCCTTCCAGATACTGGGGAGCCACCTTGGAAGGTCGCTAAGGTGACATATTCATCTTTTGATGTCAATGAATAGAATGCAATCGCCTCCATAGGCTGGCGTAGTTGGTTCATATAAGAGTGTTGCTATCAATAGGCCTTGGATTGATTGATAGTAGGTGTTGGGGACAATCCTGGAGGGGTCGCAGAGGTAATGGTTTTACCTTTTGCTGCCAATGAATAGTATGCAATCGCTTCCACGGATTGGCACAGTTAGTTCATAAAAGAGTGTTGCTGTAAATAAGCCCGGGGTCGATTCCCAGTGGATGTGAAATGCTTCGTTATTTACCTCAATCACTCCTTACATGCACTGTTATTGTTGGATGAAGCCGCCCCCCCCCCTCGCGGATGATTTACCTCCCTTCCAATGAATACTATGCAATTACCTCCATGGCCTGACAAAATGGTTCGTATAGTAGTGTTGTCATAGAGCCTAAGGTCAATTCAGAGCGGGTGTGAAAGCCCCATAAGTTACCTCACCCTTGCATGTGCCACCGTTGCTGGGCAAAGCCCCCTATAATTTACCTATCTATATCTAGCTGAGGGAGCTGGTAATATTAGGTCTCTTGGGTGAACGTTATCACCTTTTGTCATAGATGAATAGTATATAATTGCCCATATGGATTGGTGCAATTGGTATCTGCATGTGTACTTGCTCCAATATATCGTGGGTCAATTCCCAGTGGGTACAAAATATCTCATTAGATGCATGACCTACCTCATGCAAAGGGTTGTTAAGCTAGGAAAAAAATACCCCCGTGATTTACCTGCATGTATCTAACATTGGGGTCGATGATACTGAGGCGCTTAAAGTGAGCGATATCATTTTTTGGTCCAATAAAAATATGCAATTGACATAAATGAATAGCATGTTGATACAATCAATCTCTAGGATTTTGATATTTGACAATATATTTAAGTCTGATTAGTTTAACTAAGGGTTAATCCAAACATGACCTGATATTTGAATGTGAGTGAAGTCTAGACAAGACCATATGACTAGTAAGGGAAGTTCTAATTGGAGGTTATGAAATATAAAGTCGTAATTGAATGTTAGACAGGTGAGAATCTATCAATTGACTAGTCCTAACTGGAGGTTAGATAAGAAAGTCATAGTCGGAAGGATTAGGCAAGGAAGTTGTCGTCAGAAGGATTGGGTAAGGAATCATTGGTCAAAAGGAATGGGAAAGAAAGTCCTGGTTAAAAAGATTGGGCAAGTGAGAAGTCTAACAAATTACTAGTTCTAACTGTAGGCTAGACAAGTATAAGTCCAAGCGAGTCTAGAAGATTAGATGCTTAGGAAAGTGAAATCCTAAGGAGTAGACCTTTTTGGAGCAATTTTGAGGGCCTAGTGTGACCATTAGGTTTGATATTTGAGCAAAGAGTTTAAGTTAGGTTTACCCTTGTATTTGATATGTGTATTTGAGTTGTGTAAGTTTGCAGGATACATATATGACTTAGCTTGATGGATTCAGGTCCAGTGAAGGATGGAACATCCGAGGGACTGTGGATAAGGCGACAAGGACGAGTCGAGGGAAGCGCATTTCGAGTCATACATGGAGGATGGCATTGAGAGAAGTTGCGGGCTTGAATGCATCCGAAGGAGGAGAGCCAAAAGAAGTAGATTTGAAAGCAAGAGGTCAAGGCTACGAAAAAGAGTCAAGTGAGTCATAAGGGTCCGAGTGCTGAGAGATTGTACCCGAGGTAAAACCTAAGTTTAGGATTTTTACCAGTTGACTGGTTTAGTCGACTGTGCAGTCTATTAGAAGCGAACAGAATGCTTCCGTTCGCTGAGCCAATGTTGAGGAGTCGATTAGTAAAGTCATCAGTCAACTGGTATTGAGCCGTTAGGGTATAACAGTCAAATTTCCACAAAGGACAGTCAACTAGCATATATACTTACCAATCGACTTGTAGGTAGGATTTTTCAACTCGTGGCCTATATAACCAAGGCTTTGGAGCTTGGTTAAAGTTGATGAAATTAGTCGTAGTTAACTTTAATTAGTAGCCAACAAGTTCTTAAGTGCTCTTTGTGATCCAAGAGGTCTTGGTTGGTGTTGTGGTGAGGTTTCTCCATCCACAATGAGATTTGAGGTAGTCGGAGTTTGCTAGGGGATAATCGATTGATGAATAAAGATCATCCACCTTATGGACAGTTATGAAGTAGGAACAATTTATCTCTGAACCATGTAAATTAATGTGTATTAGTTTGTATTTATTCTATTATCTTTAGCTTTCATATTCGTATTTATATTATTTGTATTCTGTTATGCTAACGAATACGTGGGAAAGTGATTTGCGATAACGAGCTATTCAAACCTTCTAGTCGACCATCGATCCCCAACAAGTGATATCAGACCAAATTCACACTTCACTGGACTAACCACTGAGAAGAGCAACTTTCAAAGATGATTGGCTTGATTGAACCTCCAAAGTATGGAGGAGGAAGTATATGGGACATCACATTTTGAATGATGAAAATGAAAAAAAACTTTGAGATGGATTGGGACACCATGGTAGTTGTCAAGGAGACATTTGAAGTCCCAAGAGACAAGAAAGGGAAGCGATCCGACCACCTTATTAGACAGAAGAGCAAGTCTCACAATCAAAGGTAAATTCAAAAGTAATATCAATTATAATTGATATTTTATCTAATGATGTGATGAGTATTGTAGGTGAATACGAGAATGCCTATGAGTTGTGGAGCAAGGTAAAGATGGTTCTAAGCGAAGAACCTAAGCCTACACAAGAGGAAGAAAATTTTGAAAAAAAAAGGATGAAGTGGTTCAAGTGGAGGTGGACCAACTGGAAGTTAACCCATGTTCAACATCCACATCTGAGGAGGAGAAGGATGAGGAAATGTCATCCATAAGTGTGGATAAGAAAACATCATCAAAATTTGAAGAAGCCAAGATGGATGAAGAAGAGGTCTTGGAAGTAGTCAACCTAGCTAGCATCTCCACCGAAGTGAAGTCAAAAGACCACCTCATATGCTTTGGTTGCGATGAGAAGGGACACTATAAGAGTAGGTGTCTAATGGGTAAGAAGAAGGTAACTCCAAAATCCAATCAAGTTATTTTAAATACAAGCATGGGTTGTAGGAATCAAGAAATCCTAAGGAGGAGAATGCGCATTGTATACTTTACGTGTGGGGAGAAGAGCCACTAACACACCAAATGACCTAAGAAGAGGGAAATCAAGAAGCTTACACATTTGAAGAAATGAGAAAAAAAAAAGAGCTCAAGTCAAAGGGGAGCTTCAAGGGTAAGGGAGGTATACCCTAATTTAAAATATAATTTAAATTGTTGTTTTCCCATGCATATTAGGAGAAATGATTTTGTTAATCATAGTATATCCATGCATAATTTTGGCTTTAAGTATCATGATAAAAGAAGGGTAAATTTTAGAATTGACCCTAAGGTACCTATGCATGATAAACCTAGATATGTTAGATTCTCATTACCTAAGGGAAAGAAGGTAATGGAGAACCTAGGCAAAAATTCCAAGAAGGGGAGACATATGCCTAGAAAAATAGAAAGGCCTAGGAATGTCCAAGGTGAAAAAGTCAATTATAGAATTAGGAGTCTAGAAAAGGAGAATCAAACCTTGAAGGCAAAGTTTGATAATTTGGAGAAAACCTTAGAGAGATTCAATGTTGGATCTAAGGGGTTAGGTATGGTGTTGGGTAGCCAAAAACCCAACAATAATAGATCGGGTTTGAGATACCGATCTAATTGTTCCTCCAAGCTAAGGAAAAATCATATGCTAGGATGACAAATGATAATGGTAAGGGAGAGTCATCCAAAGCTAATGAGAAGAAATATGCTAGGGTTGCATATAATTATGGTAAGGATAAAGTGTCCAAGTTTAAGGATAAGAAAAAATTAACTAATGATAGTGTCTAAGGTTAATAAAGTCAAATTTGTAGGTCAAGTAGTGTCACTTGAGGTGCACCGAAGTAGCCTAGCCATAGTGGATAAGTCACTTAGGGCAGTGGCTAAGGTTAAAGAGCTCAAGGAGTCAATTTGGGACCCATGGCCAATTGATCTCAAGTGGATATTACTTCGGAGTCTAGTTTGGTCATGAAATATGCCAAAGTAGTTTGGAGATGAACTTGAGTTTCAAACCTAGGGAATTGACATAATTGGGTTATGTTTCATGCATGAAAATATGAATTGGGTTCATATTACATGAAAATTAATTTTAGATGTATAGATATTATATAAACTAATGCTAGAGATGCATTATGATTTAGTATAGGCAGATATATCAAGAGGAAGCCAAAACTAGGACTTTAAGTCAAGGTTAAATTGAATCAAAATTTAGATAGTTTTTACAAAATTTGGGAATTTTAGATGTCTGTGAAATTTTTAATGCATTTTTGAAGTTGGGTCAGAAATATTGTTTGGGCTGAAAACAGGGTGTTAGTTGACTGATGCAGATACCAGTCGATTGGTAACAATATTTATTGAACACAGAATGGTTCTGTGGGTTTATTTTGATAGGGCAGTTGATTGATGCAAGTCTGAAATTTATTTTTAGCACTGAGTTTAACCGAGACAACTCGTATAGATGTATGAGATCCTTAGGGGATAAATATATGAGTTTAGGGTTAATTTGAATGATCAAGTTTCAATAATTGTGATATTATTGGAAGTTGTTGATAGTAGGCAAAGGGGGAGAAGTAAGGTTTAAGTGAAAAATGTTACATACCTTTATGGTGAAGAAATTCCTACTCAATGGGGAGCTTAGGTGTAGGGGAGCCTTGGGATAGATCCTTAAATATCTTTGATGAGAAAATTCTAGCTTAATGAGGAGCTTAGGTGTAGGGGAGCCTTGTGATAGATTCTTAAATATCTTTGGCGAGAAATTCCTAACTCAATGGGGAGCTTAGGGGTTGGAGGAGCCTTGTGACAAGTTCCAATGTATGTTGCATGTTTTATTGGCTTATTTATTTGCTATTATGGTTTTCCTAACTTAAACATATTGCCAAATATCAAAAAGGAGGAGATTGTTAGAGCAATCTTGAGGATTCGATGTGACCATGAGTTTTAATTTTTGAGCAAAGGGTTTAAGTTAGATTTATCCTTGTATTTGATATGTGTATTTGAGTTGTGCAAGTTTGCAGGATACACATATGACTTAGCTTGATGACTTTATATCTGGTGAAGGATGGAATATTCAAGGGACCCTGGATAAGGCAGCAAGGACAAGCAGAGGGAAGCACACTTTGAACCTTCGAGGCATACGTGAAGGATGACATTGGGACAAGCCGCGGGCTTGAATGCATCCAATGAATGAGAGCCAAAGAAGTAGGCTTGAAAGCAAGAGGTCAAGGCTGCGAGGAAGAGTTAAGTGAGTTGTGAGGGTCCAAGTGCTGAGAGATTGTACTAGGATAAAATCTTAGATTTAGAGTTTGTTGGATCAAAAAGAATTTAGATATTTCCACAATTGCATGATATTACCGACTTTGGGCCTAATCCCTCATAGTTTTTCTCTTGGGCTCTACCCAAAAGGTCTCATTCCAATAGAGATATCTTTACTCTTATAAATCCATGATCTTTTTCATGTGTTTTCAATGTGGGACTATGTTTACAACCTTGCAACCCCAACAATTCCCCCCCCCCCCCTCAAACAAAGGATCACAGGCTTCCCACATTCGATCCTCGACCCACCAGGTCTTCCTACACCTCGGTCCACCTGACTTACTAGGACTTCATTGCTTAGTCGCAACTAGGACTTCCTGCCTGGTGTCTAGTCCTCTTGATCTGAACATAGGAGCCCCCACTTTCTTTGTTTGAGGTCAATATTGTACTCACATGACTCAATTAGACTATAGCTCTTGTCCACAGTCAGCGGTTAAACCTTCTGGCAGTCCGAGCTCTAATACCAATTGTTGGATCGAAAAAAATTTAGATGTCTCCATAATTGCATGATATTGTCTACTTTGGGCCTAAGCCCTCATGGTTTTTCTCTTGGGCTCAACCCAAAAGACCTCATTCCAATGAAGATATCTTTACTCTTATAAACCCATGATCTTTCCCATGTATTTTCAATATGGGACTATATTTGCAACCTTGCAACCCCAACAAAGTTTACTAATTGACTGGTAACTTTGCCAGTCGACTGGTTCAGTCAACTATGTATTCAATTAGGAGCTAACAGAATGCTTCTGTTCTCTCAGCCAATATGGAGCAGTTGACTGGTAAAGTCACCAGTTGACTGGTATCGAGTCGTTGGGGATGTAACTTTAGAATCTTCAAAGAGGGCAGTCGACTAGTATACTTACTAGTAGACTGGTAGGCGGGATTTTCTAACCTGTGGCCTATATAACCAAGGCTTTAGAGCTTGGCTAAGATTGATGAAATTAGTGGTGGTTAACCCTAATTAGTGTTGGTGCAATATCCCTCGGGTCAAGATTGACTGAGTGACCAAGCTTGAGTCTTGGTCATAGTTTCGATGTTTGACAATACATGTAGACACATGGACAATGCAGGTGCAGTTGTTCATGTGGGGACATTCTGATCAGGCATTGATCAGTTTGATTGAAGAAGAGTCAAGTAGGTCAAGGGATTGACCGGATACCTGACTGGGAAGTCCTAACTGGGAAGCTAGGCAGATGAAAGTCCTAGTGAGTGAAGCTAGGCAGATGGAAAATCCTGGTGAGTGAAGCCAGGTGAAAGTTCTAGTGAGTGAAGCTAGGCAGATGGAAAGTCCTAGTGAGTGAAGCTAGGCAGAAGGAAATCCTAGTGAGTGAAGCTAGGTGAAAGTCCTAGTGAGTGAAGCTAGGCAGATGGAAAATCCTGGTGAGTGAAGCCAGGTGAAAGTCCTAGTGAGTGAAGCTAGGCAGATGGAAAGTCCTAGTGAGTGAAGCTAAGCAGAAGGAAATCCTAGTGAGTGAAGCTAGGTGAAAGTCCTAGTGAGTGAAGGTAGGTGAAAGTCCTGGTGAGTGAAGCTAGGTAAGGGAAATCCAGTTGGATCAAGGATGATCGGACATCTGGTGTTGGGAAGTCCAAGTAGGTCAAAGGAGTGACCGGATACTTGGCACGAAGAGAAAAGTCCAAGTGGGTCAAAGGGATTGACCGGATACTTGGTGGGGAGAACTGGCAGGTCAAGGGAGTGACTAGATGCTAGGCGTGATGTACCAACAGGTCAAGGTTGACCGGATGTTGGTTTGAGAGGCTTGGGACTTGGTTTTAGGCAAAAACCAATAGCTGGATCGATCAGGGATCGATCCAGGCCTTTCCCAGCGAACAGAAAGCCTCTGGATCGATCAGTGGATCGATCCAGAGGTCCCAATCGATCAGCCGATCGATTGGGACGCTGCTGGTTCGCGCGATAAGCGCTGGATCGATCCGTGAATCGATCCAAGCGTTTTCCCAGAGCACAGAGGCACTCTGGATTGATCCGTAGATCGATCCAAAGCCTCCCCGATCGATTGGGAGCTTTCGAATCGATCGAGATCCGACCGTTGCGTCGTATTTGAGCTGCAGGCGTGCGATGGCTGCGGCAGTTCTTCACCGATTCATCTGAGATCTCTCGCCAGATCCTCCACAACGCTCTCAAAGCTCGGTTTGCCAGTTCTTGAAGGATCTTGGAGGTTTTCCAAGTCAAGAGGTGGATCAAAGCCAAGAAGAGAAGTTAGGGTTAGGGTTTTCTGTACTCATTGTAAGCTTTGTGCTTGTATTTGTTTCCCTTTCCTTTCTTCTTGTATTGGGAGTCTTGTAGGGCTTCTCCGCCTTCGGTAGTTACTGAAAAGGAGGGTTTTATTAGTGGAGGGTGCGTGAGTAGGTGTGGATCCTTGGACTAGTCACCTCTTGTGAGGTGGATACCAAGTAAACCAACCTTGTTAGCGTTGTGTGGTTTGTTTCTTGTATTTCCGCTGCGCATCTTTGAAGAAACAAGCAACGACGAGCACCTAGCACGCGATGAGCTATTCACCCCCCCTCTATCTACTTTTGGTCCCAACAAGTGGTATCAGAGCAAGGTTGCTCTTCACCGGAATCATCGCCGGATGGGGCAAACGTAACAAAAAGAGCTAGAGGGTGAAGAAGTTGGAGCAAATTCATCAAAGTTATTCAAGAATTCAAGAAGCTCAACTTCAAGATGCAATTCCAAGATGGACTTGAATTTGACACAAGGGTGGCTCCACCATATACAGCCACAAGCTTCGATTCTTGGAAATCAAGAATCGAAAATTTTCTTATGATGGAGGTAGAGCAATGGTTTGCTCTAATGGAAGGCTTCAAAGCTCCAACAAACTCCAAGGGCAAGCTTCTCAAGAAAAGCAAATGGAGCTTGGATCAAATTCAAAGGAGCGAGGCAAATGATAAAGTGACCAAGTTTTTGGTCAACTTATTGCCTAGCCACATTTTGGCTCAAATCGGAGAATTCAACGATGCTAAGGAGCTTTGGAGCAAATTGGCAACAATCCATGAAGAACCCTCCACTGTACTGAATCAAGAGGAATCCAAAGAGGGTGACTCATTGGAGCAAGATCAAGAGGAGGACTCCGAAGTTGAGAGATGCTCAACTTCCGAAGAAGAGGAAGTCCAAGAAACTTCATCCTCAAAGGAGTGCAATCAAAAGAGCAAGGAATGAGCATATTCCTTGTTTCATGTACAAGAGGATGAAGAAGAAGGTGAAGCCTCCACCTCTAGGATTGAGGGGGAGCAATCTTCATTGACACCGGATCAAGAACAAGAAGAATCCTCCACATTCGGGTCAAGAGAATATGAGGATGAAGAAGCTTCCAACTCCGCAAGTCAAGCAAAATCGAATGGAGGAATATCTGCGGATCAAGAGGAAGCTTCTACCTCCGGATCAAAAGGAGAAGATGCCACCCCTACAAGCAAAGGTATAAACATTTCAATTAATAATAAAATCATATCATATGCTTTGAATGTAGGGAATATGGGCATTACAAAAGTAAATGCCCTAAATTGGCCAAGAAGAAGGGCCAAGTGGCACAAAAGGGCAAGGTGAAGCCCAAGGAGACCATCCCCAATACAAAGAAGAGCAAGGAGCATATTATATGCTTCTCTTGCAATCAAAAGGGGCATTACCAAAGTCAATGCCCCAAGGGGAAGAAGATGGTCAAGGCTCAAGGAGGAAGCTCAATTCAAGGGGGAGCCTCTAAGGTAAAAAGAAAGGTAACTTTCATTGAGCCTATTCCCTTGCATAATGGTAAAAAGCATGCTAATTTAAGTTTATATCATTTTAATGCTATTTATCATGAAAATAGGAGGCATGATAAAATTAAAGAAAATCATGCAGCTTATCATGCTAAGACTACCACACCTAGGATTAGGAAGGTAGATAAAAATCTAGGCAATCATACTAAGGACTATAGTTATAAGCCTAGAAACAAAAATGCTCATGGGTGTAATGAAAAATCAAAATCTAAGGATTTAATGATAGAAAATCAAGTCTTGAGGTCAAGGCTTGATAAAATTGAAAAGACCCTAAAAAGGATGGAAAATATCCTAAAAGGGAAAAATGAGCATAGCCTAGGTCTAGGAGCACAAAGTCATCTAATGGCCATAGAGGTTTGAGATACAAACCCAAGGCTAAGAAGGATATGCCCTCTTACCATAGGGTTCCATATAGCTATGGAACCAACCCTAGGTCTAGTGGTCAAGTCAAAAATACTAGGAAGGTTATTCCTAAGAGTATTTTTGCAATAAATGTGACTAAGACTTCTAAGAAGTCTAAGAAAGTCACTAACAAGGTCACAAGGGAAGCAATCCCTAGGGTTGACCTAGAAAAAGTGACCAAGGCTTCTAAGAAGCCAAACAAGGTCACTAAGAAGGTATCTAGGGAAGTTATCCCTAGTGAATACCTAGAGCATCCAAGGAGCACCAATAGGTTTTGGGTTCCTAGGAGCATCTTCTCTACCCCATAGATGGGTTAGAGAGTGTCAACTCTAAGAAAAAGGGTAGTTAACCCAACTTTGAAGAAATTGACACTCAAGGAGCATTTTCAAGGTTATTATTAACCTTTGAAAATGAAATAAATTTAGCATTTACTCGTTGAAAGAGTATAATGTGCCAAAATTTGAGAAGTATTGATCTTATTTTAAAATGGCACATATTGGGAAATCATAAGAACTACCAAGTTGGGATTTTGGTTGGTTCTTAGAAAATTAAAGGTAATTTAAGCCTTAATTTAAAGTGCTACTCTTGTGAAAAATGAAATATGCCAACACTTGAGGAATATGATTAAGGCATAAAGTAATCAAGAGAATTAGAAATGCCAAGTTAAGTTTTGGCACTTTCTGGAAGCACTTTGGACAATCTAGGTTTAATTTTTAAGTTTAGCTAAGGTTTTAGGATATTTAGATAGGTAATCTAGGTATTTTATTAATACTAAACCTTGCCATGATTGTTTGCCCATTATATGCCATGACATCATATTTAGTTTTGTATTTTGCATTCATAATTTATTATGAAAAATATAAAAATACCATGTTATGACATACATACATCATGTAGTTATAGGAATTTTCTTTTGAAAATTATTTCTTTGATGTATGCCATAACATTATCATGCATTATGTTTATTTCCCTAAAATTAAGGACAAATGACATTTATCAACGGGTGATATCAACAAGTGACATCCTAGGTGGATGTTCAATATTCACAAAATGTCTAGATAGATATGCATGATCCCTAGATTAGGGCAAAACCAAATTTTACATCTCACAAAGACCTATAAGATGACTTGTATGTGTTTTGTGCACAATAGATACAAGTGAGATGTTAGGATGATGAGCAAAACTCAATATGCTGATTTAGTGCATTTTCTTGAGTTTTAAGTTCATCAAAGCACATAGTTATATGTGTTCCCATCATTGGGAAAGCTAATGTACAAGTCATGTGCATTAAGCCCAAGGAACATGGTGGGATATTGGTTTTGAAAATATTTTTAAAATACTCTTGGAAAACCTTGGTGAAGACTATCTGTTGATAGGAATCATCATTGAATAGTTGAGCACAAACTTGAAGAAAACACTAAAATTGTTACAAGTTTTCAAGTTTGTGTCAATCTTAGAAAATATGATGTATTTTTATAGAAAACTATTTTTCCTTGATAAAGTATACCCTAAATAATGTCTACACAAAATTTCATGATTTTTAGATTTTTGTAGAATTGTATAGGGATTTCTGAAGTTGGCTGATTTTGAATTTCAGCAACTATCAGAGCTCCAATCGATCCATGGATCGATTGGAGTGCCTGAATCGATAAGTGGATCGATTCAGAAGGCTATTCTCGCGAGCAAAAGCTCGCTGGATCGATCAGCCGATCGATCCACACAGCCTGAATCGATCAGTGGATTGATTCAGCTAGGTTCAATCGATTGGAACCCAACTCCAATCGATTCAGGATGCTGATTTTGGCTGAGAAAGCCTGATTTCAGCAGTTTGAACCTTGTTTAGTCAATATAACCATTCCAAACCCCTCAAAATACATTTGTATACATAAAAAGAGTGTTTTCATGTTGACAACCAGGATGGATTGGTTAAGGAAGACTAAAGTAAAGTTTAGGTTGAGGTTTGTTTCAAATTTTGAACATTTGAACCTCAAAACTTCAAAATTTGGGTTTCCTAAAGGTTTAGGGATTCCAAGTCATTGTTGGTGCAATGACAGAAGTTACCACCATGTCTTTAGGGGGAGGGACTTTCTAAAGACATGAAAAATTATTTTTCATGAACCTTGGAAGGTGGTTAACCTTCTTTAGCGAAAATGCTCATGAATGAGTATTTGAACTTAAAATGGGGAGTGGATATCCTCATTATTTCAAGTGGTATTACAAGTGGTATTTCAAGTGGTTGAAAGAGTGAAAAATGCTCAAGGTTGGGCATTTATCTACATTGAAGGAGAATGTAGGGAAAATGAAGGGTATGGGACCTTCATTATGAAGTTGTAACAAATGATGAGTATCTCTTCAGGGGGAGAGATAGTATTTGTTTGATGTGTGCCAATAGGGGGAGAATGTGTGGTCCAAGTTAGGCCTTCATTATCTATGGGGGAGATCATAGGGGGAGAATGAAGGGAACCAACATTCATACTTTGGCATGAAGAGAGTTAAGGCTATGGGATTAGCTTAACTCAAAGAGGTCCTAACTTAAAGGTATTGTCAAACATCAAAAAGGGGGAGATTGTTGGTGCAATATCCCTCGGGTAAAGATTGACTGAGTGACCAAGCTTGAGTCTTGGTCATAGTTTCGATGTTTGACAATACATGTAGACATATGGACAATGCAGGTGCAGTTGTTCATGTGGGGACATTCTGATCAGGCATTGATCAGTTTGATTGAAGAAGAGTCAAGTAGGTCAAGGGATTGACCGGATACCTGACTGGGAAGTCCTAACTGGGAAGCTAGACAGATGAAAGTTCTAGTGAGTGAAGCTAGACAGATGGAAAATCCTGGTGAGTGAAGCCAAGTGAAAGTCCTAGTGAGTGAAGCTAGGCAGATGGAAAGTCCTAGTGAGTGAAGCTAGGCAGAAGGAAATCCTAGTGAGTGAAGCTAGGTGAAAGTCCTAGTGAGTGAAGCTAGGCAGATGGAAAATCCTGGCGAGTGAAGCCAGGTGAAAGTCCTAGTGAGTGAAGCTAGGCAGATGGAAAGTCCTAGTGAGTGAAGCTAAGCAGAAGGAAATCCTAGTAAGTGAAGCTACGTGAAAGTCCTAGTGAGTGAAGCTAGGCAGATGGAAAATCCTGGTGAGTGAAGCCAGGTGAAAGTCCTAGTGAGTGAAGCTAGGCAGATGGAAAATCCTGGTGAGTGAAGCCAGGTGAAAGTCCTAGTGAGTGAAGCTAGGTGAAAGTCCTGGTGAGTGAAGCCAGGCAAGGGAAATCTAGTTGGATCAAGGATGATCGGACATTTGGTGTTGGGAAGTCCAAGTAGGTCAAAGGAGTGACCGGATACTTGGCACGAAGAGAAAAGTCCAAGTGGGTCAAAGGGATTGACCGGATACTTGCTGGGGAGAACTGGCAGGTCAAGGGAGTGACTATATGCTAAGCGTGATGTACCAACAGGTCAAGGTTGACTGGATGTCGGTTTGAGAGGCTTGGGACTTGGTTTTAGGCAAAAACCAAGAGCTGGATCGATCAGTGGATCGATCCAGGAGTTGGATCGATCCAGGCCTTTCCCAGCGAACAGAAAGCCTTTGGATCGATCAGTGGATCGATCCAGAGGTCCCAATCGATCAGCCGATCGATTGGGACGCTGTTGGTTCGCGCGATAAGCGCTGGATCGATCCGTGAATCGATCCAGGCGTTTTCCCAGAGCACAGAGGCGCTCTAGATCTATCCGTAGATCGATCCAAAGCCTCCCCGATCGATTGGCAGCTTTCGAATCGATCGAGATCCGACCGTTGCGTCGTATTTGAGCTGCAGGCGTGCGATGGCTGCGGCAGTTCTTCACTGATTCATCTGAGATCTCTCGCCAGATCCTCCACAACGCTCTCAAAGCTCGGATTGCCAGTTCTTGAAGAATCTTGGAGGTTTTCCAAGTCAAGAGGCGGATCAAAGCCAAGAAGAGAAGCTAGGGTTAGGGTTTTCTGTACTCATTGTAAGCTTTGTGCTTGTATTTGTTTCCCTTTCCTTTCTTCTTGTATTGGGAGTCTTGTAGGGCTTCTCCGCCTTCGGTAGTTACCGAAAAGAAGGGTTTTATTAGTGGAGGGTGCGTGAATAGGTGTGGATCCTTGAACTAGTCACCTCTTGTGAGATGGATACCAAGTAAACCAGCCTTTTTAGCGTTGTGTGGTTTGTTTCTTGTATTTCCGCTGCGCATCTTTGAAGAAACAAGCAACGACGAGCACCTAGCACGCGACGAGCTATTCACCCCCCTCTAACTACTTTTGGTCCCAACAAGTGGTATCAGAGCAAGGTTGCTCTTCACCGGAATCATCGCCGGAAGGGGCAAACGTAACAAAAAGAGCTAGAGGGTGAAGAAGTTGGAGCAAATTCATCAAAGTTATTCAAGAATTCAATAAGCTCAACTTCAAGATGCAATTCCAAGATGGACTTGGATTTGACACAAGGGTGGCTTTACCATACACATCCACAAGCTTCGATTCTTGGAAATCAATAATCGAAAATTTTCTTATGATGGAGATAGGGCAATGGTTTGCTCTAATGGAAGGCTTCAAAGCTCCAACAAACTCCAAGGGAAAGCTTCTCAAGAAAAGCAAATGGAGCTTGGATCAAATTCAAAGGCCCTAAACCCTAAACCCTGTTGCCTATATAACCAAGGCTTTAGAGCTTGGTTAAGATTGATGAAATTAGTGGTGGTTAACTCTAATTAGTAGTTAACAAATTCTCAATTGCTTTTTGCAATACAAGAAGTCTTGGTTGGTGTTGTGGTGATATTTCTCCATCCACAAGGAGACTTGAGGTACCTAGAGTTTGTCGAGGGCTAATCCACCGACGGATAGGGATTTTCCACCTTACTGGTAGTTATGGAGTAGGAGCAAGTTATATTCGAATCACGTAAATCAACATATATTGGTTTTCATTCTTCTCTTGTCTTTAGTCTTCATATTCATATTTGTATTGTTTATATTCCGCTGTGTTAATGAATACGTAGGAAAGTGATTTGGGGTAACGATATATTCAACCCTCCTTTTAGTCGGCCACCGATCCCCAACAGACCTTAGGTGATAAAGTTTTGGAGGAGTTGACCCCAAGCTGAAGATAAGCCTAATAGGTCAGGTAGACTTATAAAATAAGAACATCCACATCAGATTCCCTAAATAAAAATTTTACTTTAAATTTCATATTTTACATAAAATAAACCTTTGCATCAACTACTCTACCAATTCCCTAAATTTAAATTTTGTAAACAGTACTTTAAATTTGGGGAATGAAATTTATTCCCTACATATTAAAATATTATTTTCTCTAATTCTCACTTTCCATTTTGACGTTTGTCATTTTATAGATGATAATAAAAAACATAGAGAAGAAAGAAAAAATAGTAAAAAAATAAAGTATGGTAAATTATAGGGAAGCTGATGTATTTTATAGTGAAAAGTGGATATCTAAATTTAATAAAATTATTCTTCTACCTTAAATTTTAAATTTTGGATAGGGAATTTGATTTGGATGCTCTAGGTTGTATGTTTGTTGTTATATACTTATTTTGTAGGAACCTAGAGCTAAAAGCAAGAGTGGAAGAGAGACAGAAGAGAGACAGACGCAAAACCAGACTTAGTCAACAACTTGGATAGGTCCAGACATCCTAGATAGTTCTAGGTGTCTCAGAGAGCTCCAGGCAACCTAGATAGATCTGGGCGCACCGGACAGGTCCTAGCGCCCCGAAGATCCGAGCACCTAGAACAACTCTAGGTGCCTAGAATGGGATAAAGTCGATAGTGGATAAGCGTAACTAATTCAGATCAGATGAGACCAAATGTAGGTGCTTGGAAGGTCTTCTAGGCGCTCGAAGATGTCTTTATAAGAAACGACGAGTAGAGCCTTTGAACATCACTTCATCTTCTACTCTCCATATTTGTGATTAGATGAACATACTGCGAAGCTCTACGATTGAGGAGGCCCCAGGAAAGGTACGCTACGCTCAGAATTTCCGCATCGACCGCTAATTTTGTTTGTATTTAATTTACAAGTTGTGCTTATTTCCATATCTTATTTGTGCTTGTACTATCGAACTGTAAGACAGGTTTCTCCACATTCGGAAAGGAGACTGTTAGTAGACTCACGCTAAGTGCATAGACCTTGGACGTACATATCTTAAGGGTTAGGAACCAAGTAAAAATCCTGCATGTTTTTCTGATTTGTTTTAGTTTATATTTCTATTGCGTACTAACTCTGATAGAAAGATGAATGAATACGATAAAAGATGAACCAATCAATATTCATTCCCTCTTTACCCCACTGATCCTATAATTGATATTAGAGAAGAAGATTCTGATCGAATTAACCGCTGAAGGAGTAGCAAGCCAAAGATTAAAGGGGGGCAAGGTAAAATTTAATAATGATTTTTAAATTTTATATAATTTATTCTAAGTAGGGAGAGAGAGGGTATAAAAAATAATTACCGTACTTGTAAGATTACACTAAGGTGATAAAGGAGAAATCGATACTAGAAACTTAGAGGAGCAAAACACATATCAAGCTAAGTGCTTCAAATACCAGGAGTGGAGTTCGGATATGACAAAAACAAATACTCGAAGAGAAAAATTGTAGACAAAGCTTACGCAATTAGGAGTTATGAAAAAGGTTAGTGCAATTATTTATAAAAATACCCCTATAATTTTGCATGATATAGTAACGTCTTCATGTAATAAAGTAGATGATATTTGTTATGATAAATTAGAAAATTTGCACGATAGATCGGATGAAAATCGATCTGAATTTAATTTAAATCGTAATAATTTAATTTAAAAAATTTAATTCTGATTAAGTTAAATAATAAAAACTTAAATTTAAATAAATCTAAAATTAAAGAATAATAAAGACTTAAATTCAAATAAATCTGGAAATTTAAATTTAAATAATTTTGAAACTCTAAATATTAATATAAATCCGAAATTAATTAATATTGAAAATCTGAATGTTAAATCATATTTAAATATCTTAATTAATAATTTATTTAATTATAATAATTTGAAATTAATTAAAAATATTAAGATACATTCATAAATAATTAATAATGAATTTAATATAAAAAATACCAAGATAATCTAGATCTACATAAAATTAATCATAAACCTAATAAGATTTTTAAATTTTTTAATCAAAATAAACCTAGTTTGGATAAATCAACTCTAGTAAATTCAAATAATGAAGATAATTCTAAAACTAAAAATTCAATTACTTCAAAATTAATTAAATCTCAAAAGAAATCCAAATTAAATAATTCATAAAAATTAATAAAAATGAAAAATTAATTAATATTGAAAATCTGAATGTTAAATCATATTTAAATATCTTAATTAATAATTTATTTAATTATAATAATTTGAAATTAATTAAAAATATTAAGATAAATTCATAAATAATTAATAATGAATTTAATCTAAAAAATACCAAGATAATCTAGATCTATATAAAATTAATCATAATCTTAATAAGATTTTTAAATTGTTTAATCAAAATAAACCTAATTTGGATAAATCAACTCTAGTAAATTCAAATAATGAAGATAATTCTAAAACTAAAATTCAATTACTTCAAAATTAATTAAATCTCAAAATAAATCCAAATTAAATAATTCAAATTTAGATAATTTAATTAATTCAAAATTAATTAATAATCTAGATAAATCTAACCACTCAAATTCTTATCTTAAAAATTTGAATATTTCAATAGTAAATAATAAATTAATTATTACAATCCTAAAAATAATTTAAAATTTTTAAATTCTATTCATAATAATATAAATCTTAAAAATTTAAAATTAAATATAACCAGTTCAAATTTTTTTTCATAATACTAATTCAATTTAAATAATAAAACTTCAAAACTAATATTAAAATTAGTTCTAATAAAGTACCCTTTAATTACGAAACAATGAATAATTTTAAAAATTTAAAATTAAATCTAAAAAATAATAAATTAAATACCTAAAATCAGGAAAATAAAACCAAAAATTTTAACAAGTTAAATCCAAATTTAAGAAATCAGAAATTAAAAGATTATCATCAAGTTCCATTTAATTATTGAACAAAAATCAATTAAAATCTAAATCCAAAAATTAAATCTCAAAAATCTGAAATTAATTACCATAATTCAAGAAAATAAATTTACAAATTTTAATAAGTCAAATCCAATTTTAAAACATACAAAATTAAAAGATGATGATGATTTGGGCCTACCAAAGAAGAAATCAATAATAGAAGGCTCAGCTAATAACACGGGTGTGGAGATTCTAGCAATGGTCGTGCGATAGCCCGTCATTTACCATGAGTTACATTATCTAGAATGCTCAGGGGCTTGGGAACCCATGAGCATTCCAAGAATTTGAAGGATTAATTATCGAAAAGAAGGCCTCCCTTATTTTTTGTATTGAAAACAAAACTAAGGGATTATCAAATTAAGCAAAAATTGAAAACATTTTTACTTGTATTTGATGGATGTTTTATAGTAGATTGTAATGGAAAAAGTGGTGGCCTCTTACTCATGTGGAAAAACCGTTTGAAATTGGGCGTGATGTCTCTCTCAAAGGGCCATATAGATTGCTCAATTGAAGAAGGAGATGAACAATGCAGATTTACTGGGTTCTATAGACACCCGGAGGCATCACACGAACGGGAATCATGGACTCTATTAAGAAGATTATACATAATGGATAATCTTGGCAGGCTGCCTTGTTTTGTGGGAGGAGATTTTAATGAGGTGTGCTATGATAGTAAAAAGAGGGTGGAAATCAGATAGCAACATCACTTATTAGTGCTTTTCGAGAGGTGTTGGATGAATACACCTTACAAGATCTACATTGTGAAGGAGAATTTTTTATATGGTCTAACATAAGAGGGGGCAATAACCTTGTTCTTGAGCGCCTCAACAGATTCATAGATATCTTTAATTAGAGAATGTTATATCCTTCAACAAATTAAATCCCTTGAATTTTATATTTTGATCATCGACCGATACTACTTGAGTTGAGAAGGCCAAATGGGGAAGCTCTAGAGCGATTGCATCGCATATCCAAGAGATTCTGATTTGAACCAATGTGGGTATTAGAGGATGAGTGCAAGATGACAGTGAATGAAGGATGGAATACGGTACATCAGGGGGCTACTGTTGGGTTCGGAGCGCAGCAGAAGACTTATAATGAATCATGGATCTTTCGTGGTACATATAGTTTTACACAAAAAATAATATAAAACATACCTCGAGTCCTCGATAGGTGTGAATGATATCACAGACAGATAGACAGATAAAAGCCCCACATGTGACTCCTCTAGCGGTATCCACGCGCACTAGATCACGAACTTGATACGATCCGTTAGGTGCTAGCCACTTGGATCGACAAAGTCTTGGAAGCACTACCGATCTCTTCCGGTGGAAGACGAAGTTGACGAAGGAGAAATGGAGAGAATGAAGTCCTTACGTTGATTCTTTCCGAGGATGGCTATTTATAGCTTCCAAGGAATACGAAGAGTTAAGTCTTCAATTAATTCATCATTTATGATCTTCATTAATAAGGAAGATGAAGAGTTATAGGCTCCATGAATTCTTCATTTATAACCTTCATTATGATAACTCTTCAAATTCTTCATTAATTATCATTATGATGACTTTTCGAATTCTCCATTAATCATCATGATTATGGCTATTCGAATTCTCTCTTCTTTGTATCAAATAAATCCATATTTGATCTTGATCTCGACTCGCTTCCGATACTCTTGTTCATGTCTACGTGCTATGCGTGCGACCCTCTAGGTTTTATACACGAAGGCAGTGTAAATCCATACACAGATTAAGGTAACCGTCTAGCAACAGTTTTTAGCCACCCAACGCGATAAAATTAATATCAGTCATAAACTGTAAACCACTATGAACCGATTACTGTGTAATTCAATCTCTTCATCTAAAGCCTACATCCCAATTAATTCGATACATTATGCATCATTACCAAATTAATTGTTTTACTTGATTTTCAAGATATAATAAACTCCTCTTGAATGATAAATCATTCCTCCCATGGCCATGGATTTTGAGTCACTAATATCTCTATCAAGCGGCTAGGATGTTAACTCCTAATCCAAGAGAGCGATGAATCCTCTATTGACTCAACACTATTCTCTCTACATTTTGTCATACACCCAACTACCGTATTAATCACAATCCGATTAAAGACTGCTTTTAACGACGTCAAAGCACATAACTCCACGCATAGAATAAATGAAGGTCTCAAGTCAAAAGATCAGTTACACTCGTTCATAAGAGGAATAACCAATGATGCTTAATATGTGGTCTCCTCTTGAGCGGGTCGTGTCCAGTGTACCTCTAAACTCATGGCACCCCCAAGTACAACTTGGATATCCATCCCTCCGGTCTATCTTGACCTAGTCATACTCAGCGTTGATCTAGATATCCATGTCCCCTCTAGATATCTATTCGATCAAGGACTGTTTTCAGATTAATATACCCATTAATCTGTGGGACTTTATCATTAATCATATACGTACAGAAAAGTAAATAATTAATGATAAATTCTTGCCTTTATTAAATAATTATCCACAAAATACATAAGGAGTGTCTTGGCACATAAGTGCACACACTGACAATCTCCCACTTGCACTATTGCCAAACACTACGGACTCTCATTCCTAGGCTCCTCACATGGGTCTCATGTTTCTGTATAGGTAAGGCCTTTGTGAGTGGGTCTGCGATATTCTCGCTGGTATCTACTCTGCTAACCAACACATCACCCCTATGAACAATCTCCCTAAGGAGGTGATACTTCCTTAGTACATGCTTGGATCGTTGGTGAGACCTTGGCTCCTTTGCCTGTGCTATGGCCGCATTATTGTCACAGTATAGCACAACTGGATCAACAATACTAGGAACCACTTCAAGCTCCGCTATGAAGTTCTTGATCCACACAGCTTCCTTTGCTGCCTTTGAAGCTGCTATATACTCGGACTCAGCTGTTGAATCTGCAACTGTCTCCTGCTTGGAACTCATCCAGCAAACAGCTGCACCATTCAGACAAAACACATATCCTTGTTGCGACTTCAGATCATCCCGATCTGTTTGAAAACTTGCGTCAGTATATCCTCTGACGACTAATTCCTCGTCTCCTCCAAAAATTAAGAACATGTTCTTTGTTCTTCTAAGATACTTGAGGATAGTCTTTACCGCAGTCCAATGACCCTCTCCAGGATCTGACTGATATCTACTCGTCATGCTTAATGCATACGAGACATCTGGTCGAGTGCATATCATAGCATACATTATGGACCCTATAGCCGAAGCATAAGGTATCTTGTCCATTCTACTTCTTTCCTCATGTGTTCCTGGACACATAGCTTTGGAAAGATGCACACCATGTGACACTGGTAAATATCCTCTTTTGGAGTCCTGCATACCAAATCTATTAAGCATTTTATCAATGTATACACCTTGACTCAACCCTAGTAACCTGCTTTGTCTATCTCGGTATATTCTAATACCTAAGACATAGGTTGCATCTCCAAGATCTTTCATTGAGAAACACTCTCCCAACCAAGTCTTGGTAGATTCTAGGCTAGGAATGTCATTGCCTATAAGAAGTATGTCATCAACATACAACACTAGGAACGTAATCTTGCTCCCACTAACCTTCTTGTAAACGCAAGGTTCTTCTGGATTCTTGACAAAAGAAAAATCTTTAATGGCTTCGTCAAATCGCAGATTCCAACTCCGAGATGCTTGCTTTAGTCCATAAATGGACTTCTTGAGCTTACATACTTTATTGGCGTTCTCGGATTTTATAAAACCGGGAGGTTGTACCATATATACTTCCTCCTGTAACCTTCCATTTAGGAAAGCAGTTTTAACATCCATTTGCCAAATCTCGTAGTCCTTGTAAGCTGCTATAGCTAGCAAAATTCTAATGGACTTAAGCATTGCAACGGGCGAAAATGTTTCATCATAGTCAATTCCATGACGTTGATTGAAACCCTTTGCCACAAGCCTAGCTTTATAGGTACTTATGTTCCCATCCATGTCAATCTTTTTCTTGAAGATCCATTTGCACCCTATGGGTTTTACCCCAACTGGCACATCAACCAACTCCCAAACTTGGTTGGTGTACATGGAGTCCATTTCAGATTTCATGGCTTCCAGCCATTTCTCAGAATCATTTGAAGCAACTGCTTCCTCGTAAGTCGACGGTTCATCATCTTCGATGAGTAGCACTTCCTCATCTTGGGTTACCAGCCAACCATATCTGTTTGGCTCTCGGTGTATTCTTGTAGACTTACGTTGATCTTGTGTTTCTTGAGCAGTCCCGGATGAAGGAGACACTTGTGCTTGTGGCACTGTCTCATTGTCCAACTGTTCATCTTCCAACCTGTTTGTAGAGTCTATAATTTCTTCAAGACTTACTTTACTCCCACTATTTTCTTTAGAAATAAATTTTTTTTCCAAGAAAGTAGCATACCGAGCAACAATAACTTTGTGCTCACTTGGGAGATAAAAATAATATCCCATTGTAGCTTTGGGATAACCTACAAACATACATTTTATGGATCTTGCTGCAAACTTATTAGAATTTTCATTCTTCACATAAGCATCACAACCCCATATCTTTAGATAAGACAAATTTGGTTTCTTTCCAAACCATAACTCATAAGGAGTCTTATCTACTGTCTTGGTAGGAACTCGGTTAAGTGTGTATGCTGCTGTTTCTAAGGCATAGCCCCAAAATGACATTGGAAGACTTGCATGACTCATCATTGATCTAACCATATCCATGAGTGTGCGATTTCTCCTTTCCGAAACACCATTCCACTCTGGCGTCCTAGGAGGTGTAAGTTGGGAAATTATCCCACACTCTTTTAGGTAATCAATGAACTCTTGGCTTAGATACTCGCCACCTCGATCACTCCGAAGGACCTTAATCTTCTTACCAAGTTGATTTTCTACCTCATTCTTGAATTCCTTAAACTTGTCTAGAGTTTCAGACTTATGTCTCATTAAGTAGACATATCCATATCTACTTAAATCGTCAGTAAAAGTCACGAAGTAGGTATACGCTCCTCTAGCCTGAACTTGCAATGGTCCACAAACATCACTATGTATGAGTTCTAGTGGTTCCTTTGCCCGTTCACCTATCTTGGTGAATGACTTCTTGGTCATTTTTCCTTGTAAACACGCTTCATATGTATCTATGAGCTCTAATTCAAAAGAGTCCAAATACCCATTATTGAGTAATCTAGCGATGCGTTTCTGGGTTATATGACCAAGTCTACAGTGCCAGAGATATGTTAAGTTTGAGTCATGTAATTTCTGTTTCTTACTTTCAATACAATAGATCGGTTCATCTAAGTTAAGAACATAAAGACCATTATTCAATGAACCATTCCCATAGAATACATTATTCAAATAAAAGGAACATAACTTGTCCTTGAATTGAAATACAAATCCCTTGGTGTCTAAACTTGACACCGAAATGATATTCTTTGAGAAACTAGGAACAAAATAAAAGTTTTCTAAATTCAAAACAAGTCCACTAGGCAAATTTATTGAATATGTTCCTATAGCTAACGCAGCAACTCTCGCTCCATTAGCTACTCGTAGGTCCATTTCGCCCTTGGACAACCGTCTGCAGTCACTTAGACCCTGCATGTTCGCACAAATGTGAGAACTACTTCCAGAATCTATGACCCATGATGAAGAAACAGAAAGATTGCACTCTATCATAAAGATACCTGAAGTATCCGCTCCACTGGCATTCTTCTTCATGAAAATATAGCAGTTTTTCTTCCAGTGACTTTTCTTGCCACAATGGAAGCATATTGCCTCCTTCTCATCAGATTGGGGTACCTGCATCCCTTTCTTAAGCTTCTTCTGAGCTTGATATTTAGGATTCTTTACTGTATTAGCCTTGGGATTGAATTTCCCAGTGCTTGGACGCTTGTTGGTCTTTCTGACCATCATTGCATGCAGTGAAGGATTTACCTTCATATCCTTCTCAGCAGTTTTCAACATTACCATCAAATCAGTCAAACTCTTGTCCATGCTGTTCATGTTGAAGTTCAACACAAACTGAGAAAATGATGGAGGTAGTGACGATAAGACTAGGTCAACAGCCAAGTCTTGGTCCAACTTGGAACCTAAGCTCTCGAGCCTCTCTATGTACCCGATCATCTTGAGTACATGAGACCCAACTTGGTTTCCTTCCTCCAGCATGGTACGAAATAGTGCTCGAGAGGTTTCATACCTCTCTACTCTCGCACTCTCTTGGAAGAGCTCACGCAAGTGCTGATCAATCTCCCTAGCACTCATGTTCTCATGCTGTCTCTGCAACTCAGGAGACATAGAAGACAGCATAATGCATTGCACATCCAGTGCATCTTCCATATACTGTGAATAATATGACTGATCTTCCTCTGAAGCATCGGGTGTAGGCTCTTTTAGTGGTTCGTCTTCAAGCACATAAATTTTTCTCTCATGTCTTAAGACAATTTTTAGTTTCCTATACCAATCTAGGTAGTTGGAACCGAGGAGGATATTCTCTTTCTCGAGAATGCTTCGCAGCGATAAGGAACTTGTGTTTGACATCTAAAATTTAAAACAGAGTTTTAGTATTTGTGAAATTATTTAATAAAGGTCTTTTATAACTCATATTATTTTATTCAAGTCCAACAGCTCTCACTGTCAGAATCGGGAATTAGTTGGTAATAATTCCTAATAGGACCGAAACCCTGAATCATATAGAATGCACACAGCTGAGCTGTACCTACATGCTACATTCATCAAGTAGGCCTTAACTTGCCAATCACAAATCTATGTGACTTTCAGTATATTCTTGTCGAGCCTTATATTCTCAACTCTCGCCCCTCAAATCAGTTAACCTTAGCTGAGCTAAACAAGTCAACGAATTTGAGTTAAGTCGATCCACTAATAATTATGATAAATTATAGATGTTTTGACACAAACCCATAGCTGAGCTGTACCGACTTATGTAAAAACTCTAACTATCATCATAGTTATTAGTGGAGGGCATTTAACAAATATTGACTTTAATATATTTAAGGGATTTTGTAATTATTAAAATGTCTCACCATAATTAACTACTTGTGCATTTGCACAATCTCATTACGGGATTTATCTCCATTAATCCTTATAGTCTTTTAAGACAAATAGGTCTTGGAGATTTTTAGCATGTTAATCTACTTATGCCATAAGGAATTTATATCTAAATTACAACATGAATTACTTCACATGTTTTTAGATAAAATTAATTTCTATCATGAAATGCTACGGCATATAACTTGAAATAAAGAAATTAAGATTTCTTTGAAATCTCTCGAAACACTGATTCCTCAAATAAATTTTGAAGAATATGCTTCGTACTATATGATCCGACCACGAATTTGCTCTGATACCACTGTTGGGTTCGGAGCGCAGCAGAAGACTTATAATGAATCATGGATCTTTCGTGGTACATATAGTTTTACACAAAAAATAATATAAAACATACCTCGAGTCCTCGATAGGTGTGAATGATATCACAGACAGATAGACAGATAAGAGCCCCACGTGTGACTCCTCTAGCGGTATCCACGCGCACTAGATCATGAACTTGATACGATCCGTTAGGTGCTAGCCACTTGGATCGACAAAGTCTTGGAAGCACTACCGATCTCTTCCGGTGGAAGACGAAGTTGACGAAGGAGAAATGGAGAGAATGAAATCCTTACGTTGATTCTTTCCGAGGATGGCTATTTATAGCTTCCAAGGAATACGAAGAGTTAAGTCTTCAATTAATTCATCATTTATGATCTTCATTAATAAGGAAGATGAAGAGTTATAGGCTTCATAAATTCTTCATTTATAACCTTCATTATGATAACTCTTCAAATTCTTCATTAATTATCATTATGATGACTTTTCGAATTCTCCATTAATCATCATGATTATGGCTATTCGAATTCTCTATTCTTTGTATCAAATAAATCCATATTTGATCTTGATCTCGACTCGCTTCCGATACTCTTGTTCATGTCTACGTGCTATGCGTGCGACCCTCTAGGTTTTATACACGAAGGCAGTGTAAATCCATACACAGACTAAGGTAACCGTCTAGCAACAGTTTTTAGCCACCCAACGCGATAAAATTAATATCAGTCATAAACTGTAAACCACTATGAACCGATTACTGTGTAATTCAATCTCTTCATCTAAAGCCTACATCCCAATTAATTCGATACATTATGCATCATTACCAAATTAATTGTTTTACTTGATTTCCAAGATATAATAGACTCCTCTTGAATGATAAATCATTCCTCCCATGGCCATGAATTTTGAGTCACTAATATCTCTATCAAGCGGCCAGGATGTTAACTCCTAATCCAAGAGAGCGATGAATCCTCTATTGACTCAACACTATTCTCTCTACATTTTGTCATACACCCAACTACCGTATTAATCACAATCTGATTAAAGACTGCTTTTAACGACGTCAAAGCACATAACTCCACGCATAGAATAAATGAAGGTCTCAAGTCAAAAGATCAGTTACACTCGTTCATAAGAGGAATAACCAATGATGCTTAATATGTGGTCTCCTCTTGAGCGGGTCGTGTCCAGTGTACCTCTAAACTCAAGGCACCCCCAAGTACAACTTGGATATCCATCCCTCCGGTCTATCTTGACTTAGTCATACTCAGCGTTGATCTAGATATCCATGTCCCCTCTAGATATCTATTCGATCAAGGACTGTTTTCAGATTAATATACCCATTAATCTGTGGGACTTTATCATTAATCATATACGTACAGAAAAGTAAATAATTAATGATAAATTCTTGCCTTTATTAAATAATTATCCACAAAATACATAAGGAGTGTCTTGGCACATAAGTGCACACACTAACAGCTACACTCCAAGAAAGGAAATATTTAGAGAGTTGCCAAAGAGAATTAAAGTTGAAAGAACTTCTCTGAATGTAACAATCCGGCCCTCTTAGTTCATTTGGCGGCCCATTTGGCGACCCTCGGGTCGTTGACCGTCGGCCCTTATGTCGTCGGCCCATTTGACGACCTCTCATGTCGTTGACCGACGACTCTTTGGCCGTGCCGTTACTCACTAGGACTTTCCACCCCTGGCAGTGGATTTTTGCCTCCCTCAGGATTCGAACTCTAAACCTCCAGACTTAAGTATTAGAGTTTATGAATCCTGGTAGCCAAGTGAGATGACTAAATTGTCACGCCCCGGAGGAGTCCCTGTCCGAAGAAATTTCGACAGCACCTCCCCTGTATGACGGACAATCTGAAACTTTCTACATACACAATATACATCAGCCACAGGCGGTAACCACGCAGTTATATATATATATATATATATATATATATATATATATATATATATATATATATATATATATATATATCATCAGCCCACTCGGCTGGAACAAAACCAAAACACGGAAAATGACAGAAACCAAATACAAACCAAAACGCAAAAAAAACTGCTAGCCGGCTAGGCTTACACAACCAACAACCAATACAAAATATCACATAACAGCATCAACACTCCAAAAACAAAATCGGAGTACAGAGCTAAACAAATCGATACATAAACAAACAAAAGCACAAGTGAAACCGATAAGTCTTCTGATGTGACGAGGGGACCAGCAGACAGGATACTCCAAGCGACACCATAAACAACCTGGTACCTGAAAAAGATAGTGTCCACGGGGTGAGTTCAACAACTCAGCAGATACCTAGTTGACATGTATAGTAACTATAACAAATAGTAATAACTGTGGAGTACAGTCTCTTGAACAAAAGAAGGTAATGCATAATAGAAAAGGGCTGAAGAGTACTGTACTCACCAGGGCCACCTATCAGAATAATCAGGTCGTCAGACCGGAAGTGTCATAAATCCTGTATGCATGTCAAACATATGCATCCATCCAAATGCAGCATATAAGTGCAGCAAACATAAGCAGTAAATGCATAAATGCGTATGATGCCAATGATAAGTCCTGGTCACCCCTGACGCCAGTCAGTCATCTCACACACAATGGTGAGACCGAGTGGGTAGGGCTGTGACCACCGTGCACTCTACCATCACTACACCTGATGAGTGACTGAGTGGACGGGATGCTGTCGGAGTACTCCTGTCCTCTAACCCCAAATCATAAATGGGGGAGCTCAATGCTCTCATCTCCCGGTACACGATGACGGGGAGGTATCTCTGCCGGCTACCACGCTGAGTCACCTGACCAACGGAGCCAAACAGAGTCCATCGTCTGCCGGTTACCACGCTGCTACACTAAATGCCAGCGGAGCCAAACAGAGCGGAACTGTCTGCCGGCTACCACGCTGAGTCACCTGACCAACGGAGCCAAACAGCAGAACCGCCACACACCTGCCTGATATACCACTAATCCATGAGTGGTGGTGTGTGCAGTACATGTAACTGGCGATGTGTTCAACCATAGTGGAGCTGTCAATCGCGCAGCATGCAATCATGATGCATGACACTAAGCATAGCAATAAACTGATCAACATAACCATATCCATATATATAAAATGAGTACCGGTAATATCGATGGTCACATATCAAGATCTAAAGTACACTGGTCAGATAGAATATCAAAAACCTAGGTCCTGAACATAACAAGCATAGTATGCCTCTACCTCTCTGAGCATATATATATAATCATATGGGTACTAGCACAAAATGCATAACAGGTGAGCAAACAAGCATATAACAAGCATCCAGAAGTGACATACCGAAATAATGACGAACATAATTATTACTAAAAGCTATGACCTACTAAACATATCAACAAGACATATCAAAAAGATAAGTCAAGGTACCCGCCTCAAATCGCAGGTCCAATCCAGTCAAATCCAACGTCTCGTCTCTAACCAAAGTCCTGTATCAATCAATGGGTATATTTTATTTAGCTAAATTCAAATAAGTAGCTAAATAAAATCTCTAACACTGAATTAGGGCAAAAAACCCTAGTCAACACATAAATATAAACCTAATTCACACTTGACAGCAAATTACAATCTCCCATTCAAACCTTCACATAATCATGTAATTAGATCATACCTAAATCAATCCATTATCCACTACAACACGTAGCCAAACTCCTACAACATACCTCAAACTCACAGCCATAAACAAGGTGGGCCGCTGGAAATCCACCTCACTGCCCTAAAGCTTCTGTCGACAACCACCTCAATATACAACCGTGCTTTTGCCGCTGGAACAAGAGGATGCTAGATGGGTTGCTACCGAAACCATGAACTCTCCCACAGTATACCATTCCTGCTGAAATCTTCCCCTATGGCTCACTTAAATCAAAATGTAGGTCACAAATGCAACAACAATAACCTAAACTTACCTCAACAGAGACTTTGGTCAGCAGCAAGGAAGAAGAGCAAGAACTGATCAGGAAATACAACAAAAGATTTATCAAACACTTCCCCTCCTAATCCATCACCGGAAGAAGATTACAACAAGTAAAACCAATGTATCACCTGAATCACAAGGCAGCACACCTACCTCAAAGACCACTGCTAGGTCACAGAGAAAAAGGGGCTCGGCAGAACCTGATGGCCGGCGACAGTGAGTTGCAGAGGTGCAGCAATGGCTGTAAACCCAAAAACTAGGGCACGGGCTGGCAACACAGTGAAATCAGCATCGGCTACGGTGGCCGGTGGCAACCCAAAGGAAAGAAGGCTTGGTGGTGGCTGTTGGCGTCGGAGTAGGGCGTCGGCTGAGGCTAGGCCAGAGGAGCGGCTCGGCCGGCGGTGACTCGTGGTGAGAAGGAAGACTAGGTCACCGGCTTTTTGGGGTGGCGCTCGGGTGGAGAAGGAGAAGAGAGGAAATGGTGGCTCTCGTCGCCGGCGGCCTGACTTTGGGCAGAGAAGACAGTGAGATCGGGAGAAGGTTTGGTGAGGAAGAAGACGAGAAGAGGGGAGAAGAGCTTCCATGTGCGGTTAGGGCTCGGTGAAGATGAAGAAGAGGTGCGTTGGGTTCGGTGGTGAGGCAGTGAAAAAACGACGTTTAGGGGGAGAAAGAAAAGAAAAGGAAAAGAATAAAAATAAATAAACTTTTCCTCTCTTAAATGGGATAGCCTAACAGGCTTTCCCGGAGCCCCGTTTTCATCCCCGTAAACTCGTCCATACGAGCTCCGAAAAATTCCCAAAAAATTTCTAAAAACTCTAGAAAATTAACTTATCCTTATTCACCATTTTCCCGGTATTTTACATTGAATTATCTAAAAATGGACAAGTATTGGATGGGTTTTGAGGTCATACGGAACAAAGTACAATAAATTGAAAAATTATGTTTATAGGAAGAATTATATTGGAAACAACACAGCAAAATTCCAAATTCTTCCACACTCAGGCAAACCAAAGGTGAGCCACAAATGTGACTCATGGCTTAATATCCTCTCATGATGACCTATGTGTAGGTCTAGGTTGGCCAGCTAAAAGGAGATGAATAGTCCTACAATATAAATTAAAACTCTCTTCATATGTAACTTAGAAAGGACACACATATTAGATCGAGATGCACGCACGTGACAGGAGGGGGGGGGGGGGGGGGGGAATCGTGTGTCTTAAAAACTTTTCAAAAAATAAGTACGCAGTGGAAAAATAAAGCTGAATGAGAACACTAGAAAAAATGGGAGGTTTTACTTGGTTCGGAGCCTTCGGCGACTCCTACTCCAAGACTCAGGTCTCGTAGACCTATCGATGGACAATCCACTAAAAACTTGTTCTGGTGCCTCCGAAAGAGGGAATCGAGTACAAAGAAGATCGGTGAAGTGCAACAGATTGCACTTCCCATTTGCAGAATTTAAGTATAATAAAAATGTTACCGACACTTAGGATCGAAGTGACTTGTTCGTGTATCAATGTCGGCCTACCGACCACGATCAAAATTCCTCGAAATAGTCGTAGGATGCAGCAACTTCTCAGCAGAGTCATAGCAGGAGTCCAGAGCAGTCGGAACTTCAAATGGACACGTATTAACTTGTATAAGTGTTGTGTCTTGAATCATGCACAAACATTGCTTATATAGGCTGTGGAAGGCACTTTCAACCTCCTCCAAGGCGCCTCCACAAGCAAATATTATCCCCTATCTTTGATGATGATAAAATATGCAAACTGCAAGTTTTATCCACTGGAAGACGCCTTCAAAGCACTTCAAGTCACCTTCAAAGCAAGCTCAAGGCGCATTCCACTACTTGAAGGCGCCTTCAACTGCTGGTCTTACACAACAATCTTCCGAAAGCCATAACTTTTGACTCCAAACTCGGAATCAAGCTCTGTAAGTTGCTACGCGTACAGAATTCGAAGGTCTACATTTTTCTCTACAATATAGAGTTAGAAAAATATAGTCATGAATATTTAATAAAGATTTATGAGTTAGATCCTGTCTTCTCAAGACCAGAATCTAGTCAAGGTTTCAATTTAGGTTTTTGAAATGGACCTAAATTGAACTGACTCCTACTGTCCCCTCAAACGGGGCACATCCTCACCAAGTCATTCTCCTCTAGTGACTTACCTTTACTTACCAATTTACCAGTTGTCCAGTCTGTAGACCCAACTGGACTTCCTGCCAGATATCTGGTCAGCCTGTCGACCTATCTGGACTTTTTACCAAATATTCGGTCGGCCCATCGACCTATCTGGACTTCTTGCCAAATATCCGGTTGGTCTGTCAACTTATTTGGACTTCGCACCAGCTATCCGATCCCGTGGACCTAGTTGAATTTTAGCCTGGTGTTCGATCCTTTAGACTCATCAATTCTTGCACACTCGGTACAACAATTAGACAAATACCACATCTAACTTTAATCTATTTATCATACATCAAAACTAGATTATTAGTGCAATATGCACCAACAATCTATCCCTTTTTTATTTAATAACAACCTTGGTTAAAGTGAGAAAAACAAATACAAATAAGCATTAAGCATGAAATGTTTAAAGTGAGTTGATTTTCTAACCTAACCCACTATTCTCCCCCTTTGGCATACATCAAAAAGAATGCACAAAGCATAATTAAATAAATAAAGGTTTAGCAAATAGGATTTTGCAAACTTTGTTCTTCAAGCAAGTTTCAAACAATTATGTCAAGTATTTCAAGAATTTTTGAAGTAAGGTTTTAAAAACTAACTACTTTTGCAAGCAATGTTTTTAAATAAAACTTTACAAAGGTGAAAACTCAGGTTCATTTTAGGGAGGAATAAATGTTTTTAAGAAAACATTTTGAATACCAAATTTATTTGAATAATAGTTCTAACTTTGAAATAGACTTTTACAAATAATTGTCAAAAAGTTAAAATTAAAAAATATTTTACAAAGATAATTCAACGATTTTTTTTTTAATTTTCAAAATAATTTTAAAGAAGAAATTTCTAAGAAAAATTTCCAAGGTACTTTTAATGAAATATCTTTTTTTAAGACCAACTTTCAAAATACTTTTTTTAAAAAAATTATCGAAGAAATATTTTCAAAGTAATTTAAAGAAAAATTTGAAGTAAGAAAAATAGTTTCACAAATTTTTATGTAAACATTTTCCAAACAAAGATAATTTTTCAAAATATTCTAAAAATATTTTTCAAAGAGATTTTTAAAATATTTTCAAGGAAACTTTCAAAAAAAAATTTTAAGGCAAAACATTTTAAAAATTTCGAAATATGATTTTGAAAATAGACTTTTTTCAGATGATGTATTTTCAAAATATTTTTCAAGGCGATTGTTCAAAAATTTCTAAGTAATTGTTTTAAAATTTTCAAAGTAAGTTTGAAGAGAGTTTTTCTAAGAAAGATTATCAAAATAATTTAAAGAAAAAATTTCTAAGTAAGATTTTCAAAGTAATTTTTAAGAAATTTTATTTCAATAAAAAATTTTAAAGGAAATTTGTTTTTCCAACAATAATTTTTTGGTGTACATTTTCCAACAAAGATTAGTAAATGTTTTAAAAAGGATTTTAGGTAGGAAATATTTTCAATATATATATATATATATATATATATATATATATATATATATATATATATATATATATATATATATATATATATATATAGTTTGTTTTTATAATATTGATTCAAAATAGTTTCTAACTTTTCAAAAAAAAGTCTAATTATTCAAAGACTTTCAAAGTTGTCTATTTTTATTTTAAACAATTTTTGAAAAACATTCTTAAGTTGTCCAAGCAAATTCTTCTCTTTAAGTTAACACTTTCTCTTAATTTAACGCTCTTCCTTAAGTTAATACTCCCCCTCAAATTATACTAGGGTTTGAGTATGTTAAATTTCAAGTCAGATGTGACAAAGTGAATAATTAACACATTCTGATTATTTTGTTAACTATAAGAAGTTCTACCTAAGTGTTTAGAGGATTTACTATTTCGAACACTAATGTCCATCAAATATATTATTTTACACCTTATTTTGATTGTTCACTTATATTTGATTAATCATTAATCAATTATTGTAAAAATAATTAACCTTTGGTATATTAAGTTTTAGGTTAAATGAAATAATTTGTTAATAATTCAATAGCAATCAATCATTATTAATGATTTATTGATTATCTTTTACTCGACTCAATTCAATACTTATTTGATTAAAACAATTTATAACTTACATTTCATATTAACTGATTAAGTTAGTTGACTAGTGAAAGTATTAGTTTTAATTTTAAGTGTTGAATAAGTTTAACTTAAATAAATTATTAATTAAAGTTGAGTTAGGTTTAACTAAGTTGTAAGTCTGAGTTAAATTTCTTAAAATTATTAAATAGAGTTAAGTAAAGTTAAGTTGAATTAAGGTTAAGATTTTGAGTTAAGATTTTGATCAACGTTGAAATTATAGTTGATTAAGTTAAATTAAGGTTAGGTTTTAATTCACTTTTTAATTAAAGTCAAATTTAAAGTGAATTAGAATAAAATTAATGTTTTAATTAAAGTAAAGTTAAGTTTAGATTAATATTTTGAGTTTTTAATTCAATTAATTTTTAATTAATTATTTAATTTAGTTTAAAGTTTAAGTTAATTAAATTTTAATTGATTTAATTATTTGTTAATGAATGTTTAAGTTTTAAATTATGTGTCTAAGGTTTTTTTTTAATTTTTAAAATTATTTTAAAATAATTTTTAAAAGGATTTTTAAAATGATTTAAAAATAATTTTTAAAATGATTTAAAAATAATTTTTAAAATTATTTTAAAATAATTTTTAAAATGATTTAAAAATAAATACATGATTTTAAAAGGATTTTTTTAAATAATTTTTAAAAGATTTTAAAAATATTTTTTAAAACCCAATTTTTAAATTAATTTAATTTAATTTTAATTTGATTTAATTTAATTTAATTTTAATTTGATTTAATTTAATTTTAAATATTTTGCATTAGTCATCTCACCCGATCTATATTTTCAATCAGGGAATTCTATGATTTTGTGAGATGAATTAAATTCAGGGTTGAGTTTAACTTTATGTTAGATTTAAGCTTAGTTTTGAATTCAATAAATTGACATTTTTTGGATAAATTTCTGGATCATAGTGAGTTACCTGGACATCATTAGAGTAACCATACCTTCGAGGTTTTCCAAATAGTCCTATCCACTGAGCTTAGTACAAAATCTTGGTCTAACTAGTTAGGATCTGTAAATAGTAGCTTCAGTTTGTTCTACTAAGCCAAATGTACCAGGTCGAAGTCATATCTTTCTAGACATGCACAGACAAAGTTTTCATAACTTACTATCATCCAAAACTTAAGCAGCCCCGTTGTCCAAGTTAAACTTTTGTCTCTTTTTAAACTAATCCTAATTACCCTGCCGGGTAAATTATTATTTGGAGGTGCCAACTAGTTTGGTACCTCCCCTAAATTATTGAATTTTTGTTTTGTTTAATTAAGGGTAATCAAATTTTTAGTTAAGGTTTAATTGTAATGTAAATTCAAGTTTTAAATTAATTAAGTTTGCTAAATTATCTTTCCTTAAAAGATTATCTTTAATATTTAACTTTTTATTAATTTTGAATTTTGAATTTTTTTAAACGGTTAAGATATCTTTATTTAAAAGATTATTTAAGTTTTTATTAATTTTTAATTTCAAATTTGTTAAATTAATTGAATTATCTTTCAGATTTAAATTTTTATTAATTAATGTGTCTTAATTTTGAATCGAATTTGTCTTGGTATTATTTAGATTATTAAATATATTATTAAGAAATTTATTAATTTTATCTAGATCAATATTAACTTTGTCATTATTATTATTTAAATTTTCAAATTTGTTTAAGTTTAAATTTGAATTTTTAAGATTAATATTTAACTTTTATGAATTTGTTAATTTGTTTGAATTATTTTTGTGTAAAGCTATATTTTTAGTATTATTATTTGATTTTTTCTTAGGAGTAGAGTTACTCAAATTGATTTTATCTATATTATTAAATGTTGTGTTAAGAAATATGTTGATTTTGTCTATATTGATTTGGCCATCATTTGAATTTTTATGGTTATTAATTATTTTTTAATTTTCTAAATTAATTAGATTTGTTTTATCAGATAATATCCTAAGGGTATTTTTGGTAGTATTGTCAAATACAGTATTTTCATGTACATTTTTAGAAATATCTAAATTAACATACATATTTTTTAAATTAATACTAATAGGGGTATTTTGGTAAATATTACTAACCTTAAACGTAACCCCTAATTTTGTAGTCTTCTCCGTTGGGTTTAACTCGAGTCTGGATTCACTTTTGACTTGCTCCTCTAACTTCAATGACTTCTCGTGAAACTTGATCAATTGGGTCAAAAGCTCGTATGTATTCTCGAACATTTTTAATCTGTATAAAATATTGTTAGACAAAATAATACAAATTGACTCAGTTACCTTTTTATTCAACTCTGAGTCCCAAGATGCCCTTTTTAATATTAATAAGTAGTTAATATTTTTTGCTTCCCAAGAAGCACTCCATTCCTTGTCTCTAGTAGTTGAAATCTTGATCGTATGGTGGTGATTCATTGACATTTCGTCCGAGCATCTCTTTGTAATCTATTTTTCTTGTAAAAAAAATAAGAAGCAATGCCCCAAGACTAGGTCTTAGATTAGTAGAGTTTGAAGTAAAAAAAAATATCGACGACTCAAGTTGTGTTGTACCAACTTTGAGTAAAAACCAAATGAGAAAGAATTGTTTAGAGAGGTAAACTTTACCAATTCAAATAAAATATGAAAAATTGAAATCCGAAAAGAAAATAAAATAATTCCCCCTGACTTGATTAGTGGTTGCACCAATTCAGAGTAGAACCTGCTCTGATACCACTTGTTGGATTGAAATGCATGTGAGAGTTGGGGTGAGGGGTGAATAGGGGTGTAAATGAAACAAGCTGCTCATGAGCTATTCGAAGCTCGATTTGATAAAAGCTCGTTTGAACTTATTTAATGAGGCTTGTTAAGATAAACAAATCAAGCTCAAGCTTTACAATATTCTGCTCGTTAGCTTGTGAACATGTTTATTAAGCTTATGAATCAACTTTTAAATAAAAAAATTATAGTTTTGATATTAAATTTATAGATTTTACACTATACTCATGAAATATATAGACAAATATATTAAATTTATTTATTAAAATAAAATTATAAATTTCTTTCTTATTATAATTTTCTCTAAATATATAATTTAGTTTTTAATAAATATTTAAATTTATAATTTATATTTATTAAGCTCATTTAGGCTCAATAAAAGCTCAAATAAGCTCGTGAGTCATGAATATATTTGGTAAATAAAGCTCGAGTTCGGCTCGATTATAAATCAGCCAAACTCAAATATTCAAAAGTTCAAGTCGGCTCGGCTCGATTACATCCTTAGGGGTGAATCACGTGTCTTAAAAACTTTTCAAAAATTAAGTACGTAGCGAAAAATTAAAGTGGAATGAGAACACAAGAAAACACGGGAGGTTTTACTTGGTTCAGAGCCTTCGGCAACTCCTACTCCAAGACCCAAGTCCCACGGATCTATTGATGGGTAATCCACTAAAACCTCTTCGGTGTCTCCGGAAGAGGGAATCAAGTACAAAGAAGATCGGTGAAGTGCAACAGACTGCACTTTCCGTTTACAAAATTTAAGTACAATAAAAATGTAACCGACACTTAGGATTGAAGTGACTTGTTCGTGTATCGATGTCGGTCTATCGGTCGTGATCAGAAGTCCTCAGAATAGTTGTAGGGTGCAAAAGCTTCTCAGTAGAGTCATAGCAGGAGCCCGGAGCAGTCAGAACTTCAAATGGACACATATTAGCTTGTATAAGTGTTGTGTATTGAATCATGCACAAACAAGGCTTATATAGGCTGTAGAATGCGCCTTCAACCTCCTCCAAGGCTCCTCCACAAGCAAATATTATCCCCTATCTTCGATGATGATAAAATCTGCAAACTACAAGTTTTATCCATTGGAAGACATCTTCAAAGCAAGCTCAAGGCGCCTTCCACTACTTGAAGGCGCCTCCAACTACAGATCCGACACAATAATCTTCCGAATGTCATAACTTTTGACTATGAACTTGGAATCAAGCTCTGTAAGTTGCTACACTTGCAGAATTCAAAGGTCTACATTTTTCTCTACAACATAGAGTTAAAAAAAATTATATTCATGAATATTTTATAAATATTTATGAGTTAGATCCTGTCTTCCCGAGACAGAATCTAATCAGGGTCTCAATTTAGGTTTCCGAAATAGACTTAAATTGGACTGACGCTTACTGTCCCCTCAAATGGGGTGCGTCCTCACCGAGTCACTCTTCTCTAATGACTTACCTTTACTTATCAATTTGCCAGTTGTCCGGTCTGTAGACCCAACTAGACTTCCTACCAGATATCCGGTCAGCCTGTCTACCTATCTAGACTTCTTATCAGAATCCGGTCAACCCGTCGACCTATCTGGACTTTTTGCTAGATATCCGATTGGCTCTTCAATCTATCTGGACTTCACACCAGCTATCTGTCCCGTGGACCTAGCTGGATTTCAGCCTGGTGTCCGATCCTTTGGACTCGTAAATTCCTGCACACTCGGTAAAATAATTAGACAAACACCACATCTAACTTTAATCTATTTGTCATACATCAAAACTAGATTATTAGTGAAACATGCACCAACAACACAAACATTAATTTAACAAAAAAAGATAATTAACATAAACAAAAAGTAAAGTAAGAAGAGACTCTGAATTTACTTGGTTTGTAATCAGGGAGGTTATTAATAGAAGATGATGAACACTCCACTAAAAGATCTCTTTTGAAGAAGGTGGAATAGCCTTTTATAATCATTGAAAGCATAGACTTAAAAATAGAAAAGGAATTCAGGTACAGAGTATGTTGTATCTAACTTTGAGCACTAGAGCTTTATTTATAGCCCATTAGTCGAAGCTAGTCATTGGCTAACGTGGCACCTCTTGGGTGCTTGGACCCGATCCGAGCTCTTGGACTTGGTTGATTCGATCCACTATCCAATGGCTTCTTTCCAACGAATCTTTGCTTCTTGGGTGCTTGGACCTGGTCCAGGCGCCTGGAGTCGACTGACGTGGACTCTATACTAATCCTCTTCATGACAATGACTCGCTGACATGGTGAAATAGTTTAGGTACCTGGAACTTGCATGGGCGCTTGGAGTATGGTCGGATAGACCTAGTCCAGGCGCCTGGACACTGTCACCTCAGAGTTGATCGTTTTCTCGTCCGATTGTTTGAATGATGCTCATGCCGTCCAGAGTTGAGCTCACCAGAATCTAACTACAACTTTCTCCTCGACCAGACTTCTTTCCCGAATTCTCATCCCTCGGAAGTGTCATGTGCGTCATTCTCATACATCAGTGTACTCTTTCATAGTTCCTCGTCCCTCAGATATACTAAGCCTATCGACTCACTTCTCATATCATCCTTCTTGATTATTGCGTCTTCCGCTAGACCTCTTGTGTTCCTAAGTCCTTGTACAATTAGACACAATTGATCAAAATCGTAGAGTCTAACTTAACTCAGTTGATCATATCAAAACTATCCCAGAGTATTTACACTATGTATAGCAAAGATCATAATGGATTACTTTGGCATGTTATTCACTACTACTAAGCCTACTACAAGTGATTTAGAGATCGTTTTGAATACTATAGAGCTGAGGATAAGTCAGCCTATGAATGATCTATTATACACTCTGTTTTCAAGGCCGAAGTGAAAAAGATACTTTTTTTTTATATATATTTAAATAAAACAACGGATCCTGATGGTATATCGACTCTCTTTTATCAGATGTTTTGAGACATAGTCGATCGAGACATTACGACTATAGTTCTTGTGTATTGAATAAAGGGATTCACTTGTGAAATGGAATGATACAATTGTTACACTCATACCAAAAGTAATGAATCCTTTGATGATGAAAGAATTCTGGCCTATTAGCTTATGCAAGGTATGCTACAATGTTATCACTCGAGCCATCACTAATAGACTTCGACCCATATTACATAATGTTATTAATGAGTCTCAAATTGCCTTTGTCTCCAACCACCTTGTTACTAATAATATTTTACTAGGGTTTGAATGTGTTCACTGGATGAGAAGTCACAGAAAAGGGAAGTGGGATTATACGACATTAAAACTAGACATGAGCAAAGCTTATATCACATCAAATGGTCATTTTCGAATGTGATAATGGCTAAATTGGGGTTTGTTGATGCTTGGATTAGCAAGATTATTAATTATGTGACCAATGTGCAGTATAACTTTGTATTAAATCAGAAAGTGTTTGGATCGATTCAACCACAGAGAGGGCTATGACAGGGGGATCCCTTATCCCCCTATTTATTTGTGATATGCGCACAAGGCTTGCCATCATTGCTCACAACTTTAGAGTCCCGTCGGATCTTCTAGGGAACATGAATTACTAACTCGTGTCCAACCATGTCCCATCTATTCTTCGCTGATGATAGCTTAATTTTTTTTCAAAGAGAAAGCAAACGACAATGCCAATATTTGGGACTATTTACACCAGTATGAGAGTGCTTTGTCATAGTTAATCAATTTTGAGATGTAAAATACCGGAAAAATGACAATTATTAATAAGGAAATTTTCCGGAATTTTTAAAAATTTTTCAGAAATTTTTCGGAGCTCGTATGGACGAGTTCACGGGGATAAAAACGGGGTCCGGAAAAGCCTGTTTAGGCGACCCATTTTAACGAGGAAAAGTTTTCTTTTCCTTTATATTTTCTTTTCTTTATTTTCTTTTCTTATTTTTCTTTTCCTCCGGTTTCTCTCGATGCCGACCCGAGCTCTCTTCTTCTCTCGCGCCCGACGCCGACCCTAACCGCCGGCCGGCGGTTCCTCCTCCCCGAGAGCGCAAAACCCTCGGTCACTTCTTCTCCTTCTATTTCTTCTGCCCGAGCCTCACCCGACGCCACCACAGCGCCCGACGCCTCTGCCCTAGATCGGAGTTGAAGCCCTAGCCGCCGGCGACGCAATCGGCCACTTTCTCTTCCTTTCTTCCCTCCACCCGAAGCTGTTGCCGATTATCTTATTCTCCAAGCGCCGGCGACTCTGCCACCGCCGACCTCCCCTGTGCCCTAGCCTTTGCACAGCGCCACTGCCGATCCGACCGTCGGCTTGTAGATGCCCTAGGGTGTTGAGGATTGAGGCCACGGGATTGGAGAAGAAGAGTGAAGTTCTGTTCTGTGGGGATTCAGTTGAAGAGGAGGATGTGTTCTTGAGCTATTGGGTAGAGGCTAGAAGGCATGGTGGTGAGGTGAAGTTCTGTGTTCTATGGGGTTCTGGTAGCATTCAGTCAGCAGTAGAACAGCAGCTTGATCGAGGTATATTCTTTGATTTGTAATCGTCACTGCTTGATCTCTTCTTCTGATCCTAACCAGTGAGGATTTGTTGGAAGTGATCTTGGTTCTAGTGGTGTTTCGTGCTGGCAGCACTCAAACAAACATTGCCAGGGGTTTTAGATCAAGAGCAAAGGTAAGAATGTGTACTGTGAAGAAAAGAAAGAATTTGTTACTAGAATTAGTTAGAGGTTTTGTTTAGCTATTTGTGAGAATGGTAGCTAAATAAAATATATTTATGTTGGTGATACAGGACTTGACGCGAGACGAGTATCTCGACGTCAGATTTGGACCTGATAGGATTGGACCTTTATTTTGGAGGTGGGTACTTTTGACTTATTGTTTTTGATATGCTTAGTAATGAAAATAATATGTTGCATTAATTGTGTTTCCTATTTGTTTCGGTTAATCACTGCCCAATACATGTTACCTGTTTGATTGATTGTTTGTTTGCATCTCGTATTGATCTTGTACCTGATCTATCATGCTCATGGGTAGTGATATAACCATGTTTCACATGTTCAGGACCTAAGTTTGATACCTTATTGATCAGTATATCTTGATATGATCTATTCATTATGGTGCCTTTATTATATGTCCAGAGGTTGGTTTAGTATATTACCATGCTTAGTGGCATGCACCATTTGCATGATCGCATGCTGTGCGATAGATTGCTCCATTATTGTCGAGCACATTGCCAGTTTCATCACTGTTCAGTGCTCCGTTGTGACGCTCATGGGTAGCGAGATACAGCGTGGTAGCACGTCAGTTTGACTCTTCCGGTGCTCCGTTGATCCGCTCAGGGGTAGTGTGATGCAGCGTGTAGCACGTTAGAGATTCCTCCCCGTCATAGTGTACCGGGAGATGAGAGCATTGCGCTCCCCCATTTATGATTTGGGGTAGGAGTACGTATGTACTCCGACAGCATCCCGTCCACTCGATCACTCATCAGGAGTAGTATTGCTGAGTGCACGGTCATCACAGCCCTACCCACTTAGTCCCACTTTTGTTGTGAGTTGGCTGACTGGCGTCAGGGGTGACCATGACATTGGCATCATATGCATGATGCATTATTTGTATGTGATTGTGTTTGCTGCATTTATATGCTGCATATTGTTTGGATACCTATGTTTGACATGCATATAGGTCTTCTATACCTTTCGGACTGTTTATCCTTATACCGGGTCCTGGTTAGTACAGATTCTCTCCTGTCTTCTTCGGTTTGCATTTACCTTTATCTTTATCAGGAGACTGTACGCATGATTAGTGCTAGGTGTTATTTCTTTACTTTGCATATCAACTGTACCTGCTGAGTGTTGGACTCACCCCGCCTCCATTGTTGTTATTTTCAGGTTGAAGCTGTCAGGAGGGAGTTCCAGTCGCTAGTCCCCACAGCACGTAGTGCTAGATCTCTGCAGACCTCGGTGGTTTATATATCGTTTAGTTTTGTTTTGCATTTACTGATTATGTGTGGACTTAATTTGTTTGGATACTTGGTTGTTATATGGATTTTTGTGATGCGATGGATTTAGATTTGGATTTTATTCTACTACATGCCTGCCTGGATGGCAGAAGAGGTGAGTTCGTCGGATTTGAGCTTTACGAGTGTAGTGGAGTAGGGTGGATTTCGAGTCAGAGTGTTATTTTACTGTTTAATTATCTTAACTGCGTGGTTGTGACAGCCAGAGGCTGAATAGATTATATATAACTGCGTGGTGATGTTTTATTTTGTTGTTATTATTCCAGCCACCTGTGGCTGAGGTATTTGTGAGATGTAGAAAAGTTTCAGATTGTCCACCGTACAGGGGAGATGCTGCCGAAATTTTCTCAGATAGGGACTCCTCTGGGGCGTGACATGAGAAGTATACACTATCTTTTAGTCCAAATACTCTATCGGTAGATATTGAGGCAATTAAAGGGATTTTTCCATACCAGTGGTCCAAGGCAATGAGATGTATTTAGGTCTCCTGACTTTTTTGATGCGTAACAAGAAACTACAATTTTCCTATCTAAAGGAGAGGGTGCTCAAATGAGTATACACTACAATAAAACAAGGCTTCAGAAACGGATTTTTAAAACGAAAATAAAATCTATTTCAGATTTATAAAAATCAGAGACAGATTTAATACGAAATTATTAATCTATTTCATTTTAGTAAATTATATATTTTTTTAAAAAAATTAAGACATAATTTAAAACAAATTTGAAACAAAATTACATATAAATTTTTATAAACAAAAATAAATATGAATTATAAATAGAATTTGAGACTATATAATTTCTATAACAAATTTCATTTATAAATTAATTAAAAGTTAACACGAAAATAAAATCTGTTTCAGATTTATATAAATCAAAGACAGATTTAATATGGAATTATTAATCCATTTCATTTTAGTAAATTATATATTTTTTAAAAAAAAATTAAGACAAAATATAAAACACGAAATTACATATAAATTTTTATAAACAAAAATAAATATAAATTATAAACAAAACTTGAGATTGTGTGACAAATTTCATTTATAAATTAATTAAAAGTTAAAAAAAATAAATTCTATTTAAAATTTATATAAATCAGATACATATTTGTTACATAATAATTAATTTATTTAACTTTAATGAAATATAATATTTGAAAAGAAATTTTAAATATATTTTGATACGAACCTATGTATAAATTTTATTAAAAAAATAAATATGGATTATAAACAGAATTTGTGACTGTTTAAATATTTAATGAAAATTTTAAACAAAAAAAAAATCTGTTTTATATTTATATAAATCAGAGACACAAATTGTAAACATGTTCACTTTGATAAAATATAATATATGAAACAACTTTAAGAAAAAATTTAAACCAGATTTAATATAAACATATAACTTTTTATAAACAAAAAAAAATATGAATTAGATTTTCTAACCCTTTCTCCTCGTCCTAATTTGGCTTTGGCTTTATCAGAGCAGGTACGAATTTCCCCCGCCTCTGATTTTTTTTTTCTCGTACTTGGTGGTCATCTCATACGGCTGCAAGGTCGCTAGTAGTTGTAAGGTTGGTCGTAGTTGTGAGGTCGGTCGCAACCACTTGAGGTTGTCTACAGTTGCTTCTCAAGGCCACAAGGTTCACGACCTTTTCAATTAGCCCCCTCATGCGACCGTGAGGTCGTCCACCCTACAGTCCCTGAATTCTTGTTATTTTTATTATTTTTACTAATAATTGTGCACTTTTATTGTAAAATATGTCAATAAAAAATATTAATAATAATTAAATAATAAGGTTTAATTGGGGAATAATATTAACGAGATTTTTAGGAATTTTTAGAAATTTTCTGGAAATTTTTCGGAGCTCGTAAGACGTAATTAGAGGGGAAGCATTTGCGGATTTGAGAAAAGCTTGTTTGGAATACCCAATTTAAGTAGGAGTTGATAATAGAAATTACTTAAGCTTTAATTAAAATAAACCTAGTTTCCTAATTTAATTAATCAATTTTTGTTATAATTCCTCACCGTGCCCTATTCCTCCCTAATCGCCGAACCCTTCCTCACCTCATCTCGTCGCCGCCCTGATTCTTCCTCCTCTCTCGCACCGTTTACTCCCTGCTCCTCATCTTCTCCAACTGGCGCCCCTTTCTCTTCTTTCATGTCATCTTCCCTCCTCTGTCATCGTCTTCTCATCGCAAAGGTCCTCACCACGCCGATTGTCACGAGAGCACCGCCGACAGCAGTCATTCTCTCCGCGAGCCTCACCAACACCAAGCTCTCTAGGCTATCAGGTGGCCCGATCCTCTTCTACTTTTTCCCCTTGCATCTCTGCCCTAGATGCAGTCGGCGTCATCGCATCCGACCACAGTACCTGCAATTTTGGGTTGCTAGCGTCGCTGCCATCTCTTTCACCGGCTGTCACTTCTTCCTCTTCCATCTGCCACCATCAAAGAGCTGAGTACACAGGAGAGTAGGATTGTTCTTCCGCGTATCAGCAATTGTGAGGGGTTACCACGCGTTGCCCCCTTCAATTGTGTCGTGGCCATCCGGTCGCCCACAAGGAGATATGAGATGTTGTCATCTCTATTCCTCTTCCCTGTTTGATAGCTGTCACAGCTTATCAACAGATTGGCATCTTCTGGATTGCAGATCCATTGCTACGGTGACCCCATTTGTGCTTGGATTTGTGCCACTGTTGTGTATCGGTGAATTCTGAGGTGGTGAGGGTTGTTGGACTCAAGAATTTCTTTTATTTTTTCCTTTTCTTTTATTTTTTATTCACAAGAATTTCTTTTTTCATTTTCCTTTTTTTCTAACATTTGTACTCTTTGCATTCTCATTTCTATGTTTAGTGTTTATTGTATTTTAGGTTGTTACATATTGTTTCCTTATAGCCACAATGATCTAACTAATTTGTAGATGAGAATGAGGTTATCTAGAGGTAATCAAGTTATCCAAGAATTATACCTAATTATTTAATTAGGTAATTCTACTTTTCCATATTCTAGTGTGACTTATGTTTCACTCGTTAGTATCATGCAGGATACCAAGAGCAAACGTTGCATTAGCCACAACAACCAAGAGCAAATGTTGGATTCAAAACCATCTTTTAATCTTTTGCTTGATACTATTTGCTTACTATCTTCTATAGTTTTGTTTATTAACATTATAGGATTATTTCTTAGCAATATTTATAGTTCGTGTGGTATTGTGTTTGTAGATATTAAATTTTTTTAGTTTATGATTTAAATTAATCAATGTATAGTAAGAAGACCAGCAAGTTTTTTCTATTATCTTGTATTTGATTTTGTTATAGGTACTTAGAGATTCTAAGTTTGAGATACAAATTTGAAGAAAATCCTACTTAAGTATTTGTTCACACTAACCTATTTTTTATGGTTTTGTGATGCCTATTGTTTCACAGCCAAGAGAGTCTTCATGACTTGTTAATTCTTTAGCATTGATGACTATGGACTAATTAGTAGGTGATCATTGATATTGATTATAACTTTTGTACAATTTTAATTTATTTGTATTAAAAATTCTGATATTGTAAGACTTACTCATTTCATATTTTGATTTGTTAGATTTTCTCAACAAAATTGGTTGGTTCATTCATCTGTATAAGAGAAGCAATTTATCTCATGAAATTCGAAGACAGGGAGGGCAAAAAGAAGAAATTGAAGGCATGCATACTATTAGCTTGAGGATGGAGGAACAAATTATTGAAAGGGAAAACAAACTTGTTATTACAGAAAGTAGGCAGAGAGAAAAAAATCTCAAGGAGATGATTCAGAAATGATTCAAGAAATGGAATATACTAATTATTTATATCTAGAAAAATTTGGTCTTTATAGTTTGATTATTGGTCAAATTTGTTTGGATAATGTAAATTTTATTTATTTTAATGTTAATTGTATAATACATTTGGAATTAAAAGTTATTTCTTTTTAATAATTTTAATTTATTTGAAATACAGAATTATTTAAATATATTGATGAAAAATATAAAAATATAATATAATAATATTTAGTGATAAATTTAAAAATAAAAATTATATACTAATTTATAAATAGAATTGTAAACAGATTTATAAACAAGATTAATAATAGATTTAAAACAAAATTAGAGACAGAATTTACATTTAAAATTAATTTTATTTGGTTAACTTGAAAACAGATTTATAAACAGTTTTTTCATCCGTTTTTAAAATTAGAGACGGAATATTTCTGTTGCAAAATTAGCTACGGGGCTTTCAGTAACAGATTTTTAAGATGGAATATTCCGTCTCAAACTTTTTTTAGAGACGAAAAAATGATTTTCAGAGACAGATTTTTTCGTCTCTAAAGCCTTGTTTTCTTGTAGTGATAGAGTTGGGGGCACAAAATATATTTTGTGGGAGGTAAAGAAGTGTTCATTAAATCAGTATTACAAGCTATTCCTTCTTATGATATATCTTGCTTCCGAATATCAACATCAATCTGTGAGGAGATTGAAATGGAGTGTGCGAGCTTTTGGTAGGGGATGATTGATGGCAAAAAGCAAATGCATTGGAAAAAGTGGACATCTCTATGCCTATTAAAATGGAAGGGGAGGTATGAGATTATGGAGATTAAGTCCCTTTAACTAATCACTATTGGTGAGGCAAGTATGGAGGATCATTCGATACCTACAAGCATTGATATCTCGTGTTCTAAATGCAAGCTACTTTAAACACACAGATATAATGCATGCTCCTATTGGACATAAGTCATCCTATGCATGGCACTCGATTTTGTGGGGAAGAAATCTCTTGGAACAAGGAGTATGTTGGAGAGTCACGAATGGGAGGAAAATCAGGATATACAAAGATAGGTGTCTGCCAAAAAACCACAACATCTTAAAACCCCAAGCTCATGTACAACTGAATAATGATCCGAAGGTCTGCAATCTACTAAGAGAAGGTAGCTAGAATGAAGCACAAATTACTAATGAGTTTTCTCCTTACATGGTAGATCAAATTTTGAAGATCCCACTAATTTCAAGTGACATGGATGATGAGAGATTTTGGAAGTTTGATAGGAAGGGGAAATATGTTGTACGGAGTAGATACCATTTAGCGTGTAGAATGCTAGATCCTCTAGAAAACTAGTTAGTAGTCTCATGTGGCAAGTGGTGGAAATTCATATGGAATTTAGACATTCCTCCCAAAATTTGAACATTCTGGTGGAGATTATCACTTGATATCATCCCTACATCAACTAATCTCCATCACCATCGGGTTCGATGCTTGAAATCTTACTTGTTGTGTGACTTTCATTTTGACAGTTCTATACATGCTATGTTCCTATGTCTTGTAGTGTGGACTATTTAGAAAGAAACAATACTCTGGGGTGTTATTTCAAAGGTACGAGATATGGAAATGTTGGATGTCTATATGTAGTTAAAAACTAAGTACAACCAAATACAATTCGAGAGATTGGTCATATGTATGTGGGGGCTATGGAAAATGCTCATGAAAGCTACTTATGGGAAAGAGTTTGGAGCACTAATACATAGCCTGAAATGGTATGATAATCTGCTCCAGGATTTTCAAAGACGTGTAGCGGAATTGAGACCTCAGTCCATCGAATCAAGTTGCAGAAGAGCCACAGAATAGATGGATTCGCTACCAGGAACATTAAAGATGGAGGTTGACGCTTACATCAACGAGAATTTGAACCATTATGGAGTTGGTGGAGTGATATGAGATCATTATAAAAGGAAAATATATGGATTGGGAGGCGCACATAAGCACTACACTCAATTACATAAGGTGATCTCAATGCAATTCATGAAGGACTAGTGTTCGTTAATGCGGGGAACTTAAGAAGACTTTTAGTTGTTTCTAACTTGTTAACATCTTTGCATGCCGTCATGGATGATTATAAGAATTTACATTATACATAAGCTTAAATTTTGCAAATTTGTAAGCTTATGGAGAAAATGTACAATATTGCTCTTGTACATATTAGGTGCACGACAAATTCTACTGCCCACCATATAACTCGTTTTGTTTATTCTTCCCCTTCCCCACTTGTTTGGGAGAATGAGAATTTCCCAGCTTGGTTGGAAAACTTATAATATGACATTATTTTAATGAGAACTATGAGTTTTCGAGTAAAAAAGAACATCTAAAATTAAATTATCTAACTAATTATAATGATGTACCTTATATTTATGGAACTCGTTATAAAAATTATACCCAATGAAATAATAAAATCAACAAAAATCAAAATATGTCAAAGTGGGTTGATACATTCACGATTCACACGAAATAAATTAAATCAAGAATTTGATACATTATTAAAATTAATTAATAATTATTTAACTTTATTGACACATGTATAATTGCCATACTCATGAATATTTTAATATTTTGTGTTTGTTTATATGTCATGTCATCATGCTAACCTTAGTTCATTACTTAATTTAGAACATATAGATATGAAAAAGATTATTCGACACTTGCCCAATATAGTACATGTTGATCTACATAGGCTGGTAAGAGGGGGAGTAAATTGCTCTGAAAAGAAGTTAGCCAAAATCTCTTGCTAGAAACTTGGCAAGGATACAAGATTAATAGAAGTGATTACCATAAAAAAAAAATAACAACTTGATGAAAAGTAAGAAGGCTAAGTTTTTATTTGGTTACAATATAAGTGGTTATTAATATAAGACGATTAAAAAAACTCCACTAAAATGACTCCTTCATTGAAGGTGAAGTAACCTCTTATATTCTTTGAAACTCAGAAAAAGATTAGGAATGAATTACAGAAGTTGTTGTTCAAGTTATGTTTAATTCCTAGCATCAGGGGCTTTTTATAGCTTCCTAGGATGAACTAGCTATTGCTTTTCGTCGCTCGAAAGTGCCTCCAAGGAGGTCCAAGGAGCCTCCAAGAAAATAAACTTTATCCTCTAAAGATAAAGCTTTATTTTCTTCCAACGGCAGCCTAACGGCTATTGAAAGCGCCTTCGATAGGCTTGAGGGTGTCTTCCATGAAGGCTCAAGGGTGCCTTCTATATCTTTGAAAGCGCCTTCCATGATCAGACATTGAAGGTGTCTTCTATCTACTTGAAGGCACCTCCAGTAGTTGCTGGCAGATTCTAAAGTCAACCTCAAAGTTGACTTTTCTTCGCATGGGTGATACTTCGGCCCATCCAGAGTTGAGGTCACCCGAACCCAACTCTGACTTTCTCCTCGAGCAGGTTTCCTCCTCGACTTCTAGTCCTTCAGATATGCCACGATGTACTCTTCCACAACTTCTCATCCTTCGGATAGGCTGAGCCCGTTGACTCTCTTTCTATGTCATCCTTTTTGCACGTTGCATCTTCCGCTCAACTTCTTGTGTCCTTAAGTTCTTGCACATTTAGACACAAGGATCAAATACAACATGACTTAACTTGACTTGGTTGACCATATCAAAATTAATATGGTGTACTTACAATCTCTCCCTTTTTAATATGAATCAACCCAAGTTAAAGTTAGGATAAAATAAACATGGAAATTTATTTGGAAAATAAATTGATAATTTAAAACATGAATTTCACAATTAAGTCCTAAGTTTAACCCTTAATTTCTCCCTCTTTGATCACATTAAAAAAATAGGGATTCATTTTTGAAAAAAAAATCTAAAAATTTTTCTAAGGGTGATCAAACAAAATCCAAATTTTAAGAAATTTTTTCAAGAATTTATTTTTGAATCACCAAATTTCTAAGAATTAAAGATCAAATTTATCAAGAATAATTTGAAAATTATTTTTAAGTTTAAAAAATACTAAAAAATTTTCTAATGGTCAAATAGAAACTAAAAGATTAGAATAAAAATTTTGATAACAAATAAATATTTATTTTTTTTGGTGCAATATCCTTTTAGTTAAGGTTGACCTGGTTAACCAAGCTTGAGTTGGCTCAAGCTTGAATCTTGATGTTTGGACAATACATGGAGATTGCAAATGTAATTATCCGTTTGGGGAGATTATTGATATAATTCCCCTCTGGTTAAGGTTGACCAGTTAGATGTGAAGAAGAGTCAAGTATGTCAAAGAGTTGACTGGATACTTGACTGGGAAAAGTCCTAACTAGAGGTTAGGTAGTTAGAAATCCTGGTGAGTGAAGCCAGGTGAAAGACCTAGTTAGTGAAATTAGGCAGTTGGAAAGTCCTGATGAGTGAAGCGAGGCAGGTGAAAGTCCCGATGAGTGAAGCCAGGCAGTAGTAAAGTCCTGGTGAGTGAAGTCAAGCAGATGAAAATCCAGGTGAGTGAAACCAGGTGAAAACCCTAGTGAGTGAAGCTAGGTGAAAGTCCTGGTGAGTGAAGCCAAGCAGGTGAAAGTCCGAATGAGTGAATACGGGCAGTGGGAAAGTCCTGGTGAGTGAAGCCAGACAGATGAAAATCCTGGTAAGTGAAGCTAGGTGAAAATTCTAATGAGTGAAGCTAGGTGAAAGTCTTGGTGAGTGAAGCTAGGAAGATGGGAAGTCCTAGTGAGTGAAGCTAGGCAGATGGAAAGACTTGGTGAGTGAAGCCAGGCACGTGGAAATCTAGGTGGGTCAAGGTTGACCGGACATCTGGTATTGAAAAGTCCAAGTAGGTTAAAGGGTTGACTGGATACTTGGCACAAGGAAATTCAGATGGGTCAAGGATGACCGGACATCTGGTGGAAGGAAGTCCAAGTGGGTCATGGAGGACCGGACACTTGGCATGAGACGGTAAGTCCAAGTGGGTCAAGATCGACCGGACACTTGGCAAAAGGAGAGAAGTCCAAGTGGGTCAAAGGGATTGATCGGACATTTGGTGAAAAAGTCCTAGCAGGTCAAGGTTGACCGGATGCTAGGTATGATATTCTAACAGATCACGGTTGACCAGATGTTGAACTGAGGACCCTAGACTTGGTTTAGGCAAGTTAAAGGTGGTTCAATCGATCAACCAATCGATTAAACCGAAGTCCAATCGATCAGTTGATCGATTGGATGTGCGCCATGAAGAAAGATGCCCCAATCGATCGACCGATCGATTGGGAGCTTATATCACGCGCACAGAAGCGTTCCCAATCGATCAGCCGATCGATTGGGCACCTCCAATCGATCGGTCGATCGATTGGAGAACTGGAAATCGCGCACAGAAGCTGAATCGATCGGACGATCGATTCAGGCTATTTTCAGAGAGCACAGAGGCACTTTGAATCGATCAGTTGATCAATTCAAAGCCTCCCTAATCGATTGAGAGTCATTCAATCGATTGGGATCCGACCGTTGCGTAGGTTATAGCCGTTGGCCAGTGTTTTCCTCCGCAGATCTTCTTCTCTACTCTCAGTGATTCTCTCCGAGCTTTCACCACCAGTTCTTGAAGGTTCTTGTGGGCAAGTGCTGGTGCACTTCCAAGATTCAAGAGGCAACAACAAGCAACAAGTAAGCAAGAAAAGAGGGTTTTACACTTGTACTCTTTGTATTTTTCTTCTTGTGTTGAGTGTTGTATGTGTGAGTGTTGTACGAGGTTTCTCCACATCCGGTAGTTACCGAGAAGGAGTATTTTCTTAGTGGAGAGTGCTCGCGTGTGTGGATCCTTGGATTAGTCACCTCTTCTTGAGGTGGATAACAAGTAAATCCTCGTGTTAGCATTGTAGAGTGCTTCGTAGTCGTATTCCACTACCTATCAACAACAACGAAGCAAGCAATCAAGCACGACGAGCTATTCACCCCCCCCCCCCCTCTTGTACATTTCGACCCTAACAAGTGGTATTAGAGCGAGATCGTTCTTCACTGGAATCATCACCGGAAAAGGCAACAAAGCTAGAGGGTGAAGAAGTTGGAGCAATATCCATAAAGTCGAAGACTTCAACAAAATCTCAACTTTAAATGGAATTCCGAGATGGACTCGGATTCGACATGAGGGTGCCTCTAACATTCACAATGACGAGCTTCGATTCTTAGAAATCAAGAATCGAAAATTTCTTGATGATGGAGATAGAACAATGGTTTGCTCTAATGGAAGGCTTTGAAGCTCCAACAAATTCAAAGGGCAAAACTCTTATGAGGAGCAAGTGGAGCCAAGAGCAAATTCAAAGGAGCGAGGCAAATGACAAAGTGACCATGCTATTGGTCAATTTATTGCCAAGAAATATTTTGTCTCAAGTTGAAGAATTCAAGGATGCCAAGGAGGTTTGGAGCAAATTGGAAAAGATTCATAAAGTCCCATCCACTGTACCAAATCAAGAAGAATACAAAGAGGGTGACTCATTGGATCAAGACCAAGAGGAAGAGGACTTCAAAGTTGAGAGATGCTCAACTTCTGAAGAAGAGGTCCAAGAAGCTTCATCTTCAACGAAATGCAACGAAAAGGGAAAAGAGGGAGCATACTCTTTGTTCCATGTACAAGATAACGATGAAGAAGTCTCCACCTCTAGGATTGAGGGGGAGCGAACGTCGTTGACACCGGATCAAGAAGAAGGAGAAGCTTCTACTTCCGGGTCAAGCGAAGAAGAAGAAGAAGAAGAAGAAGAAGAAGAAGAAGAAGAAGAAGAAAGTGTCAACCCTACACATGAAGGTATAAGTATTTCAATTAAAAATAAAAATCATATTATATGTTTTGAGTGTAGGGAACATGGGCATTACAGGAGTAAGTGTCCTAAATTGGCCAAGAAGAAGGTCCAAGTGGCACTTAAGGGCAAGGAGAAGGCCAAGGAGATCACCCCCACAACAAAGAAGAGCAAGGAGCACATTGTGTGCTTCTTGTGTCATCAAAAAGGACATTATCGGAGTCAATGTCCTAAGGGGAGGAAAGCGGTCAAAGTCAAGAGAGGAAGCTCAAGTGAAAGGGGAGCTTCCAAGGTAAAATCCAAGGTATCATTTATTGAACCTATCCCTTTGAGTAATGGTAAAAAGCATGCTAGTTCTAGCCTATATCATTTTAACGGTATTTACCATGAAAATAGGAAGCATGATAAACTTAAGGAAAATTTTGTAGCCTATCATGCTAAAACCACCCCTAAGGCTAGCAAGGTAGATAAACTAGGAAATAATACTAAGGATCGGTATAAGGCTAAAAATAAAAATGCTCAAAGACAAAGAGAAAAATCTAAAACTAGGGATTTATGGAAAGAAAATCAAGTCTTGAGGTCAAGACTTGATAAAATGTAAAATACCCTAAAAAATATGGAAAATATCCTAAAAGGGCAAAATGAGCATAACCTAGGTTTAGGAGCACAAAGGTCATCCATGACCATAGAGGTTTGGGATACAAACCCAAGGCTAAGAAGGATGTAATATCTTATCATAGGGTTCCATATAGCTATGGAACCAACCCTAGGTCTAGGGGTCAAGTCAAGGATACAAGGGAAGTTATCCCGAGGAGTATCTTTGCAACAACAAATGTGACTAAAACTTCTAAGAAGTCTAAAAAAGTTACTAAGAAAGTCACAAGGGAAGCTATCCTTAGAGTTGACCTAGAGGAAGTGACCAAGGCTTCTAAGAATTCTAAGAAGCCTAGAAAGATTATTAGGAAGGTATCAAGGGAATTTATCCCTAGTGAATACCTAGAACATCCAAGGAGCATCAATAGGTGTTAGGTTCCTAGGAGCATCTTCTCTATCCCTTAGATGGGTTAGAGAGTGTCAACTCAAATTGGAAGGGTAGTTAACCCAACTTTGATGAAGTTGACACTCGGAGAGCATTTTCAAGGTTATTGTTAACCTTTGAAAATGAAATGGATTATTCATTTACTCTTTGTGAGAGTAAAATGTGCCATTATTTGAGAAACTTGATGTAATTTATATTGACACAAATTAATCAAATGCAAAAGAAATGTCAAGTTGGGTTTTGACATTTTCTTAAAAAAATATGGGCAATCTAGGATTACTTTTAGATTTAGCTAAGGATTTAGGGACACTTAAATAGATAATCTAGGTATCTTTTATTTATGCTAATTGTCATGCTTTATTTGCCTATCACATGCCATGACATCATATTTTGTATTCATACTTATTATGAAAAACAACAAAAATACCATGGCATGTCATAATAGATATAGTATATTTTCTTTTGAAAAATATTTTCATTTTGATGTATGTCATAAAAATCATCATGTATTATTTTAATTTCATTGCAATTAAGGACAATGACATTTACTATCAAGTGACATCCTACGTGGATGTTCAAAATTTCTAAAATGCATAGATAGATATGCATGATCCCTAGTTTAGGGTAAAACCAAACTTTACATCTCACAAAGAACTCTAAGGTGACTTGTATGTATTTTAGTACACATTATATACAAGTGAGATGTTAGGATGATGAACAAAACTCAAGATGTTGATTTAGTGCATTCTTTTGAGTTAGATTCATCCAAATACATATTTATGTGTACTCCAATCATTGGGAAAGCTAATGTACAAGTCATGTGCATTGAGTCCAAAGAACATGGTTGGGAATTAGTTTTGAAAAACATTTTAAATATACTTTTGAAAACCTTGATGAAGACTATCTTTTGATAGCAATCATCATTGAAAAGTTAGACACAAACTAGAAGAAAACACTAAAGTTTTTACAAGTTTTCAACTTTATGTCAATCTTTGAAAATATGAAGTATTTTCATAGAAAACTATTTTTCCATGATAGTATATACCCTAAATAATGTCTACAATAATTTTAATGATTTTTAGAACTTTGTAGAATTTTTGGAGAGTTTCTGAATTTTGCTGAAATTTTATTTCAGGAAATTAGAGCTCCAATTGATTAGCTGATCGATTGGAGTACCCCAATCGATCAGCCAATCGATTGGGAGGTATTTCTCGTGAGCAGTAGCTCACGGAATCGATCAGCCGATCGATCCACTCTCTTCTGGATCGATCAGGCAATCGATTCAGAGGTAGGTTCTGTGAACAGAACCTTTCTGAATCAGTCAGTGGATCGATTGAAATGGTTTCAATCGATTGAGACTCAACCCAATCGATTGAAAATGCTGATTTTGACTGTAAATGCCTGATTTCAACATTTTAAATCATTGTTAGCCTTTTTAACCTCTCCTAACCCTTGAAATATATTTATATACATTTAGGGGGAGTTTTCATGATGGAAACAAGGGGAAATGGTTAAGGAAGACTAAGTTGAAGTTTAGGTTAAGGTTTACATTTAAATTTTGATATTTGAATCTCAAAACTTCAAATTTTGGGATTTTCTAAAGGTTTAGGAATTCCAAGTCATTATTGGTGCAATGCCAGAAGTTTGAAGCATGTCTTTAGGGGGAGTTACTCTTTAAGGACATAGAAATTATTTTTCGAAACCTTTGAAGGTGGTTAAACCTTCGTTTAGAAAAATGCTCAAGGTTGAGTGTTGAAAAATAATGGAGAGTGGATATCTTCATTGTGGAATTATGGATGCTCTAGGATGAACATCATAATATGAAGTCATGCTCAAGGATGAATATTTGATACAGTGAAGGGTATGAGACCTTCATTGTTGAAATGATGAGTGCTTAAGGATAAGCAGTAATGCTCAAGGGTGGACATTAAAGATAATGAAGGGTATGAGACCTTCATTGTTTAGTATAGTTGCGTATGCTCAAGAATGAGCATTAGATATAATGAAGGGTATGAGATCTTCATTATGGTGTTGAACACAACAAGTGCAGTTGTGAACAACGGTGAGTAATTCTTCAGAGGGAGAGTTTTTGATATATGTCAATAGGGGGAGAATGTAGTGTTTAAATTAGACCTTCATTAGCTAAAGAGGTAGTTTGCCCTCTAGGAAAGGGGGAGAATGAAGGAAACCCTCATTCATGTCTTGGCATGAAAGGAAGTTGAGGCTATGAGATTAACTTAACTTAAAGGTATTATCAAACATCAAAAAGGGGGAGATTGTTGGTGTAATATCCTTTTGGTCAAGGTTTACCTGGTTGACCAATCTTGAGTTGGCTCAAGCTTGAGTGTTGATGTTTGAGTTTCGATGTTTGACAATACATGGAGATTGCATATGTAATCGTCCGTTTGGGGAGATTGTTGATACAATTCCCCTATGGTCAAGGTTGACCAGTTAGATATGAAGAAGAGTCAAGTAGGTCAAAGAGTTGACTGGATACTTGACTAGGAAAAGTCCTAACTGAAGGTTAGGCAATTGGAAATCCTGGTGAGTGAAGCCAGGTGAAAGACCTAGTGAGTGAAGCTAGGCAGTTAGAAAGTCCTGGTGAGTGAAGCCATGCAGGTGAAAGTCCCGATGAGTGAAGCCGAACAGTGGGAAAGTCTTAGTGAGTGAAGCCAGGCAGATGAAAATCCTGGTAAGTGAAACCAGGTGAAAACCCTAGTGAGTGAAGCTAGGTGAAAGTCCTGGCGAGTAAAGCTAAGTAGGTGAAAGTCCCGGTGAGTGAAGTCGGGCAGTGAGAAAGTCCTGGTGAGTGAAGCCAGACAGATGAATATCCTGGTGAGTGAAGCCAGGTGAAAACCCTAATGAGTGAAGCTAAGTGAAAGTCCTGGTGAGTGAAGTCAGGCAGATGGGAAGTCCTAGTGAGTGAAGCTAGGCAGATGGAAAGACTTGGTGAGTAAAGTCATTCACGTGGAAATCTAGGTGGATCAAGGTTGACCGGACATCTGGTGTTGGAAAGTCCAAGTAGGTTAAAGGGTTGACTGGATACTTGGCACAAGGAAATCCAGATGGGTCAAGGATGATCGGACATCTGGTAGAAGGAAGTCCAAATGGGTTATGGAGGACCGGACACTTGGCATAAGACGGTAAGTTCAAGTGGGTCAAGATCGACCGGACACTTGGCACAAGAAGAAAAGTCCAAGTGGGTCAAAGGGATTGACCGGACATTTGGTGAAGGAGTCCTAGCAGGTCAAGGTTGACCGGATGCTAGGTATGATTTTCCAATAGGTCACGATTGATCAAATGTTGGGATTGAAGACCCTAGACTTGGTTTAGGTAAGTCAAAGGTGGTTCAATTGATCAACCGACCGATTGAACCGAAGTCCAATCGATCAGTTGATCGATTGGATGTGCGCTGTGAAGAAAGATGGCTCAATCGATCGACCGATCGATTGAGAGCTTATATCACATGCACAGAAGCGTTCCCGATCGATCAGCAGATCGATTGGACACCTCCGCACAGAAGCTGAATCAATCGAATGATCGATTCAGGCTATTTCCAGATAGCATAGAGGCGCTCTAAATCGATCAACCGATCGATTCAAAGCCTCCCTAATCGATTGAGAGTCATTCAATCGATTATGATCCGACCTTTGCGCAGGTTATAGCCGTTGGCCAGCGTTTTCCTCCGCAGATCTTCTTCTCCACTCTCAGCGATTCTCTCTGAGCTTTCACCGCTAGTTCTTGAAGTTTCTTTGGAGCAAGTGCTGGTGCACTTCCAAGATTCAAGAGGCAACAACAAGCAACAAGTAAGCAAGAAGAAAGGATTTTACACTTGTACTCTTTGTATTTTTTTCTTGTGTTGAGTGTTGTACGAGGTTTCTCCACCTCCGGTAGTTATCGAGAAGGAGTATTTTCTTAGTGGAGAGTACTCGCATGTGTGAATCCTTGGATTAGTCACCTCTTCTTGAGGTGGATACCAAGTAAATCCTCATGTTAGTATTGTAGAGTGCTTCGTAGTCGTATTCCGCTGCCTATCAACTACAACGAAGCAAGCAATCAAGCGCGACGAACTATTCACCCCCAGCACATTTCGACCCTAACAATTTTGACCAGTATGAATTATTTAATCAAAAAGAATAATATTTGAAGTTAAATACTTAAAAAATAGATTTTTGATATCTAAAAATCGGGATAATCTTTCTGACAACATAAAATTTACTATTTATCCACACAAATTAAAATTTTTAAAAATAATGTCTCGATAATTTTTTATTATAAAAATAATATTTTTAGTAAATAATTCAGAATAAATAAAAAATGTCAAAAAACTTTCCTGAAATAGAGAACATCGTATTATAAAAATAAATCTACAAAATATTTTTAATTTTTAAAATATGATAGATAATTCAGAATAAATCAGATAAAGATAAAAAAATATCAAATTTTTTTCCTGTAACAGAGAACATAATGTTTTATCAAAGAAAAATAAATTTTTATAAAAATAAATCTATAAAATATTTTAAATTTTTAAAATATGATTTTGTTAAGAAATTTTTTTCTGATGGAAAATAATTTCCCCTTAAAAAAATAAAATCTAATTAAATTCTTACAGGTATACGAAATAATTTATTTAATTTAATAAATTCAATTATGAGATAATTTAAGCATGTAATTAAAAATTAAGGTAAATTATAATTAAAACATGTATAAAAATTTATTTAATCTAATAGGATTTAGGAACTAAAAATAAGTTTTTACCTACTGGATTTATCAAAAATTTGTGTGGTATATAATTTCTAAATTTTTTTCTAATTTGACCCTTGTGGAATCTAAAATATTAATTTAGCACTTGATAATTCCTTAAATTTAGAATAACAGAATTTGAACATGTAGAGTTTTTAACATTTTCTATTTGTTCTTTCAACTTTTCATTTTTCAACCTTTAATTTGTCGAAATATTCTAATAGACATGATTTTGCTAAGATAACTCTTAGTTCTAAAATCTCCCTTTTTTAAATTTTTAATTTTTGTTTCTAGTTTACATGAATTTCTAGAAAGCATTTTGATAAATTTATATAATTTATCGGGAGGTAAAGAATGTATCTCATTTACAGGGTCAATCTCATTATTTGATGTTCTCCTTCATCATTGCTTTCTTCTATAGTGTCTCCCCCTTCGTCGATGCTCATTTTTTATTAAGTCTTGTTGTCTTCTTGGTGACTTGCCATTAGCGTAAGTCCGACGTACTGCTCCATCTCAGATTCGATTAACATCTCATCCCAAGTCACCCTCAGATTTTTATGCTTAGTCCGTCTTGGTCCTTTGTCCTTGTTTTTTTTTCTTTGGTCTTTAGTTTCGGGCAGTTGTTTTTAATGTGTCCTTCTTCTTGACAGTTATAGCTCCGAACTTTTCATTTGCTTCGTAGAAGTTTCTTAGTATGCGACTTGTTAAACTTGTTAGTCTTGAGCAACTTACTAAATTTTCTTACCATAAAGGTTGTTTCGTCTTTGTCAAGTGATGTGTTGGAATTCGGGTCATCTTTCTGGTTGGCTTTCAGTGTTAAGTTTTGAATTGCCTCCTTTTCCCTTTTTAGAACTGTGCATCTCAACTCGTATAATTCGAAAGTGGAAAATAAATTTTCTAATGTACTTACCACGAGGTCTTTAGAAATATAGAAAGAGTCTACTATCGACATCCACTCGGGTGTTCTTGGAAAAATATTTAAAACTTACCTTAGTGAATCTCAATTTGTTATCATTTCTCAAAGATTTGTGAGTCCGGTGATTAGTTCCTTAATTCTTCCAAGTAGATGAGTGACTGTTTCTTTTTTTCCTATTCGGAGGTTGCTAAGTTGGTTCTGGAGCAAATCTCGCCTTACGAGTTTAGCCTCCGAGATCCCTTCGTGGAACTCCAAGAACTTCACCCAGAGCTCTTTGGTTGCCTCATAGACTCTGATCTGGTTGACTTCTTGTGGTGGTGGAACGCTTAACAGATGGAATTCTGCTTTGCCATTTGCCACAAAGTTGACTTACTCCTTTTTGGTCCACAGGTATTCTTTTTATCGAATTCTTGTTGATCTTTAGGTGCTAAAAAACTATATTTCATTATTAATAACAAATAAAAATCTATTTTGAAAAATATCTCTATTTTCTTTTTTCATGTAGCAAACTCCCCCTCAAACTTTGGTGGGTAAATACTTGATCCAGCCATTGTCTCATTGCTTCGGTTGGCGATTAATCCTTCTGAGACGGTTGGGCTCTAATATCAATTGCTAGTCCGCGTAGGGCGGCAAGAGGGGGGTGAATTGCCCTGAAAAGAAGTTAGCCAAAATCTCTTGCTAGGAACTTGGCAAGGATACAAGATTAATAAAAGCAAGTGATTAACATAAAAAGAACAACTTAATGAAAAAGTAAGAAAGCTAAGTTTTTTACTTGGTTACAGCCTAGTTGGTTGTTAATCCAAGGAGGTTGAAAAAGCTCCACTAGAATTACTCCTTCGTTGAAGGTGAAGTAGGCTCTTACACTTTTTGAAAACTCAAAAAAAGAGTAGAAATAAATTACAGAAGTTGTTGTTTAAGTTATGTTTAATTCCTAGCATCAGGGGACTTTTTATAGACTCCTGGGATGAACTAGTCGTTGCTTTTCATTGCTCGAAGGTACCTCCAAGGAGGTTCAAGGCACCTCTAAGATAAAATTTATCTTCTAAAGATAAAGCTTTATCTTCTTCCAACGGCAGCCTAACGACTATTGAAAGTACCTCCAACAGGCTTAAGGGCGCCTTCCATGAAAGCTCGAGGGTGCCTTTCATGAAGGCTCGAGGGCACCTTCTATATCCTTGAAGGTGCCTTCCATGATTAGACGTTGAAGGCGCCTTCCATCTCCTTGAAGGCACCTCCAGTAATTATTGGCAGATTCTAAAGTCAACCTCAGAGTTGACTTTTCTTCACATGGTTAATACTCCAGCCGTTCGGAGTCGAGCTCACTCGGACCCAACTCTGACCTTCTTCTTTAGCAGGCTTCCTCCCTAGTTTCTCCTCCCTCGGATACATCGCCGAGATACTCTTCCATAGCTTCTCCGCCCTCGGATGCACTAAGTCCGTCAACTCTCTTTCCGTGCTATCCTTCTCGTCCGCTGCGTCTTTTGCTCGACTTCTTGTGTTCCTAAGTTCCTGCATACTTAGACACAAGGATCAAATATAACCGGAACTAACGTGACTTGGTTGACCATATCAAAGCCAACTCAGTGTACTTATGTACCAAGGTGGGGGCCAGATAATAGTACATTAGGGAAATAACTGAAGTTACCTCTCCACATCCAAGATTAGTTAAACCAATGTTTTTCAATAAGTAAGTTAAATATATAATTTCTTAAAAAGACTTTGTTGAAGAAAGTGATCATTGTTCTAATATCCAAAAAGACCTCTATACCATGCCACGACCTAAAAACCAATTTTTAGAAATGTATATTTAACTAACTGATGATTAAACTTAAATCTAACACAAGATCAAATAATATATAAAATTCAAAATAAATCAAGTAAAACTAACTATGAATCTCACAAAACTCATAAGGATTTCACATTTTGTTGTCCTGATACACCTAGAACTAGATAGATGATAAGGACACTTAAATTGAAAATACTTTGAAAAAGTTTTCAAAATGTATAAATTATTTTAAAAATAGTGATTCAATATATTCATATTTTAAAATAGATATTTTTTTCAAAAATTTATATATCTTTAAAAATTGATTGACCAACACTTAGACACATAATCTCGAGGTCAACATTAGAATCAAGTCTCCTAAACACTTAGGTATAATTTTTTATGGGTAACAAGGATAATCAAAATATATTAAATTATGGGAGGTAACTTTCAAAATTATTCAAATATTTTTTTAAATTATTCAAATGTTTTTGAAAAGGAAAGTTCCTTTTAAAAATATGCTTTGAAAAATCTAGAAACTTTTTGAAAAAAATTTAAAAAGTCTTGAAAAATAATTTTGAAAAGTCTTTGAAAATAATCTTGAAAATATTTTAAAAATGTACCTTAATTATTCTTTTGATTTGGATCAACTCTTAACACACATATGATACATATGTAGTTTTTCTTATGGTTAATAAAGATTCTTAAGGATGTGCCATGTTGAGGAGAATTTCTGATTAAACGATCAAAATTCTTTGAAAAAAATAGTATTGAAAAAACATATACTTAGAAATTATTTTAAAAAAATTCTTAGAAAATGATTTAAAACTTTTTGAAAAATATTTTTAAAATTCTTGAAAATACTTGTAAAACTCTTGAAAATATTTGAAACTCGATTTTGAAAATTCTTTGAAATTTCTTTTAAACATTTTGAAAAAATTTAGTACTTAGCACTTATTTCAAAAAATACTTGAAGTACTTAAAAAAAAATCTTATTTCAAAAATAATTTTTGAAAACAAATACTTTAGCTCAAATTATTCTAAGTGTTTTCAAAAATAAAAACTCATTGTTGGTGCAACACCTAAGGCCGACCTTAGATGATTTACATTTTTAATGAGTGTCAAAAGGAGAGAGTAAACCTTAAGTTAAAAATATTCAAAATCTCCTAGCTTTGTATAGAACTCGAAAGACCACACTACAAGAAAAAAAATTGAAAGATAACACTTTCTATGTGTTGTTTATGTGATTGAAAAAGTATTCTTAAAAGTATTGTTGTTAAAAATCCGTTCAAAAATAACGCTTAAAAACCATTGTTAAAAACATTGTCAATTTTTTTTGCAAAGCTTAAAAAGGGTTGTCATTTTTTTTTATAAAGATAACGCTTTTGTAACGCTTAAAAAACGTTACCATTTTTTGCAAAGACAACACTTTTGTAACGCATAAAAAATGTCGTTTATTTTATTTGCACCATAAATTGCTTAATTAAACCCTTATAAAAAACACCACTAAAATACTATGAAGGTAGAACTGATCAATCTTCTTACTATTAAACCAGAAATGTATCATACAATTCAAACAAAAAATATGAAGACATAATCCATAAACTTTGGATTCATGTTAAGTCTATATAAAAGTAAAAAAAAAAAAAAACCCTACATATATACTAGACATGTATATTAGTTCCAACATATTTTGCTTCTTGGATTGAATCTTTCTAGTAATATTGTATCTTCTCAGAAATATATGAGTACCTTTCATGACAAAATAAAAATCCCACTTCAATTTCTTTCACATTCATTTATGAGGAAAAAATTATTACACTAGAATTAAGATGAAGCAGGTCACATAACCAATACATTAAATTATTACATTATGATTAAGATGAAGCAACTCACATAATCAATATATTAAATCGAATGAACATATTTGACAAAGACAATAAACTAACAATAGATGCAATATTTATATATTAAACTCAAGACAATAAAAAAACTCCCATAATTAATCAAAGTGAATCTTTGGATAGTTTCAACTTCTTTAATAATTTATCTCATAAATTTCATCACATAATAAATGCATTATTTCACATTTTATTACCAAGGAGCCGATGGTAATTAGAGACGAACTGTTAATGACAAATATACATATTAAAATATATGTTAAACATAATTACACATACTAGAACTACTTCCCACTTAGTTTTTTTCTACCTTTCTTTCCCTTGTTTTAATTAAACAATCTTAAGGTCCTTCATATGTTAATAATATTTGATAATATGCATGTTTCAAATGTTTTTAAGACTGCTACATGTATAAAAGTTAGCTCTATGTGACATAGTACCTGGACTTCTTGTCCAGTTGAGCTTGCATCAGATTCTTCTTCAGTTCACTTGACACGCGTTCATCTTAAAAAAAAAAAAGATATAATAGGTAAGAAAATCTTTAATAAGCAGGTGGTAGAAAATTTAGTTGCTTGTGGCATGATCATTGTGTATTCTCAATGGAAAGGAACAGAAAAACTGATAATAACAGCAAGTAACTGATATCCATTATTTTTATTCCACTGAATGATATCAACAAGAGAGATGAAAAACTGATATTGATGCATGGCAAGTAATTAGGGTCAAGATCATTAACATAACCACTTTCCTTCTTGTTACTTTGATATATTAGAAGTAAATACATTTAGGAAGGAATCTTTAATTTGTTCCTTTGATGTATAGACACACTAGCTGGAATCAAACAAGCAACCAATGTGACCATGCACCAAGTTGTAGCATTCAAGGACCAAAATATTCCAATAGTTCAAGTTCTTGTAGAGTTGTGTGTTCTATTACCAGGGACTTGAACTTTATTAATTGACAACATAAATTAAAGGGAAAAAGATGTTTGATATCAGTTCTTAGTTTTAGTTGTAGAGTTGTGTTCAGTTCCGACCCCCTCTTGAAAATGATTCAATGGCATTTTATTATGTAAACAGCAAGTAGAACAATCCAAAAATGCTAATGTATGATCATTTTCAGAAGAAGAGCTGTCTACAAACTACAAAGAATCAACACAATCAAATGTATCATAGCTTAGGATCAGATCCCTTATGCTTCAGCCATAAGATCTATCATGTACGTCATGTTATGTACTCGTCCCGATGTCTCGTATGCTTTGAGCATGACGAGTAGATACCAGTCAGATCCAGGTGAAAGTCACTGGATAGTGGTCAAGAATATTCTTAAGTACTTGAGAAGGACTAAAAAATATTTCTTGATATATGGAGGCGATGACGAGCTAGCTGTAAAGGGTTACAGTGATGCTAGCTTCCAAACTGACCAAGATGATTATCGATCGTAGTCTGGGTTCGTGTTTTGCATAAATGGTGGTGCTGTTGTTGGTTGCTACTCGGAAAGCCTAATGGTTTCACTGTACAAAGGTCTGAACCTTTCCTAACTACCATGTGTTCTTTTAAATTAAACTTGGATCGCTTGCGGAATTTAACACGTTTGATCCCAAGTTTAACTTATATGTTCTTTTAGGTTTAGACTTGGATCTCCTGTGGAACTTAACACGTTCGATCCAAATCACCTAGGTCACAAAGTTAATTAAATATTAATTTCCAAATTTGGCTTCCAGGACTGCATGGTGAGGCACATGACCTTTTTGGATATGGGAACAACCATCACCGCCTAGACAAAACCTCTTAAGGAAAGTTAATATTTAATTTCCTTAAATAACTCTAGGTTAACCAAAAAGAATAATCGAAGTACAAGTTCGAAAAGAAAACAAAAGAACACAACATCGAAAACTAATTCGAAATCTAGAATCACATGCCTCTTGTATTTGGTATTTTTACAAAGAAATAAAACTAGTATGATGCGGAAAATAATTACTAGTTATACCTTTCTTTGTGAACTTTCAATGACCTCTTGATCTTCTACCGTATTCCTCTTCTAACCTCAGACATTGTGTGGGCAATGATCTTCCGAGATGAGAACCACCAAGGCACCTTCTTCTTCCTTCCTTCAAGTTTCGGCCAAGCAAAAACTTCCAAAGGATGAAGAATTTTTTCCACCAACCAAGCTCCAAGGGATGCAAGAAACAAGCCTCCTTTCTCTCCTTTTCTCCAAGCTAGATCCGACCACTTCTATGTCTCTAAGAGGTGATGAAGTCTCGGCCACAAGAAGGAGAAGAGAGAAGGGGAAGGGGAAACTCTAGGGGCCGGCCACACCTAGGAAGAAAAGAGAGGAAGAAAAAGAATAGAGTCCTTTTTTATGAAGGCACCTCTACCCCCTCTTTTATAATCCTTGGCTTTGGCAAATAAGGAAATTTAAATAAAAATTTCCTTAATTCCTTTTCCAAGAAAAAGAAAAATTATTTTAATTAAATAATTTTCTTTTTTTCAATTAACTTGGATGTGTTTGATACACTTTAGATATGTGTGAGATATTAGGATCATGAGTTAGGATCAAGGTGCATAGTTCTTGTACTTAGATGAGCCTAATTCAAGAAATTGGGGACCATAGGGAAAGCTTTTGTACAAGTCATGTACATTTAGCCCTAAGATTATGGTCCTAAATTAAAAGGTTTAAAATCATTTTGAAATTGATTTGAAAAACCTTGATGAAGCCATTTTAGTGATAGCATTCGTCATTGAGTAAATTGATACAAAGTTGACTTAACTTTGAACTATTTCAAAGTTTTTGAACATTGTATCAAGATTTGAAAATGGAAGTTATTTTCATCTAAAATTATTTTTCCTTGATAGTATATGTTATGAGGAATATATCCTCAAAATTTTATAATTTTTGGAATTTTCTGAAATTTGTTGTGAGTTTCTGAATTTCGGGAGAAGGAAATCAGAACTCGAGTCTGTCCAAGGCTGGATCGGTCACTGGACCGATCCAGGGAAGGCTGGATCGGTCTGGGGACCGATCCAGAGGGGTTCTGATCGGTCCGGTGACCGATCAGGCGTGCTGAATTTGATGAATTTCGACTGTGGTATGAAATTTCAGCTGTGGGAGTTGAGTTTCGGGTTTCTAAAGGTTTGAAACTCTCCAAGACATTGTTGGTGCAATGGTCAAGGGGGAGTTGACCTTTAGGGGGAGTCTTAACTAATTGTCAAGGGGGAGTTGACTTTTAGGGGGGGTTTTTACTCCTTAAGACTTTTGAGGATTAGTGATATGGAATTGTCACTAAGTTGAGTGTTGAGTTTAGTATCAAGGGGGAAATTAAGGATTTCAATGAAAGGTATGAGACTTTCATTAGGAAGAAACTCTTGACCTTGATTCCCTCTTTTTGATGTGTGTCAAAAAGGGGGAGAGATGTCCCAAGGGGGAGAGTGTAGGTTTTGGAAGAATGTTCAAGGAAGAACATTGGAAAACCTAAGTTAGGTTATCGGGTTAACCTAACTTGATTTTGGATTTTGTCAAACATCAAAAAGGGGGAGATTGTTGGTGCAGCCTTAGGTTAAGGTTGACCTAACTCGAGTTGACCTGACTCGAGTTGTGTTTTGATGTTTGACGATGTTTGACGAGAAGAGAGTTGTATTCTTGATGTTTGACAAGAATAGATGTTTGGGAGATTGTTGGTGCAACCGTAGGTCAAGGTTGATCTGATTCGGTGAAAAGTCCAAGTATGGAGACTTGGCACTGGAAAAGTCCAAGCAGGTAGCTTGGCACTGGAAAAGTCCAAGTACGGAGACTTGGCACGGGGAAAAGTCCAAGCAGGTAGCTTGGCACGCGAAAAGTCCAAGTATGGAGACTTGGCACTGGAAAAGTCCAAGTACGGAGACTTGGCACGGGGAAAAGTCCAAGCAGGTAGCTTGGCACGCGAAAAGTCCAAGTATGAAGACTTGGCACTGGAAAAGTCCAAACAGGGAGTTTGGCGCGGGGAAAAGTCCTGGTGAGTGAAGCCAGGCAATCGGAAAGTCCTGGTGAGTGAGGCCAGGCAAGGGAAAGTCCTAGTGAGTGAAGCTAGGTGAGTTGGAAAGTCCTGGTGAGTGAAGCCAGGCAGTCGGGAAATCCTGGTGAGTGAAGCCAGGTGAAAATCCTAGTGAGTGAAGCTAGGTGAAAGTGAAAGTCCTGGTGAGTGAAGTCAGGCAGTTGGAAAAAGTCCTGGTGAGTGAAGCCAGGCAGTGGGAAAGTCCTGGTGAGTGAAGCCAGACAGTTGGAAATCCTGGTGAGTGAAGCCAGGTGAAAACCCTAGTGAGTGAAGCTAGGTGAAAGTCCTGGTGAGTGAAGCCGAGCAAGGGAAAATCCAGATGGATCAAGGGTGATCGGACATTTGGTGTTGGGAAGTCCAAGTAGATCAAGGGAGTGATCGGATACTTGGCACGAAGAGGAAAGCCCAAGTGGGTCAAAGGGATTGACCGAACACTTGGTGGAGAATTCTAGCAGGTCAAGGGAGTGACCAGATGTTAGGAATGATGAACCAACAGGTCAAGGTTGACCGGATGTTGGTGTAGAAGCCTGAGGTTTAGGGATGGGGAGTTTGGATCGGTCTGGGGACCGATCTAGTGATACACTGGATAGACTGATCGGTCACCAGACCGATCAGTAACCATCCAGTAGCCTACTGTAGGTTATCTGATCGGTCTGGAGACCGATCAGACAACGATCAGGAGGCGCAAAGAAGTTCGGGAGAAGAAGCCTGATAGGTCTACGGACCGATCAGGAGGTTCCCTGATCGGTCTGTGGACCGATCAGGAGGTTCCCTGATCGGTCCATGGACCGATTAGAGACGGAACAGAAGCGAAGGCTAGGGAATGGATCGGTCTGTGGACCGATCCACATGGAGCCTGATCGGTCCACAGACCGATCCAGGCACTAGCCGTTGTGAGACAACGGCTAGATTTCTTCTATGTTTCTTCGTTTTCTTCGCAGGTATAAAAGAAGCTACAGGGCTTCATTGCTGCTACTGCTTCCTCCTTAGAACTTCTGTTCTTGTGCTCTAGAGCTTTTGCTCTTACCAGCTATCAGAGCTTTGCTGAGCTCCTCGCAGCTGAAGCTTCGCGTGAGCTTCTCGACTGGATTCTCGTCAGCTGCTGCTGGTGTGAAGCTGCTGTTTCATCACTCCAGTCAACAAGAAAGGCAAGCAAGTGTTTTATATTGTTTTTTGCTTTCTTGTATCTGTTGTACTCCTATCTTGCTTGTGCAAAAAATATTGTGGCGAGGTTTCTCCACCCAGAAGGAGTATATTGTATTAGCCGGTTCTCCGGGGACTCATCCACCGACGGATTGGTAGGCTTCGTCCACCTTACGGACACGCCGAGGAGTAGGAGTTCATCTCCGAACCTCGTTACATCCATCGAGTTTGAGGTTTGTCTTCTTTTCTTTCGTTTCTACGTGTTATTTTCTGCTGCGCTAACCCTAGTTTGTAGAAACGCGACGATTTGGGGTCGGCTATTCACACCCCCCTCTCTAGCCTCCGTACGAAGGATCCTAACAATGACCTCGTCGTGTCCTCGGCTACCCTACCACAAAGTCCATTGTAATGTGATCCCACTTCCACTCAGGAATAGGAATCCGCTGAAGTAATCCTGCAGGTCTTTGGTGCTCAGCCTTCACCTGCTGACAAACAAGACATCTAGCTACGAAATCCACGATTTCTTTCTTCATGCCGTTCCACCAATTGGAACGCCTCAAGTCTCGATACATACGGGTCCCGCTTGGATGGATCACAAATCGAGAGCGGTGTGCCTCCTGGAGTAGCTCCTGTAAGACCGGATGAGACTGAGGTACGCATAACCTGCCTCGTTTGTATATAATACCCTCCTCGTCTTGTGTAAACTCGGTCTGCTGCCCGGAAGCTATCTGACTGCCAATTAAGTGCAAATGTTGATCACTGGCCTGGGCCTCTTGTATCCTCGTCCTGATCTACGACTGAGCAACCATGGTAACAAGAATACCCTTCTTTGTCTATCCCTTCTCCTCAAGGTCTAACTCAGAGAAACCCTGAACCAAGTCTGTAACTGAAACTCGGTGGCAAGCCAAAGTCCCCTTGGATTTCCTGCTGAGTGCATCGGCAACCACATTAGCTTTCCCCGGGTGGTAGCTAATAGTACAATCGTAGTCCTTCAGGAATTCCATCCATCTCCTCTGTCGGAGATTAAGCTCCTTCTGAGTGAAAATATATTTGAGACTCTTATGATCAGTGAGAATCTCAAATGTAATACCATATAAATGATGCCGCCAAAGCTTCAGAGCAAAGATGATGGCAGCTAACTCCAGATCATGAACTGGGTAGTTCTTCTCATGCTCCTTCAATTGTCGAGAATCATAGGAGACTACCCTGCCATGCTGAATCAGAACAGCGCCCAAACCCTGAAGAGACTCGTCGGTGTAGAGTACAAATCCGTCCTCTCCAGAAGGTAAAACCAAAACTGGAGCCGACACTAATCTCTGCTTCAGCTCCTGAAAGCTGGTCTCACAATCCTCGGACCACATGAACTTCACGCCCTTCCTGGTAAGGCGTGTCAGCGGCATAACAATACGTGAGAAACCCTCGACGAACCGTCTGTAATATCCTGCTAGTCCCAGAAAACTGCGGATCTCCTGAACTGATTTTGGCTGCTCCTAACTGGTGACAGCCTCGATCTTCTGAGGATCTACTGAAATACCTCTACTCGAGACACCATGTCCCAGAAAACCGACTATGGATAACCAGAATGCACACTTACTGAACTTCGCGTACAGCTGATGTCGTCTAAGAGTCTCCAAGACTATACGAAGATGCTGTGCATGCTCCTCCTCGGAATGCGAGTAGACCAATATGTCATCAATGAAAACGATAACAAACTGATCCAGATACTCCAGAAAAATGTGGTTCATCAAGTCCATAAACACCGCTGGAGCATTGGTAAGCCCAAATGGCATTACCAAAAACTCATAATGACCGTATCTCGTACGGAAAGCTGTCTTCTGGATATCTGAGTCTCTGACCCTCAACTGATGATATCCGGATCGCAGATCAATCTTAGAATACACTGATGTACCTCTGAGCTGATCAAACAAATCCTCGATCTGTGGTAAAGGATATTTATTTCTGACGGTCACTGCATTCAGCTGTCTGTAGTCAATACATAACCTCATAGTGCCGTTCTTTTTCTCGACAAATAGTACCGGAGAACCCCATGGAGAAACACTAGGGCGAATGAATCCCCTGTCTAAAAGCTCCTGGAGTTGAACCTTCAGCTCGTTCAACTCTTTTGGTGCCATACGATACAAAGCTTTCGATGTCGGCGCGGTTCCCGGAATCAGCTCAATAGCGAACTCCACTAGCCTTCTGGGAGGCAAACCAGGTAGCTCCTCAGGAAATACATCCGGGTACTCATGGACCACAGGAACGTTGGAGAGCTGCGAACTACTGCTGTCTTCAGTACTAATCAGAGATAATAGGAAACCATGACAGCCGTGAGACAGCAGCTTCTGTGCCTGAATCGCCGAAATAATCGAGATGTCGTCATCTCTGATGCCAGTGAAACTCCACGAGGGTTGGTTCGGAGGCTAGAAGGTGACCACCCTCATCTGGCAATCAACAGTAGCATGATATACTGACAGCCAATCCATGCCAAGTATGATATCAATCTCGACCATCTCCAATACTAAAAGATCTACCGTAAGTATCATGTTGCCAAAGTCTAACGGGCAACCTCTGACCTCCTGGGTGACGTCTAAAATATCACTGGACGGTAGGGAGACGGTCAATCGCTGCAATCTAAAATTAGGTAATCTACCAATCTCCCGCATAAAGGTACGGGATATAAAAGAGTGCGAGCTACCAGTATCAATCAATATATCAGCGGAAAACACATAAATGGAAATTGTACCGCGGAAAATGGATCCGTCGGCTCGCTGCGCATCCTCTCTGGTAATCGCATGAACACGTCCAGTCTCTGGCGGAGGAGGAGGTGATAACGTTGCCAGCGGCTGCTGTGGCTGGGCAGAAGCCTGCCACTGAGGCGGTGCTGGATAATGTGCCAGAGAAGACTGAGAGGACGGTGACTGATACTGTGCCGATGACTAGGACTGAGTCTGGTACTGGCCTAGAAGCTGAGGCTGCATCTGATACTGCCCCTGCGTCGGATAATAAGGTCCTGGAATAGAACTCTGGGGTGTTATGGAAGCACTGGAGTACTCCTGTCCAAGCATGCCAAATGTCGCTGCTGCAGGTGAAGCTATCCCCTGTTGACGATGTGAAGATTGGGCTTTCTGCTCTCCTCGATATGCCCCCGTCTGACTAGACTGTCCCCTTTGACCTGACCCTCCGGAAGCCGTGTGCTGAGCCTTTAGCTGACAATATCGGCTCTGGTGCCCAGGCAATTTGCAATAAAAGCAAACTGGCTGTCCCAGAGAGCAAGCTGGGGTAAGGTGATCTCTGGACCCACATCGGAAATAGTGAGTATCGCTGGAAGGTGGTTGCCGGTTCTGCTGAGAAAATCGGGAACGTCCTGAAGAAGACCGCCCTGACTTCTGAGGCCTATGAGATACCCCAGAAGTACCCTGACCTGACCGATTGCGATTACTCTGCTGCTGTCCTGTCGCCGGTGTCTGCTGGATCTGTCCGGATGCCTAACCCATATGCTTCCTCTTCCTGTCCGGAAATGCTCTCTGTTGAGCTAACACTATCATCAAAGCTTGATCCAGTGCATCTGAGTAAGATATGATCCCTAAATCGGCAAGCCTTACTTGCAGATAACCATCTAGTCCCTGTATAAACTGCATCATGCAAGATCTGTCCTCAGCAACTAACTCTGGACAAAACTTAGCCAACCGGTTGAATTCAGTATTATACTCTGTCACCGTGCGATTGTTCTGATGCAGACTCATGAAATCCTGCCGGCAAGCCATCTGATATGATAGTGGGAAAAAACGGCTTTCAAAAGCCTCTCTGAACCTGGCCCAAGTAACGTTCCGCTCGCCGATGATGGAACGCTGAGTAATCCACCAGGCGTTAGCCTCATCCCATAAGTGGAAAGCGGCCAGATCTGCTTTCTCCCACTTGGAGCAAGCCAAGTAGAAGAAAGTCTGCTCCATAGTATCTATCCATGACAGGGCCATACCCGGATCGAGGTCTCCTCGGAAGAGAGTGAATCGAGTCTTCATCGACTCAGCCAATGCTGGAATCCTAGCTCGTGCTGCGACAATATCAGTGAGTTGTGTCGGGACGGCTGCAGGAACTGGCGGAACCACTGGAACTGGTGCTACAGGTGGTACCGCGGAATAAACTGGAGGAGGAACTCCCGGTGCTGCTGTATAAACTGGAGCATAAGCCGTCGGTGGTACTGCCGGGTGAACAAAAGTGGCCGCAACTGGAGGTACAGTAGGTAATGGTACCGGATGTGGAGCAGCTGCTACTACTGTAGGCACTGGGGGCACAGGTGCCACTGGTGTCGGGTACACTGTAGGTCCAGGTGGCGGTGGTGTCGGGTACGCTGTAGGCTGCTCTGGAGCAGATATCGGGAATGCCAATGGTACCCCTGATGGTACCGGAACTACAGTAGGGATAGGTACACTCAGCATAACCGAGGTAGGTACCTCTATAGGAGCCGTCAAGGTCTGAGAGCCCGACGCGCCCGCAGTATGCTGAGTCTGTCCCTGACTGATAGGCTCAACAACACTAGGCATCTCTGGCATATCCAGAGATTCCGTGGTCCTCGTATGTGATCGTCCAGCACCACGTCTCACCGCAATACGCGTAGATCTCCTCATATATGTTAAGTTATATTATAGATATTACTACCAATATAACAATCATAAAATAAACATCATACCTATTTGCTGTCTGGAGATGTTCCGTCGCTGTCCAGTCCCCACATTGACCTCGGAATTCCGTACAAGAAAATCACCAGAAATCCATAAAAATCCAAAACGGAAATCCGAAACATAACCATAACGAAAATCCGGAAATGCCCAATTTGACTCGTAAACCTGGCTCTGATACCAAATAAATTGTCACGCCCTGGAGGAGTCCCTGTCCGAAGAAATTTCGGCAGCATCTCCCTTGTACGACGAACAATCTGAAACTTTCTACATATCCATATACCTCAGCCACATGCGGCTGGAATAATAACAGTAAATAAAAAATCACCCACGCAGTTTAATAATAGACAAACAGAGCAGTAATAAGATGACTCGAAAACAACCCTACTCCACTACAACCATAAAGCTCAAATCCGACAAACTCATCTCTTCTGCCGTCCAGGCAGGTATGTAGTAACACATATCGAATAAAAATCCAAACATATCGAATAAAAATCCATCGACAAATACAATCCATACATTATCCAAGTATCAAAATAAACCAATTCTAAACATAGTCAAATAAGAAGAAAAACTAAAAGGTCAATAAATCCTCGTGGTCTGCAGGGGACCAGCAACTGGAACTCTCTCCTGACAGCATCAACCTGAAAAATAACAATAATGGAGGCAGGGTGAGTCCAACACTCAGCAGGTACAACTGATATGCAAAGTAGGGAAATAACATCTAGAACTAATCATGCGTACAGTCTCCTGATATAAAAGGATGAAATGCAACTGAAGTAAACAGGAGAAAAACTGTACTAACCAGGACCTGGGTATAAGGACAAACAGTCTAAGTGGCATAGAAATCCTGTATGCATGTCAAACATAGGTGTCCAAACAATATACAGCATATAAATGCAGCAAGCATAAACACAAGCAATAAATACATCACGCATATGATGCCAATGATGCGTCCTGGTCACCCCTGACGCTAGTCGATCATCTCACACACAATAGTGAGGCAGAGTGGGTAGGGCTGTGACAACCGTGCACTTTGTCGTCACTGCTCCTGATGAGTGACCGAGTGGACGGGATGCTGTCGGAGTACACCTATCCTCCTACCCCAAATCATAAATTGGGGAGCGCAATGCTCTCAACTCCCGGTACACGATGATGGGGAGGAATCCTTGCCAGCTACCACATTATGTCACACTACCCATGAGCGGACCAACGGAGCCAAACAAAGTCCCTGCTGCAACACACTCTGCCTGAATCGACCACTAACCCATGAGTGGTGGTGTGTGCAGATCCATGTAACTGGCGATGTGCTCAACAATAATGGAGCGGACTATCGCACAGCATGCAATCATGCAAATGGTGCATGACACTAACCACAAAATATCCTGAGCTAATCCATATATATATAAAAGTGCACCATAGGTCAACGAATCAAATCAAAGGTACACTGAAGGTATAAAACCTAGGTCCTGAACATGGTGAAGCATGGTATATCACTACCCCTATAAGCATGTATCAACAGGTAAGGAATACATGAGATGCAAAACAAGCAATCAACCAATCATATAACAGGTATCGGGTAGTGATTAACCGAAACAAATAAGAGAACATAATTATTGCTACTTGTTAAATTCACTACTATGCATATCAAAGACATAAAGTCAAAAGTACCCGCCTCCGATAAAATGATCCAAATCTGACTCCGAGATACTCGTCTCGTGTCAAAGTCCTGTGTCACGAATAGAAATATATTTTATTTAGATACAATCATATATATAGCTAAATAAAACCTCTAACCCTAAAATTAGGTAAAACGCTAATCATACCAGTAGATAAATTCCAAACCTATTCCATATATATATAATCAACTTAAACTTAACCATGTTTATGTATTATTCATTCCTTATCTTTTTCATAACTCCAATTAGATGAATGCTGTAACAAAAGAAATTACTTTCTCTACACCTTACCTCAATTCACCTCACCGGTTTATGCCAAAAGCTGTGAATCGCCCACGCACAAAGATGACCGGAGTTGTATTCACCGATCGAGCCTTAATTCTCAACAATTTAATAAAAATAACAGAAATTAGGTCTTCTCTAATCGGACTAAAATGTGAATATCACCAAATAAAGATACCCAATTACATAACACAAAATTCCTTACTAAGAATCCAACTTACCCCAACTGTGACCTAACTCCACCACCAAGAAGGAATGATCAAGATTAGCGGAGAGGAGGCACAGTGAGAGGCGACGCTGCTCCGTGCGACGCCGGCGGCTAGCTTGGGCTAAGTGGCAGTAATCGAAGGCGCTCGGTGGCTTGCGGCTAGGGCACAGGGAAGGGGCTTGGCTCCACAAAGAAGAGGAAGAATAAGAAGATAGCCGATGCTAGGGTTCCTGTGGCTGGCGCTGCCTCATAAGGGAGAGGGAAGGCCGACCCGAGGGCTGAGGAGCGACACCCGGCGATGCTAAGTCACTGGCGACGGTGGCCGGCGCTGAGAAATCGATGCCGGCAGTGGCGTCGGCGGTGCGGCTCAACGCTAGGGCAGAAGGGAGACCGGCAGGGTCGCGATGGGGGACTGAGAGCCGGCGGCCAATGCTCGGGATCTCCACGGCTAGGGCGACGGGCAGTGGCGAGGGGAAGAGGTGAAGCCCTTAGCCGAGGGCTATTGTACGCAGAGGGGAAGTGGATACTGCCGCGGCCGGCGGTTAGGGCTCGGAGGCGTCGGGCGCACGGGGAGAGGAAAAAGAGTCGGTGAGGAAGAGAATAAGAGAAAATAAAAAGAAAATAAAAAGGAAAAGAAAACTTTTCCTCGTTAAAATGGGGTAGCCTAAACATGCTTTTTCGGGCTCCGTTTTTATCCCCATTAACTCGTCCGTACAAGCTCCGAAAAATTCCCAAAAAATATCCAAAAATTTCAGAAAATTCCCTTATTAATATTCACCTATTTTTGATATTTTACGAATTTTCTTTTTTTTTTCAATTACAATGGTCGGCCACCTCTTTCCCCAAAACAAGGAGAGTTTTAATTAAAACAAAAATTAAAACTTCCTAATTTGTTTCCAGAAATTTATAAAAATTTCTCCAATAATTTTATCCCTTCATGATTGGTTAATAAAAAGAAAATTTTATAAATTAAAATCTTTCTTTTAAACATGTGGATAATTTCTAAAAAGAAAAGTTATCTCTAAAAATTAAAATCTCCTTTCAATCTACAAATATGGAAAGATATCAAATCTTTTCTTAATCTTTTGTAGAAACTAATAAAAGAGAATTTTTAATTTTTAAACTTTCTTTTAAATCATGAACATGAATAAAAGGAAAGTTTTTACCAAAATTAAAATCAACCTTTTAATCTACAAATAAGGAAAGATATTTAGCTCTTCTCTTAGTCTTTTGTAGAATCTTATAAAAGGAAAGATTTAAATTTTTAAACTCTCTTTTAAATCATGTTATCCACATAAGAAAAATTTTTAAAATTAAAATTCCTTTTTATTTTAATAGGGCCGGCCACTTAAGCTTGAGTTCAAGCTAGGGTCGGCCACATAAATTCACCCATGAACCAAGCCATGGCCGACCCTAGCTTGGTCTCCAAGCTAGCTTGGCCGGCCCCTATAGGATGGGTAAGAAGGTGTGTATAGGTGGGTATAGTACTCTATAATTAAGAGGCTACGATAGGGACCGAGAGGAAGAATTGGTTTTGGTCTCCCGATAAAATTAAGCATCCCGTGTTCGCCCCGAACACACAACTTAATTTTATCAATAATAATTCATTCCACTAGAGAACTATTATTGAACTACCGCACCAATCCCAAATTACATTTTTAGGCTCCTTCTTATTATGAGTGTATTAGTCTCCCTGTGTTTAAGATAATGAATGCCCACTAATTAAATGAATTACTAACAACTCATTTAATTAATATCTTAGTCCAAGAGTAGTACCACTCAACCTTATTATCATGTCGGACTAAGTCCACCTGCAGGGTTTAACATGACAATCCTTATGAGCTCCTCTTGGGGACATTCTCAACCAAGATCACTAGGACACAGTTTCCTTCTATAATCAACAACACACACTATAAGTGATATCATTTCCCAACTTATCGGACTTATTGATTTATCGAACTAAATCTCACCCATTGATAAATTAAAGAAATAAATATCAAATATATGTGCTTGTTATTATATTAGGATTAAGAGCACACACTTCCATAATAACTAAGGTCTTTGTTCCTTTATAAAGTCAGTATAAAAAGAAACGACCTCTAATGGTCTTACTCAATACACTCTAAGTATACTAGTGTAATTATATAGTTAAGATAAACTAATACCTAATTACACTACGACCTTTCAATGGTTTGTTCCTTTCCATCTTGGTCGTGAGCTACTGTTTATAATTTATAAGATACTGATAACATGATCCTCTGTATGTGACACCACACACCATGTTTCCTATAATATAAATTAATTGAACAACTACATCTATCATAAATGTAGACATTTGACCAATGTGATTCTTATTTCTAGATAAATGTTTATACCAAATGCTAGACTTTTAGTATACATCCTAACAGCTGTGAGCTGGAAGAGTTCGAAGCAGGACACAGTTGCTGATTATACAATAGAAGTCGAGTATATTGCTACATCAGAAGCGGCAAAGGAGGCAGTTTGCACTACTAGAAAATTAGGCTTTTGAGACAAAAATTTTAAGACAATAACAAAATTCATCTCAAATACTAAGTAATTAAGATAGTAATAATAAATGTCTCAAAATTTTATATTGAGACATTAAATTTAAGACAGTATTTAAGATTTTGTCTCAAATTCAACTAATAAGACATCTAATAAAGATGGTTAAAAATATAATTATATAAGACATTCAAATAAAACGCTAAAAAAATATTTGTATTAAATTATCTTGAATCTGATTCATCGAAACGATCGTGATAACTATCACAGATTCTACCGTTCCACTTCCAATATTATTTCACAGAATGATCGTGACTATTGATAATTTACAGTAATGAATTTTTTTAATTTATAATTTGTCTTTAGACTACTGATAATTTAAGAATTACAAAAATAAATCATATTAAATATTTAATGATGTACTAACTTTTTAGGATATGCTTAAATCATTAAATAACATAATAATAAAAGTAAATAATAAATTTATTATATATATATATATATATAGAGAGAGAGAGAGGGTGACAATATTAATTAAAACTAATTAAAATTTAATCTTATTATATTTATTTAAGAAAATAATAATAATATAATTAATAGTTAATAAGAAAATAAATTTATACGATTATATAGAATTTTTATTTTTTTTTAAAATTTAAAATCATTATTTATTATATTTTATTATATTATATTTTTAAATGATATATTTTAGAAAATAAATTTTGTTATCAAAACTAAGTCCTAAATTTCTATTAACATCATCGTCTTCTCATTTTCTCACGCTTCGAAACCTAAAAGCCGCCGTTGTCGCCGCTTCAGCCGTCGCTGCTGCCTCCACCTTCGTTTTCTTCTTCTTCTTATTCTTCTCACCCTGTCGTGCCCGCCCGCTGATACATCCGCCGCTTTAGCCGCCGTGGTCACTTCCGTTGCCGCCGCCACTGCTTCCTCCACCGCCGCTTCCTCCCCCCGTCGCTGCTTCCTCTGCCTTCGTCTTCTTCTTCTTCTTCTTCTTTTCGTCCTGTCATGCCCGCCCGCCACTGCTACCATGTTCTTCTTGATGGAGCCATTGATTTTGGACAGGATGAAAAAGTTGCAGAGAATGATGAAACATATTAGGATTGTTTTTTGTATTGTTATTCTTTAACGTTGATGAGGATAATGCATTTGAAGAACCTACTTTAGTCTCAGCTTTCTCGAACCCAGTGAGCTTGGAAATCATTCTCTCAAGGATTTTTTCTTACACATGGAAGTGGAGATTTGGAAGCAGATAATGTTTTGATTTGAGAAATGATAATCCATGGTTGGTATGCACATTTGCTTTTGGTTTCTGGCATTGTTCCTTGTCTTCCTTTTTCTTCCTAATTTATCATGCTCTAACTGATCAACAATTCCAGTAACATTGGTGGAATTCTTACATCAGTTGCGTCTTTGGCATTGTTGTTTAAGTCGATCTGTGAATACACTCTACTCTTCACCATTTCCTTCTCCTGCGACAAGTCAACTTTTTTTGTTCCATTTGCATTGCTATTTTCTTGGACAAATGTAGTTTCAGAACCAACTTCACCATGCCTCATCTCCCTTCTCTTTTGAACTTTACCTGGTTCAATAGGAACACTTCAATACCTTTGTCGATAGGAGCTTCATTACTAACCAAATTGGCTTTCTTAGTCCTCTTCAACATAGAGATTTCTTTGGTTGTGTTACTATCCATGGAGTTCTCCACATATTGCTCATCCATTCTGCCTAATCCTGGTAATAGAACAAATTTGCATCGTCTAAGCAAAATGAGCTTCTGAACTTTTTAAAGAGGTCACTAATTACAATGGTCATCAATTTTTATTCTTCTTCATTTATGTTTGATGTATAATCAATATTTGAGTATTAGTCTGATTTATTTATAATTTAATAATTGATCATTATTGTTTTCTTTTTTAAGTTTAGCTTCAAATGTGTAATTGACCTTTTATGACATCTGGACTAATATGTTGATTTTTTTCATGATAGGCCATCATGGTTAGACAAAAAAAGAAAGAGACAACCATGCTAGAAAAATTGAATGGTGATCAAGCAAATGTGGTAAGAGGTAATTTATCTCAAATGCATCCTCCCACACATGTAAAAGAGAAACTGCAACAAGAAAAACTAAATAACATATTATGTCCAATAGTTCATCCACAAACAAGATCCAAGCATCAATAACAAGTTCAGCATGCATCAATATTGCAAGCTCAAACTTTGGAGCTCATTGATGAACAACAAAATTCATAATCAATTGGTGGTGGTGATGTAGTAGTGTACATATTAACAATTTTGATGATGTAGTAGTGTACATATTTTTAAGTTATAGATAAATTTATTTTACAAGTGCAACAACTTGAAAGTCACAAAGATATTGACAAGCACATGAACCATCATTTCTTATTACGAGATGAAGAGGTTTGTTTAACTTGGTGTTGTTTGTGTTGTATATATACATAGTTGCAAGAAAGAGGATTATTATGTGTTAAATGATGATATTTCTTATTGAAAAGTTCTATTTATTGATTTTTTTTAACACTATATATTATAAATCATCTTTACCTCTAATAAGAGTTTTTTTTTTAAATGTTCAGGATTCTGATGAAGAAGGATTATAGAAATTATCTCCAGATTATGAGGAGTTGATCTTTAGACTTTCTATTGTGTAACTTTTATGGGAATAACAATTTTTTTCTTATCAAATTAATGATGAATATGTAGATATTTCTATTATTGGATGAATGTTGGATGCATTTCAATTAATGATTGTAGAATTTTATATTATGTATATCATTTTTAATTTATAGAGAGAATTTTTCCTTTTGTTTTGAAATGATAATCCAATAAATCTGATCTAGATTAATTTGTATAGTAAATATTCATTTAAGATTATTAATTTTAATCACAAATGTTGCATCTAACAAGCTAAAACATTAGGGACAATAATTTATTGTTTTCACTTCTATTTGAGACAGCACATTACCATCTCAATTTAGTGTCTCTAGTTTTTTTACAGGATATGACATAACATTTGAGACAAAACAATAGTTGTCTTAAATACTTTTGAGACAATTGAACAACTGTCTCATCACCGTCTTAAATAGCATTTGAGATAGTACAACTATCTCAATATTTTTTTGAGACGCTTGTATTGGGGATGACTACGTTACCGTCTCAAAAACATTTTGAGACACTAAATTTATAATTTAAGACATATTTTGTTGTGTCTCAAAAGCCTAGTTTTCTAGTAGTGTTGGATCCGCAAGTTTATTACTGAGCTTGGGGTGGTTCCTAGCATAGCTGATCCGATTGAGCTCTATTGTGACAACAATGGAGCAATTGCACAGGCTAAGGAACCTCGCTCACACCAGCGGACCAAACACATACTACGGCGCTTTCATCTCATTCGAGAGATTATCGATAGAGGAGATGTGAAGATTTGCAGAGTACCCACTGAGGCTAACATCGCAGATCCCTTGACCAAGGCTTTGGCACAGAGAAAGCATGATGGTCACACTAGGTCATTAGGTCTTAGAGCCTATACTGATTGACACTAGTGCTAGTGGGAGATTGTTAGTTAGAGTCCTAGAGCCAATCATTTGATGATTGTTGTATGGACTCATTGTATCATATTTCTTATGTATATAAAGGCATTTGTTTATGATTGTTATTGTAACACCCCACCCTCCTCACTACTGGACTGTGAGGGAGGAGCGCTACTGGACTACTAACCTATCTTAACTAACATTGCACACATGTTGAAAGTAATTCCTAAAACTCTCGGAGAACTCAAAACATACAATTGACTAGCAGCGGAATACTAAATGACTCATCTAATACATTCTACTCAACTCTTTGTTAATAAATTCTTATGCTAAATCCCAAGGCTTCTATAATCCAGACATCACACATCCATCCGCACCTCCTTGTCGCCTTCCTTTACTATAGCTTTTCCTTTCCTTTATCTGTAGTAAGAGGAAATGCATCTATAAGCAAAATTGCTTAGTAAGAGCTATCTAACTCACAAAACTCGAGTATGCATGTAAGCTGAAAGAAATCTAGAAACTGAATGCTCATCTAATAGCAAACGAAACATAGCATACTGAAATACTAAACATGTAAGCAAATCTAAACAACATGTCAGTATATAAGAAATCTACACTTGCTGAATTTTAAATTTATGTGAAGCTTATTTCTTTTGTTTGAAAACTTATACTTTAATACTTTAAAATAATAATCAACTTTCTTCTTGGGCCCAGGCGTAGTACCATCTTATGCGCGTTCCCTAATAGGTTGGGGTAGCGAGCCACTAATCCTAAAAGAGCAGACCTCGGTCTACCAGGGCCAAGACCTCGGAATTGGACACCTGGATTTGTTTAACGACAACCTTGGAAGTCGGGTACTAGCCTCTTAAATAAAGTAAAATACTTGTTATCTTTTATTACTTCTAATATATAATGCCTCGGCATTTTCTTTAAGCACCTTGTGTGCCAAAATCCCTAAAGTCTTGACTTTGGGATCTACTTAAGGCCTTGGCCTTTCTCTTTCTTTTCTTTATCTTTCTTACACTTGTTAATACTTCTAATAAAAGAATGCTTCTTTAAAAACTGAAATGTTTAAACGAATTCTAACTTTGAAATGCATAAACAAAAATCTGCATACTATGATAATCAAAATTCTACATACTATTCTAATCAAGATTCTGCATTCTATGCTACACTATTTCTGCATACTATGCAAACATAAAATCTGCACTATAAGCTTAATTAAAATCTGCACTATAAGCCTACATAAAAATCTGCACTATAAACTTAATTAAAATCTGTACTATAGACTTAATTAAAAATCTGCACTATAAGCGCTTAATTAAAATCTGCAATATAAGCTCTACATAAAAATCTGCATTATAAGCTTAATTGAAATCTACACTATAGGCTTAATTAAAAATCTGCACTATAAGCGCTTAATTAAAATATGCAATATAAGCTCTACATAAAAATCTACATTATAAGCTTAATTAAAATCTGCACTATAGGCTTAATTAAAAATCTGTACTATAAGCGCTTCTTATGCTTAACAAAGGTCCGAAACTACTCCTACTGTAACGACCACCCTTCTTACTACTACTACTCTCTAAGGATGACCGTTACTTATCTACTAACTCTACTTAACCTGTGTGATTAAAAACCACATGGAAACCCTACTGAAAAATTTCGACAGAATCTCCCTTGTACCGGTGACCATATTCAACAATACATGCAGTATATATACTCAGCCACAAGCGGCTGGAACACATAACAATCGACCACGCAGTATAAAAATTCTAACTCAGCAACAATAAAGGAAAACTAATCCATACTCACAACTGAATAGCAAACACAGTATCAAGTGTCCTTATAAACAGTTATCAAATTTCCTTAACACATAAAGACTTAATTAACTCAAAGAACAAATCATAATTTATTTTATTCGCAAGGATCCCTAGGACTTCCATAGTGCAGACATCACACACCCCTCTTGCATCTCCTTGTCGCCTTCCTTCATATTAGCTTTCCTTTTTCTTTATCTGCAGTAGGAGAAAGTGCAGTCTATAAGCATAAAGCTTAGTGAGCACTATCTAACTCACAAAAACTCGATATGCATGTATACAAATAAAAACATGCTAAAACTGAATGCTAATATGTAAAGCTACTCATGCTCATAAATAGCAAAGAAATCAACTAACAGAAAAGATAACATGTATAACTACTGATGCTCATAAACTAATAAAGAAAGCAAACTAACTGGAATGCTAACATATAAAGCAAAACATACTCATCAACTAGCAAATAAATAATATGTAAGAAACTAAACATGTAAAAGCTGCTAGCATAAAAGAAAGCTAAACTTGCTGATCTTTAAAACAAAGTGAAACTTACTTCTTTTACTCTAATCTTATTCTTTTATTTCAATTGTTTAAAACTTATACTTTAATACTTGAAAATAATAATCAACCTCTCCTGGGCCCGGCATTGTACCACTTTGCGCGCATTCTTAATAAGAATCGAGGTAGCTAATCCCGAAACTACTAAGATACTTCTAGGCCTTGTGCCTAGGGGCGACTTGGAGCCCATCCCTTGGACCTTGTGTCCGGTACATGCCCTTTAAAAGTAAAATACTTATTATCTTATTTACTTCTTCTTTAAATGCCTTGGCATATTAATAAGTACCTTGTGTGCTAAAATCCCTAAAATCTTGACTTTGGGATTTACTTAAGGCCTTGGCCTTTTCTTTCTTTTCTTTTTCTTTCTTTTTACTTGTTAATGCTTCTAAAAGAATTTGATAAAACTCTTATTTTCCCACTAGAATACATGGTTGTTCATGCTTATTAAAATAGCAAATAAAAACTAAAGAAACTGCTCATGTGTATCTAGTAATAAAGAAAACTGATCATGCTCAACTCATAGCAATTAAAAACTGCACATGCTCAATAATAGCAAATGAAAACTAGAAAAATCTGCATATAAGACTAATACAAATCTGTGCTGTGAATGTTACAAAATTCTGCACTTATCAAATCTACAACTAAAATCCGGAAACCAAAGAAACCATATCCGAAACACTAACTATAAGGCTGTTCTTGGATAAGAAGTTACTCAAGCTTACTTATGAAACTTTCATGCTTAAAAACAAAGCCGTGAAATTCTGAATTTCAGATTGAAATGCTAAGGAACTAAGCAACTGAAATGCCAAGCAACCAAATGTTGGTGCGGTTAGCACTAACGATTTAACCTAAGTTTTGATGAATGACAAATAGGTTAAGTTAGTCTTGTTGTTGTCTGACACTTTGATCGAGTGTGCAAGAGAAGTCCAGCTAGGTCGACGGGCTGACCGGATAGCTGGCGAGAAGTCCAAGCGGGTCGACGGGCTGACCGGACGCTTGGCGAGAAGTCCAGCTAGGTCGACGGGCTGACCGGATAGCTGGCGAGAAGTCCAAGCGGGTCGACTGGCTGACCGGACGCTTGGCGAGAAGTCCAGACGGGTCGATGGGCTGACCGGACGTCTGGCAGGTAAGTGAGGTAAGTCACTGGAGGGGAGTGACTGTGAGGACGCATTCCCGGGAAGGGGACATTAGGCGTCGATCCGGCTTAGATCCATTTCGGATGTCTAAGTCGAGATCGTGACTAGATTCCGGTCTTGGAAAGACGGAATCTAAGTCATACTCTCTTTATCCATCTGTTGAACTTTAACTGTGCTAACAATTTGTTTTACAGGATGTATATTTGCCTCGGACTAACTTTGTTTTGCAGGAAAAAGGAGTCTTTCTGGAACAAGGTGGTCCGGGCACCCGGAGGTCCGGGCGCCCGGAAGGGATCCGGGCGCCCGGAAGGGATCCGGGCGCCCGGAAGGCGAATTTTATCCAGCCAAGTCGTCGCCACGTGGAGCATCTTGGTTTGAGCAGTTACGTCACACTCCAGGCGCCCGGAACAGCATATAAAAGAAGCCCCAGGCAGGAGCTTCAGAAATCAATTTTTACTGAGAACTCATCTACTGCTGGTCTTGCTACTCGACGTTCAAGTGCGACGTCAACAACGCTCCGACAAAAGTGCTCCTCCGGTGTTTATTTGATTTTTCTTTGTCGGTATTGCTTTATTATTACTAGCATTTCCTGTACTTATTCTGTAATCATATTTCGACTTGTTAGTGATTGCCCAACGAAAGTGGTCAAGGACCACGGGCCTTCGAGTAGGAGTCGTCACAGGCTCCGAACGAAGTAAAAACATCTGTGTCTACTTTATTTTTCCGCTGCGTTTATACTCGTCTTTTTCGAATCGATATTCACCCCCCCTCTATCGAATCTAACGGTCCTACAAGTGGTATCAGAGCCGGTACCGCTCTGATTTGGTGCAACCACCAATCAGACAGGGGGTGAATTTTTTTTTCTTTAAAATTATTGTTTCGTTAACTTAATATTTCTCTAATCAATTTAAATTAGTGCAACACGAATCTAGATTCCTTTCTATTTTTCTCTTCCCGCACTACTAATCCAAGACCAAGTCTTGGGTTTTTTTTGGTTATTTACCTGTGCACAGAATGTCCCAACAAGAAGGATTCAGCACAGTGCGACCTCCACTCTTCAACGGGGACGACTTTCCATCGAAGAAGCGCATGGAGGTCTACCTCAAAACAGACTTCGACCAGTGGATGAGCATCACGAGACCCTACAAAATTCCAGTGGACAACGCCGGGAATCTAGTGGATCCTGAAGACTGGACAGCAGATCTCAAGAAAAAAGCATCAACAGAAAATAAGGCGATCAACACTCTACAATGCGGATTGACAAGAGAAGAACTGAACAGAGTCGGTCCACACAAAAACGCTAAAGAGCTATGGGACAAGTTGATCGAGCTGCACGAGGGAACGAGCGACGCCAAGGTAACAAAACGAGACCTTCTCTTAAATAAAATTTTTAATATAAAAATGCAGGAAGGTGAAACGGCGAATCAACTACACGCGAGGATCAAGGACATCCTCAACGGGCTCCATGCGATAGGCCACCAGATGGAGAATAGAGACTTAATAAGGTACGCATTAAACGCCTTTCCACGTAATAGTTTGTGGGCATCAATAGTGGATGCCTACAAAATTTCTAAGGATCTTTCTAACTTAAAATTAGATGAGCTTTTCTGTGAATTAGAATTACACGAACAAACTAATGCTAGAGCCGAGAAAGATATAGCTCTATTTGCAGGGTCCTCCAAAGAAAAGAAAAGCAAGCCTGAATTTGAAGAAGAATCTGACCAAGACTCCGAAAACGAAGATCATCTGGTGAACTTGGTAAGAAAAATGTTCACCAGGAGAAAGAGGAGCTTCAGCAAAAAGGATCTTCAAAAGATCAGCTCTCCCTCAGAACAAAAGAACGTGACTTGCTATGGCTGCAACAAAAAGGGACATTACAAGAACGAATGCCCAAAACTAAAGTTCGACAAACCAAAACCAACAAAAAAGAAAGCACTTAAAGCAACGTGGGACGACTCCTCGGACGAATCAGAGGAAGAAGAGCAGAAACATCAGAGCCACCTCGCACTGATGGCCCATGAAGCTGAAACTGAAGACGAGTCAGAAGATGAAGACGGGTCTGAATCCGAAACAAGCCACGAGTCCGTACTCATTTCCGAAGGCCCGAATGAGGTATATTTTAATTTAAACAAAAAGTTTTTTAGAATTATTTCTTGTTTAAATAGTAAATTAACCAAAGTAGAAAATGAAAACAAATTACTTCTTGAGGAAAATCAAAACCTAAAGGAACAATTAAAAAATTCAAATCCAACTCAAGATCTAACACTTGAGGAGGAGAATTTATCATTAAAAAATGAAATAAACAATTTAAAGGAGATGTTAGAAAAATTCACAACAAGATCAAAAAATTTAGACTTAATCCTAAATAATCAAAAAGCATGTTATAATAAAACCGGACTAGGATATAAGTCGAATTCAAATAAAACCTTCAAATCATTAATAACCCAATACAAGTCAACCAATCTAGCTTGGGTTCCGAAAGCGTGTCTAACCACGCAAGTAGGACTTAATCAATATTATATACCTAAAGAAAAAATACATTATATAAAATTAAATAAACCAAACCAAAATCCAAAATACAAACCTAAATCAAATTCAAAATCTAAACAGTTTAAAAAACAACAAAATTATCACCAAGTTAACTATAACTATAAAAAGAATCGACACAAGCCTAAAATCAAAACTTAAATTAATGGCCAATAATTCAGGGGGAGGCTCCAGAATAACTGGCACTTCCAAAACAGGGTAACCCAAAACTAACAAACCCGGCAGGGCAATTAGAATTAGAGACCAAGTTTAACTTGAATCATGGTATTGGTGAAATTTTTGGATGATAGTACGTTAGGGAAACTTGGGCATCGCATGTCTAGAAAGATATGGTTTCGATCTGGTGCATTTGGCCAAGTGGAACTGACCGAAGCTACCCTTAAACGAATCCTAACCAGTTAGACCAAGATTTAGTACTAAGTTCCGTGGATAGGACTATTCGGAAAACCTCGAAAGGTTGGTTATTTCTTATGATGTCCTTGTGACTCACCAAGCTTAGAAGTTTATCCGAAGAATGCCTATTTGTGGAAACCAAAGCTAAGTCTGAATCTAACACAAGTTAAACCAAAACTCTGTAATCAAACCAATTTCATCTCACAAAATCATAGGATTCCCTGATTGATAATATAGATCGGGTGAGATGAATAAGGCTTAAAAATTAATTTTAAAATTTTAAACTTAAATTAATTTTAAACTTAAAAATTATTTTCAAAATTTTAATTTTAAACTTAAAAATTAATTTCAAAATTTTAATTTTAAACTTAAAAATTAATTTCAAAATTTTAATTTTAAACTTAAAAATTAATTTCAAAATTTTAACTTTAAACTTAAAAATTAATTTCAAATTTTAATTTTAAACTTAAAAATTAATTTCAAAATTTTAATTTTTAATTTCAAAATTTTAATTTTAAACTTAAAAATTAATTTCAAAAATTTTAATTTTAAACTTAAAATTAATTTCAAAATTTTAATTTTAAACTTAAAAATTATTTTCAAAATTTTAATTTTAAACTTAAAATTAATTTAAAATTTTAATTTTAAACTTAAAATTAATTTCAAAATTTTAATTTTAAACTTAAAAATTATTTTCAAAATTTTAATTTTAAACTTAAAAATTATTTTCAAAATTTTAATTTTAAACTTAAAAATCATTTTCAAAATTATAATTTTAAAAATTATTTTCAAAATTTTATTTTAAATTTAAAAATTATTTTCAAAATTTTATTTTAAACTTAAAAATTTATTTTCAAAATTTTAATTTTAAACTTAAAAATTATTTTCAAAATTTTAATTTTAAACTTAAAAATTAATTTCAAAATTTTAATTTTAAACTTAAAAATTATTTTCAAAATTTTAATTTTAAACTTAAAAATTATTTTCAAAATAATTATTTTCAAAATTTTAATTTTAAACTTAAAAATTATTTTCAAAATTTTAATTTTAAACTTAAAAATTAATTTCAAAATTTTAATTTTAAACTTAAAAATTTATTTTCAAAATTTTAATTTTAAACTTAAAAATTATTTTCAAAATTTTAATTTTAAACTTAAATTAATTTCAAAATTTTAATTTTAACTTAAAAATTAATTTCAAAATTTTAAATTTAAACTTAAAAATTAATTTCAAAATTTTAATTTTAACTTAAAAATTAATTTCAAAATTTTAAATTTAAACTTAAAAATTAATTTTAAAATTTTAAAACTTAAAAATTTATTTCAAAATTTTAAACTTAAAAATTAATTTCAAAATTTTAAACTTAAAAATTAATTTCAAAATTTTAATTTTAAACTTAATTTCAAAATTTTATTCAAACTCAAAACTTAACTTCAAACCTAATTTAAAAAAAAAAAAAAAAAAAAAAGGTAGAAAACCACGGGCGGGCGCCCTTGGTATTCCCCTCCGGGGCGCCCGGAAGGGGTTCCGGGCGCCCGGAGTCCCCTATAAATAAGGGGTAGCAGGCGCCCCCAACCTTTGCCCCACCAATTCTCACTTTTGCCAAGGTTCACTTTGAACCTCAGTGCGAAAGTACTCTAAATCAAAATTTTCTTGCGGTGAAGACGCTGTTGCGATTCAACCAAGGTCGTCAAATCTATATTTTTCGATGGCTCCTCGGTAAATAAAATACTTCCCCTCTCTAAAATCTTATTAGAATTTGTCTTCTCATTTTTTTTTCTTAGAATATTCTTTTATTTATATACAGTAGGAAACGAACAAATACTAGTGCTGGACCCTCCAATACTAGTACAGACCCTAGGTTTCCCATAGACGAACTTAGGATTAAGTTTGAATCCACCATTTATAAGGCCATTAGGACTACCTGCATAGATAGATCGTTCTTTCTAAGGTCATGTCCCTCTGCTTTAGAGGTTATAGGCCACTATAACTTAACGAATCTTGTCGAATGTACCAGTCCAATAAACATAAGTCTGTGTGCCGAATTTTGCAATAACCTAGTAAAAGTAGACGATTTCACCTATACCACTAGGGCAGCAGGCACTGATATCGTATTTTCCCCTACGACTATCCGAGAGTTTTTAGAGTTGCGTCCATCTACTTGCTCCTTTTTGTGCTATCCTCCGAGGGATCTACAGTTCGAAGATCCCTACTCACATATTACTCTCGATACAATTTATTCGTATTTTTTCGGAGGAGAGAGAGATCCCACTGTGACACAGTTTAGGTCAGTAGAACTTCGAGTCCAGGACTACGCTCTTTATAGGGTTGTAGTCCTTTGCATTTTACCACTGACTACTCGGGACATCGCTGTGATGCGCCCATTCCATTCGTTCTTACTTTATGCCCTGATTCATAGGTTAGACATTGACATCAGCCTACATATCTTCTCCACCATCATCTATTTAGCTGGATTTGTGACTGACAGTCGAGTCCATATGCCATTTGGTCACATTCTGACAGCCTATATGTCCTCGTTGCACATTGATGTCACTAGGGGAGACGTTGCCCATATGACCGAGTTCGATGTTATAGCCGCTCGGAACTTTTCCCTAGCCGGCATCCATATAGATAGAGATGACGGGACTATGTCTTGGCGGAGGGGGGCACAGCACCAGCCCGATCCAGATGCACAGGTGGATGAGTTCATGCTCGCACTATTTCCAGAGGAAGCCGCACCAGCTCCACCACCACCCCCAGCTCGAGCACCACGACACGCTCCCCGCACTCTAGCCGACCGTATGACCGGACTAGAGAGAGCTATGGCGAGTCTCCAGCAGGAGAACTCTGATTGCCGAGTTACGAGCTGCCGGAGACACCCGACAGACTGAGCTGATGGCACTTCTTCGATCCTTGGGATCTGGACCACCCCCTTCATCATCTCAGTAGCTTTAGTGATGACCTACTTCTGTAGCTACACTACTTGTAAAATATTTTGGATTTATCTAGTGATATTTCAGACCTACATTGATTATGTTCTATCTCGGTAGACTATAATTTTTTCTAAAAACTAGTTTTTTAACTTATAAGTTAAAACTGTATGTTTTCAAAAACTTACCATTTTTAGATTTTCAAAAACAGTTTTGGCCTTAGACTAGTTTTGAATCCTTAGAAAGCATGTACCCATAGGACTAGTTTTTGAGCATCTCACCAACACCCTAGGTTTACCTTGTTTGTGTTTGACAAACATAGAAAGGGGTGAGATGCATAGGCCAACTGTCTGGACTTAAGATGCTCATTTCAGTGCATCAACATAAGTCTGGACGTTAAATACAACTCAGATATTAATCAGATTAAAGTTAATCAGTCAAGTCAAAAAACTGACTGCTTGTAATCAACTTAATCTGACTAACCATGTGAAAGCTACTATCCTCTGATAACTAGTTAGTACCTAATTGGTTAGACAGCTGGTTAAAGTTAAATATCAAGTTCAGGGGGAGAATTAACTCAAATTTTGTGTGTTTGAAAAATGCCTTTTAAAACCTAACCTATGTTTGAACATTGATTTACAAAATTTAAATTTAACTAAGTATTTGAAAAATGTGAAAGTTTGATCCCACCCAATTTTCAAACCTGATTTGAAAAATTAACTATTTCCAAATTTAGCCTTTATCAAATTAGCCTTAAAAATTAATTTTGGAAAAAATTTTATTTCCTGAAAAATTATTTAATTTTTGCTTTGTTTTTGAAAAATTTACCTTTTTGAAAAGTAGATGTTACTTAAACATAAAAAGTAAATTTGAAAAACCTATTCCACACGCTTGAGAGTCAACTTGACTATTTTTTGACTTGGTGTTAAAAATTGCACTTTTATCTTTCAAAATTTGATTACCTGTTACAGTAACTCTTCACTATGATTATTTACCTTTGTTCATTTTTTTGATGAATGCCAAAGGGGGAGGAGGGTTAGGTGGTTAAGTTAGGTAAACCAAGTTGAAAACACAAACTAACTTTAAAACCACACAAATGCATGTTGTTTCTTGCATATGCTTTCACTAACTTAACCAGGTTGTCATTCCATCAAAAAGGGGGAGATTGTTGGTGCGGCTAGCACTAACGATTTAACCTAAGTTTTGATGAATGACAAATAGGTTAAGTTAGTCTTGTTGTTGTCTGACACTTTGATCGAGTGTGCAGGAGAAGTCCAGCTAGGTCGACGGGCTGACCGGATAGCTGGCGAGAAGTCTAAGCGGGTCGACGGGCTAACCGGATGCTTGGCGAGAAGTCCAACTAGGTCGACGGGCTGACCGGATAGCTGGTGAGAGGTCGACGGGCTGGCCGGACGCTTGGCGAGAAGTCGAGACGGGTCGACTCTGGCGGTAAGTGAGGTAAGTCACTTGAGGGGAGTGGAGGACGCGTTCCGGGAAGGGGACATTAGGCGTCGATCCGGCTTAGATCCATTCGGATGTCTAAGTCGAGATCGTGACTAGATTCGTCTCGGAAAGGCGGAATCTAAGTCATACTCTCTTTATCCATCTGTTGAACTTTAACTGAACAATTTGTTTTACAGGATGTATATTTGCCTCGGACTAACTTTGTTTTGCAGGAAAAGGAGTCTTTTGGAACAAGGTGGTCGGGCGCCCGGAAGGATCCGGGCGGCCGGAGGTCCAGCCAAGTCGTCGCCACGTGGAGCATCTTGGTTTGAGCGATTCGTCACCTCCGGAAGGGATCCAGCGCCGGACGATATAAAAGAAGCCCCAGGTAGGAGCTTCAGAAATCAATTTTTACTGAGAACTCATCTACTGCTGGTCTTGCTGCTCGACGTTCAAGTGCGACGTCAACAACGCTCCGACAAAAGTGCTCCTCCGGTGTTTATTTGATTTTTCTTTATCGGTATTGCTTTATTATTACTAGCATTTCCTGTACTTATTCTGTAATCATATTTCGACTTGTTAGTGATTGCCCAACGAAAGTGGTGAAGGACCACGGGCCTTCGAGTAGGAGTCGTCACAGGCTCCGAACGAAGTAAAAACATCTGTGTCTACTTTATTTTTCCGCTGCGTTTATACTCGTCTTTTTCGAATCGATATTCCCCCCCCCCCCCCCCCCTCTATCGAATCTAACGGTCCTACACCAAATACTAAAATGCTAGAAAAATAGCACAACAAGCTAACTCCAAATCATAAAAACAAGGCTGTTCATGTTAAACTAAAACTAAACTTGACATGAAACAAATTCTAAAGAAATAAAATACTGCTCAATTTATGAAATCTGCTCGTGCATATACTTATCAAAATCTATATAAGTGAACAGTTGATAGCAAGGGAAGATACACGAGCAGTATACTTATAAGTGAATAGTTGATATTAAGATTGCACGAGCAGTATAGTATACTCAAACTTGAGCAGTATACGGATTCTAAACTATTCATGTGCATCTCAGAGCAAGGGAAAAACTAAGCTATAATGTAGAATTCTACATTCAATGGAACAACTAAAAACTGCACTTAAAAGGAATGCATTGTTCTAAGCTCCCAAGGAACTGTTTGTTGTTCTCATAAAAATCTGTATTTGCTAAGGTAAAAGACACATCTAATTCTGCACCCATTGCATGGCACGAACCCAAATCCAAACGGCAAGCTTAAGGAATTGTTTATGCCCATCTCTCCTAACACCTAACTGGTTGGCACAGCAAGATTACAAACCCAGCTTACTCAACAGTGAGGTGATTTCATATTCACCCTAGAATATTCAGAATTAATAGTCATGGCAGCAACTAACACCATACAACCCGAAATCTCTAATCATGCTTCATCAGATTGACATAAAACAAGTAACGTTATGAATATGTTCTACGGTCCCTAACATCAACCAAAATTTGAAACTAGCATAAGCAGATTCCTCTTGGAATCGTGGCACAGCAAAGAAAAACTGAAACAAGGGAAACAAATCTCGGAGCTATCCTACTGCAGGTGAGTAGCAACTCACCTCTTGTTCTTGCACTTACAACCGTAAGAGACAGCTTCTAGGGCTTCGGAGAAACTCATGATCTCGGCCTCTTCTTCGCGTCTTCGAGTTCTCCTCGTTGAGGTGATCACGCACGGTGAAGACTGGCCGGAAAAACCCTTAGCCGGCGCCGGAGGGAGGAAACCTAGCTCCGTCGCCCTTTCTTCCGCCGAGAGCAGAAAATCGCCTCGCCGCGCCGCGCGTGCGTAAGAGGAGAAGAGGTGAGAAGGAATTAGGTTTCGGGAAACCTAAATCCTCTCCTTATAACTAGAGTTATTTTTGGTTCCAACTATAGCTTATGTATTTGCCGCTGCCTATTTAATTAGCAACGATCGCTAGCCCAGTTGGTCCGTTGGGCTTTGCTCGAAGCCAGAGGTCTGTGCTTCGATTCTCAGCCGCGCCACTTTTTCTCCAATTTATTTCAAACGTTCCAGCTACTGCATATATATATTTCGCTCCATATAAGATTAATAAAAATCGTGTAGCTCAGCTGGTTGGGCTGGTTTCGGCTGAGGTTCGGCTCGGGTCGAGGTTGTGGGTTCAAAACCTGACTTCAACATATTTCTTCTCTTTTTTTTTTTTAAACTTCTTCCTCTTGGTAAAAATACCAAACGAACTCCAAAAATTACGTAAAAATACTCTAAAAATTTCTAAAAATCTATAGAATATTTTAAAGATATTTCCAAATATTTTTATGGACTTTTAGAACTTGAAATAGGGAAAATTGGGTTGTTACACCTACTGCAGGTGAGAAGCACTTACTTTGCTTATTGGACTCACAACCGAACAAAAAGGGCTTCTAGGACCTTGGCCGGTCGCCGGAGACGATGCCCTAACTCCCTTTCATTTTCTGCCCGAGCTCCGCCATCGTACGCAGAAGAGAAGGAGAGAATGGTTTAAGTCACGGGAAAACAGAGCATCAACTTATCCCTTTTTATAACTTAATATTTCTGTTAACTCCTTAAATAAATTCGCTACCAAATCCAACATCAACTTATCCCTTGTATAATCCAATATTCTGTTAGCTTATCTTAAATAAATTCGCTACCTTTTCTAAACAAACAAATCCAACATCAACTTATCCCTTTTATAATATTCTATTAACTATCTTAAATAAATTCGCTACCTTTTCTAAACAAACAAATCCAAGATCAACTTATCCCTTTTATAATCCAATATTCTGTTAACTATCTTAAATAAATTCGCTACCTTTTCTAAACAGAAAAATCTGTTTGCCCACCTGGTCATTCGGGTTTTGACCGAGTCAAAGGTCGTGGGTTCAATTCTTGGCTTGGACATTTTTTTGTCGAAACTTCCTTCGTTTAGTAAAAATACCAAACGACCTCCAAAAATTACATAAAAATACTCTAAAAATTTCTAAAAATCTCTAGAATATTTCTAAAATATTTCTAAATATTTTTAAGAACTTTTAGAACTCCTAATGAGGAAAATTGGGTCGTTACAATCCCCCATACCTTATAAAAAGTTCGTCCTCGAACTTAGAATAATTCTATAGCATGTTCTCTACCTTGTACATGCATTAGTTAGCGTCCATAATCTAATGTACTAAGGAAAATCACATCAAAGGTATCTTAGGACCTCCTAACCTACTTTCAATAAACATAAGCATAAGCAGTGACATAAGCATGACAACATAAACGTAAGCATGGTAGATGAACAAAACATAATGATAGACTCGATCGCAAGCATGTCCATATGCATAGGCAAGAGCATAACATGAACATAACGTGGACCTAAACATAAATGTAAATATAAATATAACATGACTTGAACATACTTGCATGCATACTTATAAACATACTATTGTGGTGGCCTAGTTACACTTAGTAGTACCGTAACATAAGTTGTTGATCAGACAACTACCCTAGTGCTAGGTTGGTAGGAGTTCGAACTTAGGACCGGAGTTCCCCTTTATTCTGGCGCGCTCACCGGGCTTAGGTCCCCAGATCATACCACCATCCCAGAACATATCTTGTTTGATTCTGGCGCGCTCACTGGGCTTAGGTCCCCAGATCATACCACCATCCCAGAACATATCTTGTTTGATTCTGGCGCGCTCACCGGGCTTAGGTCCCCGGATCATACCACCATCCCAGAACACATCTTGTTTGATTCTGGCGCGCTCACTGGGCTTAGGTCCCCAGATCATACCACCATCCCAGAACACATCTTGTTATGTACAAGAAACTAAGCAGAATTCTTAACTTTATAAGCACTTCTAAACATCTCCCTATTCGTTGCATATAATCTAATACTTCTAAGGATTTCTCTTTACTGTAAAGAATAAAGAAAAGCATACTAAAAATTAAATACTTTCTTACTTGAAGACGGCAAGGTTGGTGCTGATGTGTGATGTTGGAGAATAGGAACTGCTCTGATACCAACTTGTAACACCCCACCCTCCTCACTACTGGACAGTGAGGGCGGAGCGCTACTAGACTACTAACCTATCTTAACTAACATTGCACACATGTTGAAAGTAATTCCTAAAACTCTCGGAGAACTCAAAACATACAATTAACTAGCAGCGGAAGACTAAATGACTCATCTAATACATTCTACTCAACTCTTTGTTAATAAATTCTTATGCTAAATCCCAAGGCTTCTATAGTCCAGGCATTATCCATCCATCCGCACCTCCTTGTCGCCTTCCTTTACTATAGCTTTTCCTTTCCTTTATCTGCAGTAAGAGGAAATGCATCAATAAGCAAAATTGCTTAGTAAGCGCTATCTAACTCACAAAACTCGAGTATGCATGTAAGCTGAAAGAAATCTAGAAACTGAATGCTCATCTAATAGCAAACGAAACATAGCATACTGAAATACTAAACATGTAAGCAAATCTATGCTACACTATTTCTCCAAAAATTACATAAAAATACTCTAAAAATCACTAGAATATTTCTAAAATATTTCTAAATGTTTTTAAGAACTTTTAGAACTCCTAATGAGGAAAATTGGGTCGTTACAATCCCCCATACCTTATAAAAAGTTCGTCCTCGAACTTAGAATAATTCTATAGCATGTTCTCTACCTTGTACATGCATTAGTTAGCGTCCATAATCTAATGTACTAAGGAAAATCACATCAAAGGTATCTTAGGACCTCCTAACCTACTTTCAATAAACATAAGCATGACAACATAAACGTAAGCATGGTAGATGAACTAAACATAATGATAGACTCGATCACAAGCATGTCCATATGCATAGGCAAGAACATAACATGAACATAACGTGGACCTAAACATAAACGTAAATATAAATATAACATGACTTGAACATACTTGCATGCATACTTATAAACATACTATTGTGGTGGCCTAGTTGCACTAAGTAGTACCGTAACATAAGTTGTTGATCAGACAACTACCCTAGCGCTAGGTTGGTAGGGGTCTGAACTTAGGACCGGAGTTCCCCTTTATTCTGGCGCGCTCACCGGGCTTAGGTCCCCAGATCATACCACCATCCCAGAACATATCTTGTTTGATTCTGGCGCGCTCACTGGGCTTAGGTCCCCAGATCATACCACCATCCCAGAACATATCTTGTTTGATTCTGGGCGCTCACAGGGCTTACGTCCCCAGATCATACCACCATCCCAGAACACATCTTGTTTGATTCTGGCGCGCTCACCGGGCTTAGGTCCCCAGATCATACCACCATCCCAGAACACATCTTGTTATTTACAAGAAACTAAGCAGAATTCTTAACTTTATAAGCACTTCTAAACATCTCCCTATTCTGTACATATAATCTAATACTTCTGAGGATTTCTCTTTACTGTAAAGAATAAAGAAAAGCATACTAAAAATTAAATACTTTCTTACTTGAAGACGGCAAGGTTGGTGCTGATGTATGATGTTGGAAAATAGGAACTGCTCTGATAGCAACTTGTAACACCCCACCCTCCTCACTACTGGACTGTGAGGGCGGAGCGCTACTGGACTACTAACCTATCTTAACTAACATTACACAAATGTTGAAAGTAATTCCTAAAACTCTCGGAGAACTCAAAACATACAATTAACTAGCAGCGGAAGACTAAATGACTCATCTAATATATTCTACTCAACTCTTTGTTAATAAATTCTTATGCTAAATCCCAAGGCTTCTATAGTCCAGGCATCACACATCCATCCGCACCTCCTTGTCGCCTTCCTTTACTATAGCTTTTCCTTTCCTTTATCTTTAGTAAGAGGAAATGCATCTATAAGTAAAATTGATTAGTAAGCGCTATCTAACTCACAAAACTTGAGTATGCATGTAAGCTGAAAGAAATCTAGAAACTGAATGCTCATCTAATAGCAAACGAAACATAGCATATTGAAATACTAAACATGTAAGCAAATCTAAACAACATGTCAGTATATAAGAAATCTAAACTTGCTGAATTTTAAACTTATGTGAAGCTTATTTCTTTTGTTTGAAAACTTATACTTTAATACTTCAAAATAATAATCAACTTTCTTCTTGGGCTCAGGCGTAGTACCATCTTATGCGCGTTCCCTAATAGGTTGGGGTAGCGAGCCACCAATCCTAAAAGAGCAGACCTCGGTCTACCAGGGCCAAGACCTCGGAATTGGACACCTGGATTTGTTTAACGACAACCTCGGAAGTCGGGTACTAGCCTCTTAAATAAATTAAAATACTTGTTATCTTTTATTACTTCTAATATATAATGCCTCGGCATTTTCTATAAGCACCTTGTGTGCCAAAATCCCTAAAGTCTTGACTTTGGGATCTACTTAAGGCCTTGACCTTTCTCTTTCTTTTCTTTATCTTTCTTACACTTGTTAATACTTCTAATAAAAGAATGCTTCTTTAAAAACTGAAATGTTTAAATGAATTCTAACTTTGAAATGCATAAACAAAAATCTACATACTATGCTAATCAAAATTCTGCATATTATTCTAATCAAGATTCTACATTCTATGCTACACTATTTCTGCATACTATGCAAACATAAAATCTGCACTATAAGCTTAATTAAAATCTGTACTATAGACTTAATTAAAAATCTGCACTATAAGCGCTTAATTAAAATCTGTAATATAAGCTCTACATAAAAATCTGCATTATAAGTTTAATTGAAATCTGCACTATAGGCTTAATTAAAAATCTGCACTATAAGCGCTTAATTAAAATCTGCAATATAAGCTCTACATAAAAATCTACATTATAAGCTTAATTAAAATCTGCACTATAGGCTTAATTAAAAATCTGCACTATAAGCGCTTCTTATGCTTCAATTTCAAGAAGAACAAAGGTCCGAAACTACTCCTACTGCAGGTGAGAAGCACTTTGCTTATTGGACTCACAACCGAACAAAAAGGGCTTCTAGGACCTTGGTCGGCCGCCGGAGAGGATGCCCTAACTCCCTTTCGTTTTCTGCCCGAGCTCCGCCATCGTACACAGAAGAGAAGGAGAGAATGGTTTAAGTCACGGGAAAACAGAGCATCAACTTATCCCTTTTTATAACTTAATATTTCTGTTAACTCCTTAAATAAATTCGCTACCAAATCCAACATCAACTTATCCCTTGTATAATCCAATATTCTGTTAGCTTATCTTAAATAAATTCGCTACCTTTTCTAAACAAACAAATCCAACATCAACTTATCCCTTTTATAATATTCTTTTAACTATCTTAAATAAATTCGCTACCTTTTCTAAACAAACAAATCCAAGATCAACTTATCCCTTTTATAATCCAATATTCTGTTAACTATCTTAAATAAATTCGCTACCTTTTCTAAACAGAAAAATCTGTTTGCCCATCTGGTCAGTCGTGTTTTGACTGAGTCAAAGGTCATGGGTTCAATTCTTGGCTTGGACATTTTTTTGTCGAAACTTCCTTCGTTTAGTAAAAATACCAAACGACCTCTAAAAATTACATAAAAATATTCTAAAAATTTCTAAAAATCTCTAGAATATTTCTAAAATATTTCTAAATATTTTTAAGAACTTTTAGAACTCCTTATGAGGAAAATTGGGTCGTTACAGTTATGCTTACTTGTATTGGTGTCAAATAACTAAGTATAATAGCGTCCTTAAGTAGAAGGTTTTTACCTATATCAATCGATTGGTTGAATCGATAGTGAGATGATATAGGGAACACTACTCTTAATCATTCCTAGTCAAGCATTAACATTCAGGGACAATGTTAATGCGACAAGACTAGCATGTAGGTCAACTCGATAACTTGATCTCACAAGTCATGGATATGGAGATATCAAGTTGACACATGGGTATGCATTGGAGAATGTATACTGAATGACCCGCCATGAGAAAGTATCATGGATCGTTATATGAATGTCATATACTTTCTCATGTGGCTATTAGTATGACTATTAGTCCTTGGACCTGAAGTCACCATGGTTCCCTACATAAGGAGTTACATACTTTGGCTTCGTCAAACGTCACCTGTAATTGGGTGGACTATAAAGGTGATTACTGGGTATTTAATAAATTATGCGGAGGGATATGAGTGATGTAGATAGGATCTATCCGTCCTATATGACGGGAGTGACATCATTATTCTTGATAGAGTGAGACCACTAAGTGCATGGCCATGCCCAAATGAGTCAATATGAGATGTTGAGCTCATTTGATTGAGTGAGTATACTTGGAATTCAAGATTTAGATTGATTAGATGATGACACGGTCTATGCCTCACATTGATCAATCTAGATGTCTAGGATAGAAGGACATTGTCATACATTGTGAAGTGTCACCATTAGTAGTCACAAGGTGATGTTGGATCTCAACATTCTTGAAACTTGGGTAGTAATGATGTGTTGCTAGATACCGCTCATTACTTATGCTTCTAAAAGGGTTTAGGAGCATTGCCAACGTTACAAGAACCTATAGGGTCACACACAAAGGGCAATTAGATGGAGATTAGGTTCATTTGATGAACCAAGAGGATTAGGTTCATGTGATGAACCAAATTGGATTAAGAGTAATCCAAAGTAAACTAATTGAGTTGGACTCAATTTGGTTCATGTGTTAAATGAGTCTAATTTGGACTTAGACTCATTGAGCTAATTTAATTCAATGAATAGAGATTCATTAAATTAAAATTAACTTGAACCAATGGTTAGATTTGATCAACTATGGGAGAGAAGTGGTCAAGTTTGACTTGACTTGAGAGGAAGATGAAAGATCAAGTTTGACTTGACCATTGCCACCTCATTTGTGAGTTGGCATTAAGTGGGCCAATGATGATGTTCCATATCATCAAGGTTGGCTTATGTGGGTGCCACATCATGAGGGAGATCAAGAGTTGTGACTCTTGATATCCCATGGAGGTATATAACCTTATTTCAATGTGGTCGGCCACTTTATGCCATTGTGGGAGTTTCATTTTGTGTGTGTAACCTCCTTCTTCTTCCTCTCTACCTTTCTTCTCTCTCTCTCCTCCACCATTGTTGATCCTCTAAGGTTGCTAGCACATCTTTAGAGGTTCTCTCCATCGACTTGTTCGTGTGGATACACATAGAGGGTTGTACACTTGACAACCTTGAGATTTGGCGAACCTTGGATGAGCGGGACACGCGAAGGGCTTCGCTACAAAGGTATAAGTCTCTTCCTTGTAGATCTAGTGTAGATCTAGACTAGAAAACATGTTGTAGGCTTCGACTACCGAGAAACACCTTCCAAATTGGCAAGGTCTCGCCCAAAATGATTTGGGACAGCGGGCTAAGGCACTGTAGGATCACTTAGGAACACTTGCGATGGTTATATCGTAAGTAGGGGTGCTGCCCCTAACCCCGCAAGAGGCTTCGTTCCGCGATTGCGCCCGAAAATCTCTAATTGGGACCGCCGGGAAGTTGCTATTCATAAAATCGTAAAGTTCTTAGAAAAATTATAGAAATGTATGGAAATCACATAATTTAGAATTATGTATTATTTTGTGATGGTCATGGCCCAAAGAACCCAATTTGATTGGAAATATGTGTTATAATTCATAATATGGCCTGTGCGCCATTTTATGTGTTTGTGTGTGTTGTACTTGATTCGCGACCTGCGCGTCGTGCCCTTCTATTTATATTCCTGTTGTAAAATAGTTTTTAGACTCGAATGTAACTCGAGTTTCACCTTTTGTAATGTACAAAATTGGAGCGGTGGAAGGTCCACTCGAGACGGAGTTACGAGGAGGGTGCGAGCAACACATGACGGTCAAAGGGAGGAGCTTGAGGAAGCTATTGACCCTAGGTTGACCAACCGATCTTCTCATTGGCTTGAGAAGATCGTAGTAGGGCCATGACTAATCACAAAATTTAATTAATTGCTTGTGTGTGTATGTGATGCATGCTAGATTAGTAATTAATTAGTGCCTTAACGATTAGATTAGATCTAAATCGCGCACATGGTGCACCTCCACGATTAGATTAGATCTAAATCGCGTATATGATACACATTGTTGATTAGATTAGATCTCAATCGCGTCAATTCGAAATGCCTACCATGCCGTGATACCCATCACTACCTCGATCACATGTTGTTGTTGAATCTGCCAAAGCAGAGCAATGCATATTATCTTGGTAGGGTGCGGAGGGACAATCTTGGTCCCGCCTATCAACGCATGGGTGAGTACGACTCAATTAGATTGAGTAACTAGTTAACTCAATTGGATCGAGTTTAACTATAGGCATTTTCCAATGGTTGGTAGATAGGTCAAAATCACATTTATATTAATTCTTGGGCGATTTAGCCAAAGCTAACTCAAGTTTTAATATATATGCGGATCTTGATCCTATAAACAAGAGTTGCATAGAGATGTAATTGGTAATTAGTTCCCTACCGATCATACTAAGTCTTGGGCGATTTAGCCAAAGCTAACTCAAGGCGTAGTATGATATGGATCTTGTCCCACTTGAAATATAGAATTCAGTGGGAGCATCATTTAATTAAAGGTCTAATTAGATGATTAATTGGAATATGATATTTATTTTTTTGTAATTTTCTGTTGTAGATTACCATGTCGTCAAACACGAACTCCTTTTCCTTGCGTTCTGTCCTCGATAAGGACAAACTTAATGGAGCTAACTTCCTGGACTGGTACAGAAATCTGTGAATAGTTCTCCCTCAGGAAAGAAAACTGTACGTCCTAGAGCAGCCCATTCCCGAGGCACCTCCTGCCACTGCCACGCGAGCTGATAGAGATGCTTACAAGAAGCATCAAGATGACGCATTAGATGTGTCATGTCTTATGCTCGCGACCATGAACTCTGAGCTTCAGAAGCAACATGAGTTGATGGGCGCTTATGATATGGTTGAACATCTTCGTCAAGTATATCAAGGACAAGTGAGGCACGAGAGATTCGAGATCTCTAAGGCACTATTTCAGTGCAAGATGAAAGATGGGACTCCCGTAGGCTCATATGTACTCAAAATGATTGGGTACATAGAAAACCTATAGAGGTTGGGATTCCCGCTTGGCTAAGAGCTGGCCACCGACCTGATTTTGCAATCCTTGCCAGATAGCTATAGTCAATTCGTTCTAAATTATAACATGAACAAAATTGACAAGTCACTGCCCAAGCTACTTAGCATGTTGAGAACTGCTGAGCTCAACCTTAAGAAGGTTAAGCCCAACTTTATTCTGATGGTTCAGAAACACAAGGGCAAGGGCAAGCCCAAAGGTAAGGGAAAGTCCCAAGCCAAGGGTAAAGGCAAGGCACTGAAACCCAGAGGAGGGGTTGCCAAGGATGCTACCTACTTCCACTGCGGTCAGACTGGGCACTGGAAGAGGAACTGCAAAGTGTACCTGGAAGATCTTAAGAAGAAGAGAAGTGAGACTTCCACTTCAGGTATATATGTTATAGAAGTCAACCTATCTATTTCTTCATCATGGGTATTAGATACCAGATGTGCTTCTCACATTTGTACTAATATGCAGACGCTGAGAAATAGCAGGGCATTGACGAAGGGCGAGGTGGACCTACGTGCGGGCAATGGAGCACGGGTTGCTGCTGTTGCTGTAGGAACTTATTCTCTATCTTTGCTGATCCTGTCCGAGCTCTAAGTCGACGGACACTGGGGGTGTGGCGCTCTCCGCTGTCTCCGACTGGTGATGTGGATCTCTGATGAACCTGCAAAGAAGCCGAGCCGAGAAGGAGTTCTCGACGACGGCCCTCCGACGCTCAAGTCAACGAGGAAGAAAGGAGGCAGAGTAACTATGCCTACAGTGATGAGAATTCTGCATACCTCTGTCGAAGTTTGGGGGTCCTTATATAGGACCCCGGGGAGGCGCGGGCACGCTTCTCGATGCATGCACGCTTTCCCAAACATACCTCTAAATGGGTGTGCCAGAAAAGCATGCCTGACGCCATTCCGCAATCGTCCGAGCATATCCCTGACGTGACGGTGGAAACTTCCACCGTACGATACTCTGTCCGGTCCGGCCGCCGACCATGCTATTTTTCGGCAGCAGGCATCTCGAGGATGATGTTACCAGCTGTCCTTTCGTCTTTTTGCGTCTCTTGTCGATTCCAGGGCCAAGCGGTCCGGCCACTCGGCGCTCCCAACACTCAGGTACGTGTTTGTATTGGACCGAGCGGGAAGATCCTCAGTCCTGTGCTCGGATGGGATTGCACCTTAGTGATCTGTGCTTCGACCGAGTGGCATGTCCGCTCAGCCCATAAGCTCCTTTACCTTAAGCATCGGAAACTCAACCTGTGGTCGAGCTATATTCTGATCAGCCTTGAGGACATCCAGCCGACCGGTCAGATGTTCTGTCTGCTCGGTAGGACCTTGGGCCCTTCCCTATTGACCTTTGACCTCCACGTGTCGTTGACCGCCGCCGACGTGGGGCCCCGTCCTTACCACCGGATCACATGCCTTCCCCTCAAGTCTAGTCGAAGGAGGCATCAAGTCCGACTAACTGGGCTGTTGGCTTGGTGGCTTGTCTACTACTCATCCACCGAGATTAGTGTTCGTCCGTCCGGGGACTATGCAAGTAGGTAATGCCGCTCGGCGCATCACCGGTTGGTACTTGGAAAGTTGTTTGCCTGCCGTTGTCCCACCGCTCCGGAAGCGATCACGCTGATTATCCCTAGAAAACTCCTCGGCATTTGTGTAAATCACCGCTATTAAGGCTGAGCACGCGGCCATGCCTGCATGATGGTGCCCATTAAATGCGACCCGTGAGCGAGCGCCACGTGGTCGCGCATCCGTCACCATTCACTCGAGCAGTCAGGTCTGATGTGACCTTTGGCTTTTTCGAATTCGACGGTCAGATCCCCTCCTCTGATCCCGTAACCTGGATCGGACGGCTCCGGTCGATCGAGCCCAATGTTTATAAGCACATCTCCTCTTCTGTTGCTTCGCGATATCGCGTGCGCATCCGAAGGCTTCCGCTTCCTCTCATTCAGCGTTCCGATGAACTCGTTGCTTTGCTTTCTGGTGATTCGTTGCTTCCTCCTTCGGTCCTATCTTTCGTAAGACCCCTTCACCCTTTGCCTTTCAGTTCCTTTGTGTTTTTCTTCGCCCTTCTTGCTGTATTCGTGCTCCTTTGGACACTGTTCCGACCATTCTGCTCGTCAAACTTAGACTTCCTCTGTGTCGGTCCTTGTCCTAATAATGGCCAGTTCTTCTCGCCCATCCGACCTCGCCCCCGGCCTCTAGTACACCACCACGGAGAGCCGGTTCGATGAGTAGGATGCACTGAGCCTCACCCGAACCTTTGAACTTCCATCTGACCATGAACTAATATTAGACACACCCTCCGATCGGCCACACGACCCTCCGACCGGCACTATTTGCTTTTTTAGAGACCAGTTCGTGGTCGGTCTGCGCTTTCCTATTCATCCGTTCATCCTTGAGGTGTGCAACTATTTCCGCCTCCCGCTCGGCCAACTCGTCCCTAACTCCTTTAGGTTGCTGTGCGGGGTGGTTGTCCTCTTTAGGCTGCACGACATCCCCTTAGTCCCTAAGACTTTCCACTACTTCTACTATCCCAAACAGTCCGAGTGGGGTACTTTTTGTTAGAGTGTATACTAAAAGCCTAGCTTTTGGTATAAACATTTATCTAGAAATAAAAATCACATTGGTCAAATGTCTACATTTATGATAAATGTAGTTATTCAATAATTTATATTGTAGATAACATGGTGTGTGGTGTCACACACAGAGGATCATGTTATCAGTACCTTATAAATTATAAACAGTAGCTCATGATCAAGATGGAAAGGAACAAACCATTGGAAGATCGTATTGTAATTAGGTATTATTTTGTCTTAACTATATAATTACACTAGTACACTTAGAGTGTATTAAGTAGGACCATTAGATGTCGTTTCTTTTATACTGACTTTATAAAGGAACAAAGACCTCAGTTATTATGGAAGTGTGTGCTCTTAATCCTAATATAATAACAAGCACATGTATTTGATATTTATTTCTTTAATTTATCAATGGGTGAGATTTAGTTCGATAAATCAATAAGCCCGATAGGTTGGGAAATGATATCACTTATAGTGTGTGTTGTTGATTATAGAAGGAAACTGTGTCCTAGTAATCTAGGTTGATAATGTCCCCAAGAGGAGCTCATAAGGATTGTCATGTTAAACCCTGCAGGTGGACTTAGTCCGACATGATGATGAAGTTGAGTGGTACTACTCTTGGACTAAGATATTAATTAAGTGAGTTGTCAGTTGTAACACCCACTAAGCTTTTAAGATAATCATATGAATGTGGAATTTTGCCTTAGAAAAATAATAAGAAGTGAGTTGAAGCAAAAAAAAAAAAAAAGAAATAAAATGAAATAAAAAGAAGTGATGGTCAAGGATTGAACCTTGAACCTCTTATATTATAATTTATAGAATTAATTAGTAGAAACCAATTGGGATGGAGAGAAGATATTGATAGCAAGGAAAGGGAATGCATGATAAAGATAGGAGTAAAGATCTAAGAAGAGAAAACAAGAAAAGAGCAAGAGAAAGGCAACTTGCCTTCCTTCATTCTCTCCCTCTTTCTTTCTTCATTTTGGCCGAAAATTTAAAGAGAAATTAAGGGGATTCATTCCCCCTTATTTCATCATAAATGGTGAGAATAAATTAGAAAATAAAATAAATGAAAGAAAAATAGAAAATGGGTTAAGGGAGAAGGAAAGCAAAAATCAATTTTGCTACCTCTTCCCCCTTAACATAAAAGGGAGCAAGAAAAGAGAAGTTTATTTTTCTCTCATTTTCTCATCCTCCCTCTCCCTCACCGAGAACACCAACACCCTCTCCTCCACCTTCGGCCCCGAAGCCAAGGTTTTCTCCTAGAAAGCCTAAGATACAAGGAGGACTAAGCAAGGGAATCAAGGGAAAGGAACTAGAAGAAGAGGCTACTTCTTCCATCACCATACCTTAGATCCACAAGCGAAAAGGATGTAAGCTTCTCCTCACCTGTGGTACAAGGCTTTTTATGTGATTTTTTGGATTTTATAAGGATTAGAAAACCTAGGAAAGAATTTAAGAAAAATTCGGCCAAAGAAAGGGTTTTCAAATCTAGGAAGGTTTAAACAAGTCTTTATTTCATGATATTTTTCTATGCTATGTAGGAAGGATTTTCTTCATGTTTTTATACCTAAATGATACTTGATCAGAGGAGTACCTAACCCTAGAATTTAGGCCAAAAAAATATTTTAAGGAGGTTAGGGAAAATATTGTGTAACCAAACTAGTACAAGATTCCCTCCATGAACTACTAAGGATCTTTTATTGGTTTTCTTGCTTAAAAGTTACTTGGAACCAAAAGAAATCCACTTATATGTTTCGGCCAAGAAAAGGGCTTAGGGTTAGGAAGACCTTTAAATTTAAGTAACCATGTTTGTATGATAGAATATAGAGTTCTCTTAAAGAATTGCATGTTGAACATTGCTAGAAATTCATGAACTCTTATTTTAGATTTTCGGCCATGATAAGATGGATAGTTTAGAAAAGCTTAAACAAAATTATAATATGCTCAAGACCTCTGTGATATTATGATATGAAAGTTATTTAATGCTCTCATGTTTAATTGGAGTATAGAAAATTAGTTACATGATATATGACATGTAAGATCAAAAGGGTCCTAGCTTGTTTATGAACCAACTTTGTATATGATGTTCTTAGTAATTTTCGCCATAAAACTTACTTAGGTTTTCCATGCTTTAGGCCACTTAAAACCTAGTTTAGAGATTGGTAGGTTTCGGCCATGAGGAAAAATAAAAGAAAAAGGAAAGAAACCTAGGAAGCCTAAGACACAATGCACATGTATGTTTATTATGCTTGTCTTTATACATGCTATGAAACTTGTATGACTTCCTATGCTTTTAGGCTATTTGAAGCAAAGTTAACCACTGATGGGTCTCGGCCAAGTAGGGTTTAAATGACCTAGAGGCCTTAGAATTGAAACCAATTGTGTTAAAAATGCTTCTTATGGAAATATGATAATGTGTTGATGGTGTCACATGCTTGTATAATTTTTCCATGACCTAAATGGACCATTGTAGGTCTCAGCCATGAAGGGATAGATGCCCTAGAAACCCTAGAACAAAATTTAAATATGCTCATGTCACTCTACATGAAATATGATAAGTAGAAAGCCAAAGTTCTCATGCTATATGTTGCTTAATGACCTAAAATGAGGCTAGGGTAAGTTTCGGCCATACCCTTTGTATGATACCTTATTATGAATTTATACATGATGTTAGTTCAAGTTCACATGCTTGTATGCTTGTTTTTAGCCCTAATGAATACTTGTGAAATTTTGGCCATGACATATGTTAAGGGCTTGAAGAACTTAGGAATTAGCTCAAATATGATTACTATGTTACTTGGAAGAAAAATGCTATAAATATGGTTTAAGGTTTCCATGCTTTCATGACATTTGGGACCTTGTTTCACACCTGATAAGGTTCGGCCACATGAAGTTTAGGGACTTGGAGAACTTAGAAACCAAGTTAATCATGCTTATAATGCTTCCTATGAAATTGATGTGATGATAATTTAGGTTCCACATGCTTGGAGGTTATTTTTACCTAAATTGAGATCTAAGGGGGTTCGGCCATGATAAGAACCCAAGGGATTAGGAAGCTTAGAATCCAAGTTAACTATGTTACCATGTTTCTTATGATAGTATAATCACATGATACACCCTTATGCTTAAACATGTATGCTTGTGATTCATACTTTCCATGATATGACATGTGCTAGAAATATGCATGCTTTTATGATATGCTATGCATGCTTTTATGATATGCTATGTGGTGAAAATATGCATGCTTTTATGATATGCTATGTGGTGAAAATATGCATGCTTTTATGACATGATGTATGCCTAAGTGATGCATACCTTTATGATATGATGTATGCCTAAGTGATGCATACTTTTATGACATGATGTATGCCTAAGTGATGCATACTTTTATGATATGATGTATGTCTAAGTGATGCATACTTTTATGATATGATGTATGCCTAATTGATGCATACTTTTATGATATGATGTGTGCCTAAGTGATGCATGCCCTTATGATGTGTGATATGTATAAGTATGACATGTACTTTACTTTATATGGCTTGTACCAAGGGTGAGCTCCATAAGCGCCCCGGGGTCGATGGAATAAGACTCGGGCCTCGTTCGGGATGGGCTCCTAAGTGCCCCTAGGTCGATGGAGTAAGACTCGGGCCTAGTATGTTTGCCTTGTAGGGTTCAAGACTTGCTACCTTGGACCTACATAGGTTGTGCGCAATATGTAAGTGGTACATAGCCGGGATCCCCTTTAAGTTGATAATATGTTCAAGTATATATGTAAGAAGAAATGGTTTTAAAGATCATGAGACATACACATGTTTTTCGGATACATGTTTTCAAAATCATATTGCATATACCTTATGATCATGTTGTGATGATGCTATGATTTATGATATGCCATGATTAGATATGATTATTGTATAATGTCTTGTTATGAATTTATACATGATGTTAGTTCCAGTTCACATGATTGTATATTTGTTTTTATCCCTAATGAACACTTGTTAAAAGTTTGACCATGACATATGTTAAGGGCTTGAAGGACTTAGGAACTAGCTCAATATGCTTACTATGTTACTTGGAAAAAAATGCTATAAATGTGGTTTAAGGTTTCCATGCTTTCATGACATTTAGGACCTTGTTTCACACCTGATAGGGTTCGGCCACATGAAGTTTAGGGACTTGGAGAACTTAGAAACCAAGTAAATCATACTTATAATGCTTCCTATGAAATTTATGTAATGATAATTTAGATTCCACATGCTTGGAGGTTGTTTTTACCTAAATTGAGATCTAAGGGGGTTCGGCCATGATAAGAACCCAAGAGATTAGGAAGCTCAGAACCCAAGCTAACTATGTTACCATGTTTCTTATGATAGCATGATACACCCTTATGCTTAAACATGTATGCTTGTGATTTCTACTTTCCATGATATGATATGTGCTTAGAAATATGCATGCTTTGATGATATGTTATGTGCTTAAAATATGTATGCTTTTATGATATGTTATGTAGATAGAAATATGCATGCTTGGATGATATGCTATGTGCTTAAAATATGCATGCTTTTGTGATATGCCATGTGGATAGAAATATGCATGCTTTGATGAAGTGATTATGTTCTTAAAATATGCATGCTTTTATGATATGCTATGTGGAAGGAAATATGCATACTTTGATGATATGCTATGTGCTTAAAATATGTATGCTTTTATGATATGCATGTTAATATGATGTATGCCTAAGTGATGCATACTTTTATATGATGTATGCCTAAGTGATGCATACTTTTATGACATGATGTATGCCTAAGTGATGCATACTTTTATATGATGTATGCCTAAGTGATGCATACTTTTATGACATGATGTATGCCTAAGTGATGCATACTTTTATATGATGTATGCCTAAGTGATGCATGCTTGTATGATGTATGATATGTATAAGTATGACATGTATTTTACTTTGAATGGCTTGTACCAAAAGGGTGGGCTCCTTATGCGCCCCTAGGTCGAATTACGGGCCTAGTAAAGGGTGGGCTCCTTACGTGCCCCTAGGTCGAGCTACGGGCTTAGTTTCCTAGTAGGTTCAAGACTAGCTACCTTGGATCTACTTAGGATGCGCGCATTATGTATGTATGTGGTACTAAGCCGGGCCCCTTTATGTTGAGATTATGTTCAAGTATATATATGTAAGAAGAAGAAATGGTTTTAAAAGATCATGAGACATACACATGTTTTTCGGATACATGTTTTCAAAATCATATTGCATATAATTTATGATCATGTTGTGATGATGCTATGATTAATGATATGCCATGATTGAATATGAATATGTTATGTTTCATGCTATGCTTTAAGAGCTTGATATGTTATGTGATCTTATGATGATAATATGATATGCCTTGATTAGATATGATTATGTTATGTTTCATGCTATGCTTTAAGAACTTGATATGCTATGCTACCTTAAAATGATACTAGGATATGCCATGATTAGATATGATTATGTTATGTTCCATGCTATGCTTTAAGAGATGATATGCCATGACTAGTCATGATGTTGTTATGTTGCATGATATGCTTAAAGAGTATGATATGTTATGCCATGACTAGTTGAGATTATGTTATGTTAAGATATTCTTTGATCATGTGATGATTTTCGGTTTTAGTGAGTAGGAAAGGAACTTACTGAGCCATGAGTGCTCATAGCTTACTTTCCTTGTACCACAGATAAAGGAAAAAGCTGGATGAGCTAAAGGAGCAGCAGGAGAGGCAAGGAGATGTGTGTGGCGGTGGCTAGGCAACCAAATAAGAACCTGCTTTAAGAACTTTTAAGAATTTCACTTTGGGTTAGTAAATTGTAGTACTATATGGTTGACTTGATGTTATGCTTTTATTTATCCTGTTATCATGTTATGAAAATCATATTAGTGTAGTTCGGATTTTATTAAACCAAGAAAAATGTTTTTAAGTCTTCCGCTGTAATATGTACGTAGAGTATCGTAGCCCCGTCCCTTAGGGTTAGCAGGGAGGGCGGGCGTTACATCAGTAACTTATTTAATTAGTGGGCATTCGACATCTTAAACACATGGAGACTAACACACTCATAATAAGAAGGAGCCCAAAATGTAATTTGGGATTGGTGCGGTAGTTCAATAATAGTTCTTTAGTGGAATGAATTATTATTGATGGAATTAAGCTGTGTGTTCAGGACGAACACGGGAAGCTTAATTTCATCGGGAGACCAAAACCAATTCCTCCTCTCGGTCCCTATCGTAGCCTCTTGTATATAGAGATTTATACCCACCACATATCCACCTTCTTACCCAACCTATAGGGGACGGCCAAGCCAAGCTTGAAGCTCAAGCTTAGGGCCGGCCAAGCCTAAAGGTTGAGCCTTAAGGTGGCCGGCCAATTGCTTGGAGCCCAAGCTTAGGTGGCCGGCCACATCATATTTAAAAGGAATTTTTATTAAAATTATTTCTTATGTGGATATCATGGTTTTAAAAGAGAGTTTGAAATTTAAATCTTTCCTTTTATAGCTTTCTACAAAAGATTAAGAAAAGATTTGAAATCTTTCCTTATTTGTAGATTGAAAGGTAGATTTTAATTTTAAGAAAACTTTCCTTTTTAACCATTTTCATGATTTAAAAGAGAGTTTAAAAATTAAATATCTCTTTTATAAGTTTCTACAAGAGATTAAGAAAAGATTTGATATCTTTCCTTATTTGTAGATTAAAAGGAGATTTTAATTTTTAAGATAACTTTCCTTTTTGAAAATTATCCACATGTTTAAAAGAATGATTTTAATTTATAAAATTTTATTTTTATAATCCAGCATGAAGGGAAAAATTATTGGAGAAATTTTTTATAAATTTCCATAAACAAATTAGGAAGTTTTAATTTTTGTTTTAATTAAAACTCTCCTTGTTTTGGGGAAATAAGTGGCCGACCATTATAATAATGAAAAGGGAATTGATTTTTAATTAAATAAATTTTCCTTTTTATGATAAAAGAATTAAGGAAGTTTTTATTTAAATTTCCTTATTTGCCAAGACCAAGGATTATAAAAGAGGGGGTAGAGGTGCCTTCATGGTGAATGACTCTATTATTTTTCTCCTCTCTTTTTCTCCTTGGGTGTCGTCGGCCCCTTCTCTTTCTCTATTCTCCATCTTGTGGCCAAACCTTATCTCATCTTTGAAGTTCTTGTGGTGGCCGGATCTTGCTTGGAGAAGAAGGAGAGAAAAGGAGGCGATATTTCTAGCATCCCTTGGAGCTTGGTGGTGGCCGAACCTCTTCATCTTTGGAGGAGCTCTTGGTGGCCGAAACCTAGAAGGAAGAAGAAGGTGCTTGGTGGTTCTCATCTCGGAAGATCGTTGCCCACACAACGTCCGAGGTTAGAAGAGGAATATAGTAGAAGATCAAGAGGTTATTTTTGCTTACAAAGAAAGGTATAACTAGTAATTGTTTTCCGCATCATACTAGTTTTTCTTTGTATAAGTTATTTTTGGAAATACCAAACACAAGAGGTATATGATTCTAGAGTTTTCAGATTTGTTTTGAATTTGTGTTTCTTTTGTTTTATTTTTCGAATTTGTGATTCGATTGTTCTTTTTGGTTAAACCTAGAATTATTTATGAAAATTAAATATTAGCTTTCCTTAAAAGGCTTTGTCTACGCGGTGGTAGTTGCTCCCATATCCAAGAAGGTCATGTGCCTCGCCATGCAGTCCTGGAAGCTAATTTTGGAAATTAATATTTAATGGAATTAATAACATAGGTGGATTTGAATCAATAGTGTTAAGTTCCACTTGCGATTCAAATCTAAACCATTAAGAACAGATAAGTTAAATTTGGAATCAATGATATTAAGTTCTGTCTACGATTCCTAATGGAACCGGTACGTTTTCCTACGACTAACTAACAATTGGTATCAGAGCTAGGGTTTGTCTTTGTGTGTTTGGTTTTCAAATAGATTATGCACATGTCATACATAATTTAGGCAGGATAATAGTAGGATGTGCTAACTTTGTGGATGCAGGCTCCAACTATTATATGGCTTATAGATGTTGTGTGTGATTGGACCCTTGGACATGTCAAGGGCATTATTTTGTGTGTGCATGATTGTATGTAACTAATACAGCAGGAGCTGTATTAGCCCTAGGATTTTAGAATTTTATTTTCGATCTAGATTACATATACATTCCCTCGTGGAATATAGGATCGATATATATAAAATTCTATTTTTGTCGCGGATCAGATTCTTACGAGGCGTGGTACTTTTGGAGCACCATAGGCTTAGCGGAATAAGAAGCAAGATGGATACGACAACTCGACCCGATGGCGGTGGCTAAAGATGGCAGCAGTTAGGGTTGGAGTACATGGAGGACAGTAACAGGAAAATGCCATAATAGTTGGAAAATAATTTCCATATGTATTGCTTTATTTACTGTGATGTGTGTGTATGCATGTGATGTATGCTAGGATAACTTAAAATTCCTCACTTTAAATAACTAAGTGGGAGAGGGATTTATTTTAATAAATTCCACTGTCTCCATTACTGGTTTGTAAGTGATGCAAACAAACTTGCGCGTTGGCTCTGAGTGCCTTCCTCCATATCGGATGAGTTTGTTTGTGGATCACTAGATCAAACTTCCATTTAGGATGACTATAGGAAATTAATTAAGAACGTGTGATCTTCCCCATTGAAAGGGGCATAATCTTATTAATGGACTTAGTGTCAAGTAATGGTATACACTTAGGCACATCTAATAGTATCCTCCCCATCAGAGTCACTGCTATTATTTGTGTGACCGAAGAAAACCAACTATTAATTTGTCATAAAGATAGGTTGACAAGATAATAAAATTAAAACCCCCTCTTACAAATGTTGAGATTTTGTATACGTCCACACTATCGTGACATACAAAAATTCATGATGTATGAGGTAATTTTATTTGTCAGTTTGACAAGGAAATAAAATTAATGGGAAAAACCCCTCTAACAAATGTTTGGTTTTGTATACGTCCACACTATCGTGACATACAAAATTCACGGTGTTTGAGGTAATTTTATTTTTCATAAAAACTTATTGACAAGATAATTAATGGGTAAAACCCTCCTCTTACAAATGTTCAATTTTGTATACGTCCACACTATCATAGCATGCAAAATTCACGGTGTTTGAGGTGTTGGTGAATTTAAATAATATTGTTTGAGGAATCAATGTTATTTTAAATTCAAAAATTTTGACCAAATATTTTATCAAAGACAGATCAACTATTAATTTTATTCGTCATAAAATAAAGTTAACGAGATAATAAAATTAATGGATAAAATCTCCTCTTTGATTTTGTATACGTCCACACTATCGTGGCATACAAAATTCATGGGGATTTTAAGGTGTTCGTCTTGACCAAATATTTTTGTGATTCTTAGGATTTAAAATGTTTGTCAATCCCCTAGTTGTTATACTATAGAAAAGACTTAGTAGTCCCAATTATAATAATTGGAAATAGGACTTGGACATTAAGGTAGACTATCCTCTTAGAACTAAGAACAATATAGGTGTATTTCATTCATTAGTTAATACATGATTAGTGGTGTTATCTATCGGTACCTGGTATATAGAAATGGGAGCCACTAATCATGTCTGCAATTCATTGCAGAGGTTCCAAGAAACCCGATAACTATATGAAGGGGAAGTCACCGTCTATATGGGCACTACTGCAAAAGTGGTAGCTGTTGTAGTGGGAGATGCTTATCCTATGATAGGAATAAAAATGAAGTTTGAGAAATTATCTATATATACCAAGTTTAGAAAGAATTCGATTTCGGTTTCTAAACTATCAAAGAATAGATATTCTGTCTATTTTGATAACAAACTTGTTATCAAGAAAAATATGAAAATTATCTGTTCTGGTACATTGGTTGACAATTTATAAATCCAATAACTCTCACGATGCAATAAATGGAAATTAATAACACATCTTCTAACTATTAAGAGAAAGCAACCTTCAGAAATGAACCAATTATATCTTTGGCATCAAAGGCTAGGTTATTTTAACTTAAGTAGGATTCATTGGTAGCTGATGAACTTTTGGGTTCATTGGTAGTGGAAATCTTTCCAACCTGAGAGTCTTACTTGGAAGGAAAAATAACCAAGAAGCTTTTAAGTCTAAGGGGTATGGAGCCAAAGATATAATGGAAATGATTCATTCTTATTTGTGTAGTCCTATGACTATCCAGACAAGAGGTAGTTTCGAATATTTCGTCTATTTTATAGACAACTATTCGAGACACAGATAGATTTACATGATACACTGCAAGTTTAAGTGCTTTGAAGAGTACGAGGCTCATGCGGAGAAATGTCAAAGTAAAAATATCGAGACACTACGATGAGATCATAGTAGCAAATACCTCTTGGGAGAATTTAGGAGCCACTTATCAGAAGTAGGGATTCAATCCCAACTAACTACACTTGGTACATCCCAACAGAATGGTGTAGTAGAAAGAAGGTATAAGGCTCTTATGGAATAATTAGATCGATGATGAGTTATTTAGAAAATTACCAAATTCGTTTTAAGGATATACACTGGAAATGGAAGTGAACATAGTACCTTCTAAGTCAGAACTCTCTACTCCCACAGAATTGTAGAATGGGCGTAAGCCTAGTCTGAAGCATATTCGGATTTGGGTGGTCTAGCACGTGAGAGACATTGAAAAATCGGACATGAGTTCACTTGTTTGTGAGTTATCCTAGAAAAACGAAAAGAGGTTTGCAGTCCTTAAAATCGGAAGGTCATTGTTGGCACCAATGCTCGATTTTAGAAAAGGACTATACTATGAACCACATGCCCATGAGTAAAAATTGTTCTTAAGGAAATTAAAAGGACACGTCTACCTAGTACCAACTATACAAGATGAAATATCACAAGAAACTATAACACGTATCACAAATGATACACAATTACAGAAAGTGCCTCGTAGTAGTGGGAGGGTTGTTAGGCAACCTAAAAGATTCATGTTTTAGGAAAGTCTTTGGACTCGATCCCTGGTGGACATGAACCTGATCTCCGAACATATGACGAAGCACTCCAAGATAAAGATGCAGCATCTTTGCAAAGAATACATAACTAGAATATATGTATTCTAATAGAGTCTGGGAGCTTATAAAATCACCAAAAGGTGTAAAAGCCATTGGGTGAAAATAAGTCTACAATAGGAAAAGAGGGATAGACAGGAAGGTAGAAACTTTCAAAGCATGGCTTGATGAAAAAGGAAACTTTTTTACCGGTAGCCATGCTTAAGTCTATCCGGGTTCTTTTATCTATGAGATTTAGCAAGTGGTTGTCAAGACAGCTTTCCTTAATGGAAGTCTTGAAGAAAACATCCATATATAGCAATCAGAAGGGTTCATTGCAAAGAGTAAATAGCATCTTGTGTGTAAGCTCAATCAGTCTATGGACTGAAGTAAAGCTTCAAGGTCTTGGTACATTCGGTTTAATAAAGTAATCCAGACCTATGGATTTATTTTATAATCGAATGAGTTTTGTGTGTATAAGAAGTGTGATGGAAACATGGTGGTATTTCTTGTACTATACGTAGATAACATTTTTGGTAGTTGGAAACAATATCAAAGTGTTGTCAGAAGTAAGAGTATGGTTGTCCAAACAATTCGATATGAAGGACTTGGGAGAATGCATATATTCTTGGAATCAAAGGGATCGCAAGAAAAGAATATTTTACTTATCCCAAGCTTCATATATCGAAACAATCCTTGCTCATTTTAAGCATGCAAAACTCCAAGGAAGTTTTCTTACCTTTTCAGCATGGAGTATCTTTATCTAAAGAGATGTCTCCGAAGACATCAAAGGAGATAGAGGAAATGAAGGCAGTTCCTTATGCTTCGGCTGTCGGAAGCCTAATGTATGCTATGCACGAGATCAAAAATCTGTTTTGCCAAGGGCATAGTTAGCAGATATCAAAGTAACCCTGGACAAGGACATTGGACTGCGGTAAAGCATATATTGAAGTACCTTAGAGGCACTTGAGATTATATGCTAGCTTACAAGGCAGTTAATTTGGTTCCTGTGGGTTGCACAGATTTTGACTTCTAATCGGATAGGGACAATAGTAAGTCAACCTCGGGGTTTTGTGTTTACATTAGGAGGTAAAGTCATAACTATGGAAGAGTGATAAGCATAGGTGTTTTTCTGGACTCCACCATAGAAGCTGAGTATATGGCAGCCTCTGAGGTAGCCATAAAAGCTGAACGACTCAATAACCTCAAGATAGACTTAGATATGATTTCTAGTTTGTCCAAAGATTATTATAATTTATTGTAATAATAGTGGTGCAGTAGCAAACTCGAAGAAACCATGAGTCTATAAGGCAAGTAAACACAATAGAGCGCAAGTACCACCCAATACAAGAAATCGTATAAACGAGGAGAAGTTGTTGCCGCCTAGATTGCATCAGATGATGACCTATAGATCTTTTCACTAAGGCCCTTAAGGCAAGAGCTTTTGATGGGCAGGTTGAAGGGTTGGGAATCAGATGTATGGCAGCAGATATGACAACTTAGTCTTTTAGTATAAGTGGGAGATTGTTAGAGTGTATATTAAAAGCCTAGCTTTTGATATAAACATTTATCTAGAAATAAGAATCACATTGGTCAAATGTCTACATTTATGATAAATGTAGTTATTCAATTAATTTATATTGTAGATAACATGGTGTGTGGTGTCACACACAGAGGATCATGTTATCAGTACCTTATAAATTATAAACAGTAGCTCACGATCAAGATGGAAAGGAACAAATCATTGGAAGATCGTATCGTAATTAGATATTAGTTTGTCTTAACTATATAATTAAACTAGTACACTTAGAGTGTATTGAGTAGGACCATTAGAGGTCGTTTCTTTTATACTGACTTTATAAAGGAACAAAGACCTCAATTATTATGGAAGTGTGTGCTCTTAATCCTAATATAATAACAAGCGCATGTATTTGATATTTATTTCTTTAATTTATCAATGGGTGAGATTTAGTTCGATAAATCAATAAGCCCGATAGGTTGGGAAATGATATCACTTATAGTGTGTGTTGTTGATTATAGAAGAAAACTGTGTCCTAGTAATCTAGGTTGATAATGTCTCCAAGAAGAGCTCATAAGGATTGTCATGTTAAACCCTGCAGGTGGACTTAGTCCGATATGACGATGAGGTTGAGTGGTACTACTCTTGGACTAAGATATTAATCAAGTGAGTTGTCAGTAACTCATTTAATTAGTGGGCATTTGACGTCTTAAACACATGGAGACTAACACACTCATAATAAGGAGCCCAAAATGTAATTTGGGATTGGTGTGGTAGTTCAATAATAGTTCTTTAGTGGAATAAATTATTATTGATGGAATTAAGTTGTGTGTTCAGGGCGAACACGGGAAGCTTAATTTCATCGGGAGACCAAAACTAATTCCTTCTCTCGGTCCCTATCGTAGCCTCTTGTATATAGAGATTTATACCCACCACATATCCACCTTCTTACCCAACCTATAGGGGATGGCCAAGCCAAGCTTGAAGCTCAAGCTTAGGGTCGGCCAAGCCTAAAGGTTGAGCCTTATGGTGGCCGGCCAATTGCTTGGAGCCCATGCTTAGGTGGTCGGCCATATCATATTTAAAAGGGATTTTTATTAAAATTATTTCTTATGTGGATATCATGGTGTTAAAAGAGAGTTTGAAATTTAAATCTTTCCTTTTATATAGCTTTCTACAAAAGATTAAGAAAAGATTTGAAATCTTTCCTTATTTGTATATTGAAAGGTAGATTTTAATTTTAAGAAAACTTTCCTTTTTAACCATGTTCATGATTTAAAAGAGAGTTTAAAAATTAAATATCTCTTTTATAAGTTTCTACAAGAGATTAAGAAAAGATTTGATATCTTTCCTTATTTATAGATTAAAAGGAGATTTTAATTTTTAAGTTAACTTTCCTTTTTGGAAATTATCCACATGTTTAAAAGAATGATTTTAATTTATAAAATTTTCTTTTTATAATCCACCATGAAGGGAAAAATTATTGGAGAAATTTTTTATAAATTTTCAGAAATAAATTAGGAAGTTTTAATTTTTGTTTTAATTAAAACTCTCCTTATTTTGGGGAAATAAGTGGCCGACCATTATAATAATGAAAAGTGAATTGATTTTTAATTAAATAAATTTTTCTTTTTATGATAAAAGAATTAAGAAAGTTTTTATTTAAATTTCCTTATTTGCCAAGACCAAGGATTATAAAAGAGGGGGTAGAGGTGCCTTTATGGTAAACGATTCTATTATTTTTCTCCTCTCTTTTTCTCCTTGGGTGTGGTCTGCCCCTCCTCTTTCTTTCTTCTCCATCTTGTGGCCGAACCTCATCTCATCTTTGGAGTTCTTGTGGTGGCCGGATCTTTCTTGGAGAAGAAGGAGAGAAAAGGAGGCGATATTTCTAGCATCGCTTGGAGCTTGGAGGTGGCCGAACCTCTTCATCTTTGGAGGAGCTCTTGGTGGTCGAAACCTAGAAGGAAGAAGAAGGTGTTTGGTGGTTCTCATCTCGGAAGATCGTTGCCCACACAACGTCCGAGGTTAGAAGAGGAATACGGTAGAAGATCAAGAGGTTATTTTTGCTTACAAAGAAATGTATAACTAGTAATGGTTTCCGCATCATACTAGTTTTTCTTTGTATAAGTTATTTTTGGAAATACCAAACACAAGAGGCATATGATTCTAGAGTTTTCGGATTTGTTTTAAATTTGTGTTTCTTTTGTTTTATTTTTTGAATTTGTGATTCGATTGTTCTTTTTGGTTAAACCTAGAGTTATTTATGGAAATTAAATATTAGCTTTCCTTAAAAGGCTTTGTCTAGGCGGTGGTGGTTGCTCCCATATCTAAGAAGGCCATGTGCCTCGCCATGCAGTCCTGGAAGCCAATTTTGGAAATTAATATTTAATAGAATTAATAGCATAGGTGGATTTGAATCAATAGTGTTAAGTTTCGCTTGCGATTCAAATCTAAACCATTAAGAACAGATAAGTTAAATTTGGAATCAATGATGTTAAGTTCCGTCTGCGATTCTTAATTTAACTTCTAAAGAACACAATAAGTTATTTAAGGAAAGGTTCGACACTTGTACAAAAAAATTTTGTACAGTGGAATCGGTACGTTTTCCTTGGACTAACCAACACTTTTCTCTTCCAATCGCGGGTCGGTCTTATTTTCTTCGACAAGATGCCGACCTCAAACAAACATTGGTAGGAAAACTATTTCTATCTTCGTTTTCCGGAGTGACCGTCCTTCCGCACTAAATGGCAGACAACCGTGCCGAGCCCGCTGGACCTCGTTAAATATAAGAGCTAGCCAGATTACCTTCACGCAACCAATTTGCTAGCTGGGCAAAGATTTAACATCAACAAGCTACTCTACGAGGGGGTGCTATATATATTTGGACTGAGCCCGATCAGAACGAAGCTTCTAAGTAGCATGGGTAAGCATTTTCCTCATCCCCCTTCCTTTTGGTTTAACTGATTTATTCTTCTTTTATGCAGCCGACATCATGTGGCGCGCTAAGGTTGCTGATCGGATGAAGTTGAAAGCTGCCGAGGTGGAGGCGGCGGCCGCAAAGGAGAAAGGAGATGGCTGATCTAGGCATCGAACCGGTCGACTCACACGAGGGTGAAAGCGAAGAAGCTTCACTTGCGGTTGGAGAGTCGGTCGTTCGGATCCCTGCAACTGCATCGGTCAGTGATGCTATCTCGTCTGCCGGACAACCTGCGTCGGAAGAAGCGGGGCCCTCGACCGAGGACTCCCCACTGATAATATGCAAATGGCGTCGAACGGATCTCCACACCCAATCAGCTACATCTGTGGAACCGGTGACTGAGCCAGTCGGCGCCCCTTCTGTATCAATCGCCCTGACCCCTGCTCCAGTCGAGATCATTTCTTCGGATCAAACTCCTTCCCAACTTGATCTGCCGGTGGCTTCCCTTGGGGCACCGCTCGTCAATTCCCAACTGCGAGCTCATCTTCAGCTTAGGCGTTCTGGTATAATCTCCGCCCCACTCGGCGAGTCATCCGGGCACGCAACCTCAGCTCAATCTGATCCGAGCGGTCGTCGAGTGGTTAAGGTCGTCCTCCACCTCCCAACAGAAGAATTTCTTCTGGTGGCTGATCGGCCAGTTGCCCCGGAGCATCAGATCACGATCCGCGGACCGCTCGCCAGGATATGGGAGGATGCGAGGGCCCACGTCGCATTGATGACTCCTGGCCAGCTCGGAGATAGCCATTTGCAGCAAGCTACCGGGGTATGCCTCTTAACACACTACATGACTATTTAACTTGGTTCGTGATATTATTTCATCTGTGCATAGAACTGGGTAGAGAACATCGCGGTCAGCAACCACCTGGCCGCGCTAGAGGAAGAATTGAAGAAGCTTCAGATTTTCGGAGGGGCGCCAGCTTAGGGGCCCTCATACGCCACACTTCGGGCCGAGCTGAACAAATCGGAGAAATTGCTAGCAGTCGAGCGGCACAAGTCTTCTGGCCTGGAGACCAGGGTAGCTGGGCTTGAAGCCCAGGTTAAGTCTCACGACCAGGAGATGAAGCTGGCGACCAATAGAAAGAATAGGGACGTCTCCGATTTAGAGGCAAAGAATGTGCAGGCCCGAGTGCTTAAGCAGTGCGTCAAGGAGTTGGCCGACCTGCTATCCACCGAGCAAGAGGGTCGATCGGCCACTAAAGCTAAACTTCAAGGAGACAAGAAAGATCTCCAAGACGCTCTTGACGCTTCCCGAGCCGCGCTGAAGGAATATCAAGACGGTGAATTAGGTCGCTTCGAGGTGATGAAACAGAACTATCTCCGCTCGGACGAATTTGGCGAAAAGTTTAGTGATCGGCTAGTTCTGTCTTTTAAAGAGGCTATCCAGGCGACAACTGTTTATCTGAAGGCCAAGGGTCATCTCCTGGGGACGGCTTCTATCCCTCCTCAAGACCTGGCCGGCCTACTAGAAACCATCCCTGAGCCCATCTTTGACGTCCTGGAGTGAGGAGCGCCTTTAGCTTGTCTCTGTTTATGTTTTAAAGTTTCATCTGTATGCTCGCCGTTCCTCGAGTTGATATTATCCGCTTTAATTTTGCTTTTAGCCTGCTTCTTTGTATTTTTAGACGATGAGTCAATATAAAAACTCGATTTTGTTGATGTTACTTCTTTGAGCGCATACTTTCCTCGCAGTATTCGGTAGTCTTCGGGTTGGGAGGTTTATAGTCGCCGGTCCGACTCAGGGATTTAGCGTCGCCGCTCGACGGTCTTCAACCCGGGGTTTTTATAGTCGCCGGTTCGACTTAGGGATTTAACGTCGCCACTTGACGGTCTTCAAGCCGGGGTTTTTATAGTCGCCGGTTCGACTCAGGGATTTTACGTCACCGCTCGACGGTCTTCAGGTTGGGGGATTTATAGTCGCCGGTTCGACTCTAGAGTTTAACGTCGCCGCTCGCTGGTCTTCGGGTCGGGGGGTTTATAGTCGCCGGTTCGACTCTAGAGTTTAACGTCGCCGCTCGACGGTCTTCGGGCTGGGGGGTTTATAGCCGTCGGTTCGACTCTAGAGTTTAACGTCGCCGCTCGACGGTCTTCAGGCCGGGGGGTTTATAGTCGCCAGTTCGACTCTAGAGTTTAACGTCGCCGCTCAACAGTCTTCGGACTGGGAGGTTTATAGTCACCGGTTCGACTCTAGAGTTTAACATCGCCGCTCGACGGTCTTCGGGCCAGGGGGTTTATAGTCGCCAGTTCGACTCTAGAGTTTAACGTCGTCGCTCGAAGGTCTTCGGGCCGGGGGGTTTATAGTCGCCGATTCGACTCTAGAGTTTAACATCGCCGCTCGATGGTCTTCAAGCCGGGGTTTTTATAGTCGTCAGTTCGACTTTAGAGTTTAACGTCGCCGCTCGACGGTCTTCGGGCCGGGGGGTTTATAGTCTCTAGTTCGACTCTAGAGTTTAACGTCGCCGCTTGACGGTCTTCAAGCCAGGATTTTTATAGTCGCCGATTTGACTCAGGGATTTAACGTCGCCACTCGACGGTCTTCAAGCCGGGGTTTTTATAGTCGCCGGTTCGACTCAGGGATTTAACGTCGCCGCTCGATGATCTTCGGGCCGGGGGGTTTATTGTCGCCGATTCGACTCTAGAGTTTAACGTCGCCGCTCGACGGTCTTCATGGAGTTTTGCCGTTCGGCACCAAATGCTCATATCCTTGTCTTTTTTAATTTTTACTCCTGCAGCCAAAGGAAAGAATTGAATGAAGCATACATGAAATAAATTACACTGGCGCACCTTTTACCCCGCTCGATATGGCTGGAGGTGGTTTGCGCTCGATGGTCGTTCTAACCACCGTTCATCCTCATCTTCCAGGTAGTATGCACCCGATCGGAGCTTCTCGACGACTCTGAAGGGCCCCGCCCAGGGAGCTTCCATCTTACTCACATCGCCGACCGGCTTCACCTTCTTCCATACTAGGTCGCCGACCTGGAATGCTATGGGAATTACACGCCTGTTGTAATTCTGCTTCATTCTTTGCCTGTACGCCATCAGCCGGATGGCTGCTTTAGCTCGTGCTTCATCAACTAGGTCCAACTCCAGCTGTCTCCGCTCGGCGTTGTCCCCATCGTAGTTCTGGATCCGATCGGACTCGACTCTGACCTCGACTGGGACGACCGCTTCTCCCCCATATACCAAGTGTAACGGTGTTACCCCCGTTCCCTCCTTTGGGGTTGTGCGAATGGCCCATAGCACGCCAGGCAGCTCGTCCACCCAGCTTCCTCCCATGTGATCGAGCCGAACCCGAAGCATTCGCAGGATCTCCCGGTTGGCTACTTTGGCTTGACCATTGCTCTGAGGATATGCTACGGAAGTGAAGTGTTGTTTGATGTCGTGTCCCTTACACCATTCTCCGAGTTGCTGACCAACGAACTGCCGCCTGTTATCCAAAATGAGCCGACGAGGAATGTCAACCTGACAGATTATATGTTGCCAAATGAACTTCTTGACCATCTGCTCAGTTATTTTGGCCAGTGGTTCAGCTTCGACCCACTTGGAGAAATAGTCGACTGTCACTAATAAAAACCTCCGCTGTCCGGTCGCCATAGGGAAAGGTCCTACTATATCCATACCCCACTGGTCGAACGGGCAGGACACAACAGATGCCTTCATCCTCTCTGTTGGCCTATGGGAGAAGCTGTGGAACTTCTGATAGGAAAGGCAGGTGGCGACGATCCGAGCGGTGTCTTCCTGCAGAGTTGGACAGAAGTATCCGGCCAATAGGATCTTCCAAGACAACGATCGCCCGCCCGAATGACCTCCGCAAGATCCTTGATGTACTTCCTGGAGAATATATTCTGTGTCTTCCGAGCTGACACACTTCAGCAGCGGGTGGGAGAACGCCTTTTTGTAATGTTGGTCCTCAATAAGTGTGAACCGGCCGGCTCTCCTCCTCAGTAGCTGGGCTTCCTCCCGTTTGGACGGCGTGGCTTCCAAGCGCAAAAATTCCATTATGGTTGTTCTCCAATCATTTGGGAATGTGAGGCCTTCCATCTGGTCGATGTGCGCCACCAAGGACACCTGCTCAATTGGCTGTTGGATGACGATCGACGATATTGAGCTAGCGAGCTTGGCTAATTCGTCTGCTGGCTGGTTCTTAGCTCGGGGGATCTTCTGTATGACAACCTCGATGAAATTAGTCCTGAGCTTTTCAAAGGCCTCCGCATAGAGCCGGAGCCTTGCGTTGTTTATCTCGAAGGACCCCGAGAGTTGCTGAGCGGCCAATTGGGAGTCAGAATATAGTATCACCCGGCTGGCTCCCACACGCCGCGCGGCCTGTAGGCCTGCTATGAAGGCCTCATATTCTGCCTCATTATTTGTTGCCCGGTAATCCAGACGGACGGATAGATGCATCCGTTCTTCTTGAGGAGAAAGCAGCAAAATACCGATTTCGCTACCGAGCCGAGTGGATAACCCATCCACAAATACTTTCCACGAAGCTTCGGGCTCAGGATTGTGTACCTCAGTTACAAAATCTGCCAAGGACTACGTCTTAATTGCCGAGCGGGCTTGATACTGGATGTCGAATTCATTGAGCTCCGTCGTCCATTTAATGAGCCACCCGGACGCCTCTGGATTCAGGAGCACTCTTCCCAACGGGCTATTCGCCATAACGATGATCGTATGTGCTAAGAAATAAGGGCGGAGTCTCCGAGCGGCGAGGACTAAAGCGAACGCAAGCTTCTCGAGGCCAGTGTAGCGAGACTCGGCATCTTTTAAAATGTGGCTCAGGAAATACACGGGCTGCTCCTCTTCGCTTCCTTTCACCAACGCCGAGCCGACAGCATGCTCGGTGGAGGACAGGTATATGCGGAGCGGCTCGCCTACGTTCGGCTTAGCCAGCACAGGTAAAGAATTTAGGTACATCTTCAGCTCCTCGAACGCCTGATCGCACTCCTCGTCCCATTGGAACTTTGTGGCTCTTCGTAGTATCTTGAAGAAAGGGAGGCTCCTGTCGGCTGTTCTAGAGATGAATCGCGATAGAGCCGTTATCCGACTGGTAAGACGTTGAACTTCCCTCAGATTTCTGGGGGCGGCATATCTTGCAGTGCTTTAACCTTGCTATGGTTTGCCTCGATACCCCGCTCGGTGACAATGTATCCCAAGAAACGCCCGCCTTTTGCTCCGAACAAACACTTTTGTGGGTTCAGCTTTACTCCGTACTTCCTCAGTGTCTAGAAGGTTTCCTTTATATCCTTGCAAAGATCTACCGCTCGGAGTGATTTGATGAGTATATCATCTACGTAGACCTCCAAGTTGCGCCCAATCTGCCTCCGGAACACTTTGTTCATCAGCCGCTGGTATGTTGCGCCAGCATTCTTTAGACCGAACGGCATCACATTGTAACAGTAAGTTCCATCCGCCGTGACGAAGCTGACCTTCTCTTGGTCTTCTCGGGAGAGCGACACCTGGTGGTAGCCCTGATAAGCATCCAGCATGCATATCAGCTCGCACCCGGCGGTAGAGTCTGCTAGTTGGTTGATCCGGGGTAAAGGGTAGAAATCCTTCGGGCATGCCTTGTTCAAGTCCCGGAAGTCGATGCAGACCCTCCATTTGTTGCCCGGCTTGGAGACTAGTACCACATTTGCAAGCCAGCTCGGGAACTGCACCTCCCGTATGTGGCCAGCCTCCAAGAGCTTCTCTACCTCCGCTCGGATGATGACATTCTATTCAGCACTGAAGTCCCTCTTCCTTTGCTTCACCGGCCGGGTGTCCGGTCGGACATGAAGCTCGTGTTGCGCTATGCTCGGCGAGACTCCTGGCAGCTCGTGAATCGACCAAGCAAAGACTTCGCAGTTTTGTTGAAGACATTTGATCAGCTCCTCCTTCTGGCTTGCCTCTAGGTCGGACGCTATAAAAGTCGTGGCCTCTGGTCGAGCAGGGTGGATTTGTACTTCCTCTTTTTCCTCGTAAATTAAAGTAGGGGGTTTTTCAGCTATAGCGTTTACCTCAACACGTGGCATTTTTCGAGCGGTATTTGCTTCAGCTCGGACCATCTCCACATAACATTGCTGGGCTGCTAATTGGTCTCCGCGGACTTCTCCAACCCAATCTTCTACGGGGAATTTGACCTTTTGGCAAAAAGTGGAGACGACCGCTCGGAACTCGTTGAGAGCCGGTCTCCCCAAGATCACATTGTACGCGGAGGGAGCGTTGACTACGACGAAGTTAGCAGTCCGTGTTCTTCTGAGAGGCTCCTCTCCCAGCGAGATAGCCAACCGGACCTGTCCGACCGGCAAAACTTCATTACCGGTGAACCCGTAGAGGGGAGTTGTCATTGGCAGCAACTCGGCTCGGTCGATTTGTAATTGGTCGAAGGCCTTCTGGAAGATTATGTTGACCGAGCTGTCTGTATCAATAAAGATGCGGTGAATAGTGTAGTTAGCTATTACCGCTCGGATGATGAGGGTGTCATCATGCGGGACTTCGACTCCCTCGAGGTCCCTAGGCCCAAAGCTGATCTCGGGCCCGTTCGCCCGCTCCTGACTGCAGCCAACCGCATGGATCGTAAGCTGCCTTGCATGCGCCTTCCTTGCCCTGTTGGAGTCACCTCCGGTTGGTCCACCAGCGATGATGTTGATTTCTCCTCGGGACGCGTTGCTTCTATTGTCTTCCTCCCGAGTGGATTTCCTGGGACGCTCGTGCGATGCCCAAGGTTGAGTCCTAGGTTGTTGATGGCATTGCCGCTCGGGGGATTCCCTCTCTACACGTCGACCAGGGCTCTGGTGTCGGTGTCGCCGGTCTGGCGAAGGTGATCGGCGACGATAATTCCTCGGCGTAGGATGAGCGATTGGGGGGAGGCTCTGACAATCGCGTATGTTGTGGGTTGCTGACTGATGGAGCGAACAAAACATGGGAGTTCATATCTTCCCTTTTGGTTTAGGCCAATCGGCCGCTACTTGTTGAACGGCGTGTGACCTTGCTTGTTGATGAGGTCGGACTGCTTCCGGTCGAGGTCCTCTAGGTGGATGGTAGCTAGTGGGAGGTTTTCCCTCGGCTGAGGCTATTGGCTCAGACGGTGGTTCCTTCCTTCTGGCCACCTGGGCTTCCTCTACGTTGATATATTCATTGGCCTTGTGCAGCATATGGTCGTAGTCGTGAGGCAACTTTTTGATGAGCGAGCGAAAGAAATCACCGTCCACAAGTCCCTGTATGAACGCGTTCATCACAGTTTCTGAAGTGACCGTTGGGATATCCATGGCCACTTGGTTGAAGCGCTGGATGTAGGCTCGGAGTGACTCGTCCTTCGAGTCTTGTTTGATGGCGAACAGATTGACGCTGGTCTTCTGGTAGCGCCTGCTGCTTGCGAAATGATGGAGGAAGGCCGTTCGGAAATCTCTAAAGCTCTTAATTGATCCGTCCGGCAACCTCCGGAACCAGCGTTGCGCCGAACTGGACAATGTAGTAAGGAAAACCCTGTATTTAACTCCATCGATGTATTGTGAAGAGTGGCAACGTTATTGAATTTATCGAGATGGTCATCCGGATCGGTTACACCACTATACTCCCCGATCGATATTGGAGCATAATGCTTCGGGAGAGGGTCTTGCAAGATTGCCTCCAAGAACTGACGATTAACCCGCTCGGGGGATGACTCCGCGCGCGGTGTCTTCCCCTTTCTGGTGTCCCGTACGGGTGCTTCATTGGACAATCCCTTGTTGGCTAGGGCCAATTCTGACGGCATCTGGAACAATGCTCGATCGAATGGAATAGGGGCGGCCGGCGCATCCCCTGCTGTGCCGGCCTGCCCCTTGTTCTGAGCCCAGGTAGAATATTGTTCCGGTCGGTCCTCCATGACCACTCGGCCTCCAGAAACCAAGGCGGCCTGCTGCGCTATCCTCTCGGCTTGGGCTTTCTGCTGTTGCTCCACCATCTTTGCGGCTCGTGCCTGAATTAGTGCCTCTAGCTCCTCGGGAGAGAGCGTTACCATGAGTTGGTGTCCGGCTTCTTCCATCTTCTCGGCTCGGATTCAGGTGCGTTCCCACAGACAACGCCAATTTGATCCTGTCCAAGCACTGAGTCGACGGATACTGGGGGCGTGGCGCTCTCCGCTGTCTCCGATTGGTGATGTGGATCTCCGATGAACCTGCAAAAAAGCCGAGCCGGGAAGGGGTTCCCAGCGACGGCCCTCCGATACTCAAGTCAGGCAACGAGGAAGAAAGGAGGCAGAGTAACTGTGGCTACAGTGATGAGAATTCTGCATACCTCCGTCGAAGTTTGGGGGTCCTTATATAGGATCCCGGGGAGGCACGGGCACGCTTCTCGATGCATGCATGCTTCCCCAAACATACCTCCAAATGGGTGTGTCAGAAAAGCATGTCTGACGCCATTCCGCAATCGTCCGAGCATATCCCTGACGTGACAGTGGAAACTTCCACCGTACGATACTTTGTTCAGTCCGGCCACCGACCATGTTGTTTGTCGGTGACAGGCATCTCGAGGATGATGTTACCAGTTGTCCCTTTCGTCTTTTTGTGTCTCTTGTCAGTTCCAGGGCCAAGCGGTCCGGCTGCTCGGCGCTCCCAGCACTCAGGTACGTGTATGTATTGGATCGAGCGGGAAGATCCTCGGTCCTGTGCTCGGATGGGATCGCACCTCAGTGATCTGTGCTTCGACCGAGTGGCCTATCCGCTCGGCCCATAAGCTCCTTTACCTTAAGTGTCGGAAGCTCGACCTGTGGTCGAGCTATATTTCGATCGGCCTTGAGGACATCCAACCAACCGGTCAGATGTTCTGTCTGCTCAGTAGGACCTTGGGGCCGCCCCTATTAACCTTTGACCTCCACGTGTCATTGACCGCCGCCGACGTGGGGCCCCGTCCTTACCACCGGATCATCTGCCATCTGCGCTTGTACTAGAATTGGATGATTGTTGTTATGTGTCTGCTTTGACTAAGAACATTATATCAGTTTCTTGTTTAGACAAGAAAGACTTTTCATTTATAATAAAGAATAAATGTTGTTCAGTTTATTTAAATGATATGTTCTATTGTAGTGAACCTCTGATGAACGAACTCTATATTCTAGACCTTGAAAACCCTATCTATAACATAAGTACTAAGAGGTTCAAGTCAAATGACATGAACCAAACCTATATCTGGCACTGTCGCTTAGGTCATATAAATGACAAACGCTTATCCCAACTCCATAAAGATGGTTTGCTGGACTCATTTGATTTTGAATCTTATGAGACATGCGAGTCATGCCTACTGGGCAAGATGACCAAGACTCCCTTTAGTGGACACAGCAAGAGAGCAACTGACTTGTTAGGACTTATACATAGTGATGTATGTCACTACAACAAAAATGTTAAACGACAACACCACAAAGACAACGGTTTTAGAAGAAACTATTGTAAATTTGGTAAAAGAAAACGGTTTTAGATAAAACCGTTGTCTTTGAGCTCCCATAAAATACAAAAGACAACGGTTTTGTGAAAATCGTTGTCATTGAGCAATATTTTTTTAAATCAACAACGCATTTTACAACGGTTATCTAAAACCGTTGTCTTTAAGCACTTTTTTAGGCGATGCGACAACATTTTTGTAAACCGTTGTCTTTTACTTTATTCTTTCGGTGTTTTTCCCTCTCTGTGAAAAATTTTTAGCGCTGTGTTTTCCGCCTTAGCCTTCCTGAACCCTTCTTATCCGTTTTTATTTCCCTCTCTCCATACGATCTCTTCACGCTCCTGCTGCCGAAAACCTAAGCATCTTCATTCAACCCCTCTCCGGCGAACCCTCTCCACAAATTTTTAAGTGGAGAGGAGGTGGAGGAAGGTGATGAGTTTGTTCACCGGAACATGCGCCAATGACGAGAACTCGCCGAACCTTGTTTGCTAGCTTGACTGCGTCTAGGGCATGGTCGATGCTCTCTCTTTTGTCCGGTGGAAGTGTCATCAGGTTAATGTCTCCCTTCACCTCTTTCCTCTGCTTACTCATTAGGGTTTCATCTTACCTGCTTCTTGATGAGGATGTTGTCGTTGAGATCTTCGAACATGAACTCGTCATCATTGTGGAGGAGTTTGGGTGAGGGGGACGAAGAGGGGACGAACCGAAGCCAATCCCCAAGGGGAAAACCAAATCTCCGGAGCAAATCTTCCCGGTCATCTCGTCGTCGAGTGCATTCTTGATTTGTTCGTCCCCCAGTTTTCAGGGCTGCGTTAGTTGAGCACCGTACGGCAGATCAAGATGTGGATTTCCTAGGCGACACGAATGCGGGCCTCCTTCGGAGCTTTCTTCCTTTGACTCGTCACTTTGGTCTACTTCACTCAGGTTCCCTTCCTTTGGCTCTTATTTCCGACCTTATAGAGTAGGGCTTCTTTGTCGACTCATTCTTGTACCTGCCTTTTTGGTAGTTTTCATTGATCTTGTTTCTCTATAAAAGACGTAATTTCGATCGTCATTTTTATATACTTTGGCAGGGTTTCAGATCCTTTGTGTGGACTGCAATTTCTTACCAGATGAAAGACATACTGAAGTTATTGTCGTCTTCATCACAGTTTCTAGTTTCTGTTGCTCATTCTCCATGGAGTATCAAACCAATTTATGGGTAACCACTTAACTGTCTTGTGTTTGGTCCACTTAACCGTCTTGTGTTTGGTGGTTAGATGGATCTTATTGCCTGCTGCTTGCGTTGTGATTGGTACTTCAACACTTACAGAGAAATGATCTGCATTTTATGTTAGCAATCACAATATGTAGCCAATTTATCTTATAAAATTGTTTTAGTAATCTGTACACAATTCTAATTCATGACTCTTTTGTTGTTGATGTGCATGTTATCATGAGCTTGCTAACGGTTAAATTATACTAACTCGACGTGTTTATTTCTTTTGGAAGACTAAACTTTAAATGACTTGGTCTTTGTATATTTTCTCATAATAGATACACATAGCTGGACTCACAAGAGCATTTGGGAATTATGTGTGAGATCATACTGTTTCTGATATTGATGCATGAAGGTGCATAACTTGTTGAGCAACACAAGGCAAATATGTCAGTATAAATTTCTTAAAACATAATATTTCATATCAAATTGTTTCCATATTTGTGATGCTGCTAAATGCATTTCTATTACTTACATTTGTATTGCTCGTATAAATTAGCTTATCCACCCAAATCAAAGAATAAAGGAAAACAAATGTCAAACATGATTGTTCTCATGGTGATAATTATTTTTTCTTGTTGAACTCACACAGGATATTACTCTTGGTGTTTCCCTTGGTTCAGCAACCCAGATCTCCATGTTTGTTGTAAGGATTTAATTTGATGTAGCTTTAAAATGAAATGTTGTGTATATGTTAAAGAATAGCTTACAATGTACTAATTTGCCCTTTTAAGGTTCCATTATGTGTTATGGTGGCTTGGATAACGGGAATCAAGATGGATCTTGATCTTAATCTGTTAGAAACTGGCTCATTGATCATGGCAATACTAGTAATAGCATTCACGTTACAGGTAACTCGTTGGGGTATGCTTGTTAGTTACACTAACTTCTGTTGTTGTTTTTCAGTTATTTTGAAATGCTAGGATTCAACCAAAATTCTTCCTACAAGACTCAACTAATGGTACTTTTACAGGATCGAACTTCACATTACTTAAAGGGGCTTGTTCCCTTGCTGTGCTACTTGGCAATTGGTGCATGCTTCTTTGTTTTCAAATCCCCACTTGAGTAAGTCTCAAAAAAATTAAGTCTCCTCCTTAAGTGCATCTTTTTCATCATTATTGTTCAAATTTATGAACTCTGATATAAATTTAACTGACGAATACATGAAGGCATTAGCCAACAAGTTCCATAACCAGAACAGCTGTAGTGACTGTGGCCTAGCTAATAGCTAGTAAAAAATGGTAAAATATTCTTCATAATTACCCATTAAGTTCCTACTTGTTGGCTTTACTCTTGAATTCAGTACGTACTTGCTTGCAGAGCAGGAGCTGGTGAATTGCTGCTTCAACCAAACCATATTCCCCTGAACAAATTGAGTCTTACAATAACTTTTTTACATATACTTTTAATTTAAGTTTTGCTTAGTTGCTTTCGTTTACCTCATGACAGGTGATGCTGAGACGGTTTTGTCCTCGTAAGACTACTCTACTGTTTGTTATATGAGATAAAACAAGGGTGAATATTTTCATATGTGCATTTTTCAGCTTCCGTATTAGAGACTCCTAATCCAATGAAAATGAGTATTCATGTGCATTTTTAAAACAACGATTTTTAAAAACGAAAGCAACATATGGTATAGGTCATGAATATTTTCACTTGTGACGAGTTGAAATGATATCAGCTGGTTCTAACAGTTATACTGATCCATAAAATTGGTATAGTTAGCACAATTTGGTTTATGCCAATGTTAGTTCAGATCTTATTATAGGTTTGTAAAGGTTATATGAAAATGATTCACATGGTATAGGCCATCAACTGGCTGGTAAAATCAGTCTTGTTCAAATTTTTGGACCATGGTCACTCTGGCTTGTTATGCCCAAAGAGAGTAGCACAAACAACACTACTAAATTAGAAGTTGAAGCTTAACTGAATATACCAAACTTGATTTCCTCTTGTTAGAGTCAAGTTTATTATGTTCTAGTGTACAATTTTGTTCATACCACTGTGGCTTTAGTTTTACTGATAGTTTCATGCTATGTGATGGCCTTATTCCAGTCACAATTGAATAAGGCTATTTTAAGAGAGGATTATGGAGAAGCTGCAAAGCTAAAGTTGGCCATAACTAGTGCTACAAAAAAGGATATTGTTGGAGCAGCATTGACTATTATGAATGTATGAAACTTGTCTTATGCACTTATTGTATTTAATTTATATTCTAAGCACTCTTGTTGCCACAGAGAGTTATAGAGGAAGAGCGATGCAGCTTTCATTCGTGATCATGTTGGGGTAGGACTGGTCAGCTTATTGGAATTAACTTGTTTCCAATTCTTACATCATCTTCATTAAGCTATGCTTGTCCCAATTTTTTGGTTTCAGCTACATGAAGCTATTCACTCCATCGAGCTTTATTCATTTTGCTATATGCAAGGCTATAACAGTGGCTGCTAATTCTTATATACTGATTGAAAAAGAATTAGCAAGTGAGAAAAAAGAGTTCAATGAAATCCTACAAGTTGAAGATTGTGATGAGACTTGTTCATTAGTTGGCTATTGTTTATTAGTTACAAATGGAACTTATTTGTTTATTTGTATTGAGATAAATTTTATTTAAACATGAGACATGTTTCTTCTTTTGTGATTGTAATTCTTGTATAAGTAACATTTTGAATGATATTGATGTGAGGAATATTCTTTCTTTTGTGATTATGATTTTTTATTATATATTTATATTGAAATATAATATATTGGTATTAAAAGATAATAATTTAAAAGACAACGATTTAAAACAATTGTTGTTGTCTATCACCCTCAAAGACAACGGTTAAAAACCGTTGTCGTAGCCCCAAAAATGATTGTAACGGGCAATGTTATTAAAAAAATACTCTAAACAACAACAGTTTTAAACCGTTGTCTTTTCATTCAAAGACAACGGTTTTAAACCGTTGCAAAACTATTGTCTTTTTAGTCAAAGAAAATGGTTTAAAACCGTTGTCGTAGCCCCCAACTTTTAACAACACTGTTAATTACAACAGTTTTAAAGGCTTACGACAACGATTTTTAACCGTTGTCTTTTAATGTTTTTGTTGTAGTGTGTGGACCTTTCAATGTCGCTGCTAGGGGTGGTTATAGGTACTTCATTACATTTACTTATGATTTCAGTAGATATGGTTATGTGTATATGATGACACATAAGTCAGAATCCTTTCAAAAGTTCAAGGAATTCAAGAATGAAGTACAAAACCAGCTTGGCAAGAGTATTAAGATACTTCGATCATATTGAGGTGGAGAATACCTTAGCCATGAGTTTCGTGACTATCTAGCTGAGAGTGGGATCCTATACAAACTCACTCCTCCTGGAACACCACAGTGGAATGGTGTATCTGAAAGGAGGAATCGTACTTTATTAGATATGGTACGGCCTATGATGAGTCACACAGATCTTTCTATGTATCTTTGGGGCTATGCTCTAGACACAGCAGCCTTCATTCTCAACCGAGTTCCATCTAAGACTGTAATAAAGACACCATATAGGATATGGACTGGGAGAGATGCCCAGGTGTCTTTTATGATGATTTGGAGTTGTGAGGCTTACGTTCAACGTCAAGTCTCGGACAAATTGGGACTCAAATCCAATAAGTGTTATTTTATTGGATATCCCAAGGAAACAAAGGGATATTACTTCTACATTCCCAGTCAACACAAGATAGTTGTGGCTAAGACTGAGGTATTTCTAGAAAGGAATTTTGTTCCTAGAAAAACTAGTGGGAGTACGTTCGATCTTGAAGAAGTTCAAGATATGAACCATAGCACTGAAGCCTCGATGGAAGTTGAACTGGAACCACAAAGTGTTGTGGATGATGTTGTTCCACAAGGAGTTGAGGAACAACAAGCAGTTCAAGTAGACCTACCTCTTCACAGGTCTGATAGGGTACGTCGTTAGCCTGAGAGATATTCATTTCTCTTGTCTGACCATGATGACGTTGTGCTCATTGAGGATGAGCCTACCTCCTATCAGGAAGCTGTGATGAGACCAGATTCCGAGAAATGGCTAGAGGCCATGAGATCCGAGATAGAATCCATGTACACTAACCAAGTATGAACTTTGGTTGATCCACCTGAAGGGGTCAAACCCATTGGGTGTAAGTGGGTCTTTAAGAGAAAGACTGACATGGATGGACTTATTTATAAGAGTCGCTTGGTAGCTAAAGGTTTCAAGCAAATTCATGGTATTGACTATGATGAACCTTTTCTCCAGTAGCGATGTTTAAATCCATTCGGATCATGCTTGCTATTGCAGCATACCACGATTATGAGATCTGGCATATGGATGTCAAAACCGCATTTCTGAATGGAAACCTGCTCGAGGATGTGTACATGACACAACCTGAGGGTTTTGTAGATCCACAGCATACTGGCAGAGTATGCAAGCTGCATTGGTCCATTTATGGACTAAAGCAAGCTTCTTGGAACTAGAATCTTCGATTTGATGATGTAATCAAATAGTTTAGTTTCATCAAGAATGAAGATGAACCTTGTGTCTACAAGAAGGTTGTTGGGAGCACAGTTGTCTTCCTTATATTGTATGTGGATGACATACTACTCATTGGGAAAGACATCCCTTTGCTGCAGTCTGTCAAGACTTGGCTAGGGACTTGTTTCTTAATGAAGGACTTAGGTGAAGCATCTCACATTCTAGGCATACAGATCTATAGAGATAGATCTAAGAGATTGCTTGGCCTAAGTTAGAGTAGATACATTGACAAGGTACTACTACGATTTACCATGCAGAACTCCAAGAAGGGATTTCTGCCGATGTCACATGGTGTGAGTCTTTCAAAGACTCAAGGTCCCTCTTCTAGAGATGAGAAAGACCACATGGATCAGATCCCTTATGCTTCAGCTATAGGATCTATCATGTACGCCATGTTATGTACTCATCCTGATGTCTCGTATGCTTTGAGCATGACGAGCAAATACCAGTCAGATCCAGGTGAAAGTCACTGGATAGCGGTCAAGAATATTCTTAAATACTTGAGAAGGACTAAATAATATTTCTTGATATATGGAGGCGATGACGAGCTAGCTGTAAAGGGTTACAGTGATGCTAGCTTCCAAACTGGCCAAGATGATTATCGATCGCAGTTTGGGTTCGTGGTTTGCATAAATGGTGGTGTTGTGAGCTGGAAGAGTTCGAAGCAGGACACAGTTGTTGATTCTACAACAGAAGCCGAGTATATTGCTGCATCAGAAGCGGCAAAGGAGGCAATTTGGATCTGCAAGTTCATTACTGAGCTTGGGGTGGTTCCTAGCATAGCTAATCTTCATTACTGAGCTTGGGGTGGTTCCTAGCATAGCTAATCTGATTGAGCTCTATTGTGACAACAATGGAGCAATTGCACAGGCTAAGGAACCTCGCTCACACCAGCAAACCAAACACATACTACGGCGCTTCCATCTCATTCGAGAGATTATCAATAGAGGAGATGTGAAGATTTGTAGAGTGCCCACTGAGGCTAATATCGCAGATCCCTTGACCAAGGCTTTGGCACAGAGAAAGCATGATGGTCACACTAGGTCATTAGGCCTTAGAGCCTATACTGATTGACACTAGTGCTAGTGGGAGATTGTTAGTTAGAGCCCTAGAGCCAATCATTTGATGATTGTTGTATGGACTCATTGTATTGTTGGTTGCTACTCAGAAAACCTAGAGGTTCCACTGTACAAAAATTTTGTACAAAGGTCTGAACCTTATCCTAGCTACCATATGTTCTTTTAAATTAAATTTTGGATCGCCTGCGGAACTTAACACGTTTGATCCAAAACTTAATCTATTCGTTCTTTTAGGTTTTGACTTGGGTCTCCTGCGGAACTTAACACGTTCGACCCAAATCACCTTAAGTTATTAATTCCATTAAATATTAATTTCCATAATTGGTTCCCAGTACTGACGTGGCGAGGCACACGACCTTCTTAGATATGGGAGCAACCACCACCGACTAGACAAAACCTTTTATGGAAAGATAATATTTAATTTCCTAAAATAACTTTAGGTTAACCGAAAAGAACAATCAAATCACAAGGGAAAGAAAAACAAAAGAACACTATATCGAAAACAAATTCGAAACTCTAGAATCGTATGCCTCTTGTATTTAGTATTATTTCCAAAAATAACTAGTATGATGCGGAAAGAAAAATTACTAGTTATACCTTTTAGAAAGACCTCTTGATCTTCTACCGTATTCCCTCTTCTAATCTCGGACGTTGTGTGGGCAACGATCTTCCGAGATGAGAACCACCTAGGCACCTTCTTCCTTCTTCCTTCAAGTTCCGGCCAAGCACAAGAACTTCCAAAGGATGAAGAATTTTCCACCAACCAAGCTCCAAGGGATGCATGCTTTCTCTCCTTCTTCTCCTTCCTTGATCCGGCCACATCCTCCAAGCTCCAAGAGATGATAGATTTCGGCCACAACAAGAGGAGAGAAGAGAAAGGGAAGGGTCGGCCACCACACCAAGGAAAAGAGGGAGAAAAATAGAATAGAGTCCTTAGCCTTGAAGCCTCCTCTACCCCCTCTTTTATAATCCTTGGTCTTGGCAAATAAGGAAAATTTAATAAAACTTCCTTAATTCTTTTGCCATTGAAAAGGAAAATTTATTTAATTAAAATAATTTTCTCTTTTCAAATTATAATGGCCGGCCACAACAAATAAAATCTCCAAGCAAATAAAATTTTAAACACCAATTAAAACTTCCTTATTTGCTTTCAGAAATTTATAAAAATTTCTCTAATAATTTTTATCCCTTCATGATTGGTTTATAAAAAGGAAATTCAATAAATTAAAATCTTTCTTTTAAACATGTGGATAAAAAGAAAGTTATCTCTATAAATTAAAATCTCTTTTAATCTACAAATAAGGAAAGATATCAAATCTTTTCTTAATCTTTTGTAGAAACTTATAAAATAGAATATTTAATTTTAAACTCTCTTTTAAGTCATGAACATGATTAAAAAGGAAAGTTTTCTTAAAATTTAAAATCCTCCTTTAATCAACAAATAAGGAAAGATTTCAAATTTTAAACTCTCTTTTAAACATGTAGATGATTTACAAATAAGGAAAGTTTTTACCAAAAATTAAAACCATCCTTTTAAACTACAAATAAGGAAAGAGATTAATCTCTTCTCTTAATCTTTTGTAGAAAGCTATAAAAGGAAATTTTAATTTTAAACTCTCTTTAAAATCATGGTATCCACATAAGAAATAATTTTAATAAAATCCTTTTAATATTCTAGTGGCCGGCCACCTAAGCTTGGGACCCAAGCTTTGGCCGGCCACCTACATGGCTCATCCACTTGGTCTTGGCCGGCCCTAGCTTGGGTTCCAAGCTAGCTTGGCCGGCCCCATTGAATGGGTAAGAAGGTGGGTATGCGGTGGGTATAAATCTATATATACTAGAGGCTACGATAGGGACCGAGAGGAGGAATTGGTTTTGGTCTCCCGATAAAATTAAGCATCCCGTGCTCGCCCCGAACACACAACTTAATTTTATCAATAATAATTCATACCACTAGAGAACTATTATTGAACTACCGCACCAATCCCAAATTACATTTTGGGCTCCTTCTTATCATGAGTGTGTTAGTCTCCCTGTGTTTAAGATAACAAATGTCCACTAATTAAGTAAGTTACTGACAACTCACTTAATTAATATCTAGCTCCAAGAGTAGTACCACTCAACTTCATCGTCATGTCGGACTAAGTCCACCTGCAGGGTTTAACATGACAATCCTTATGAGCTCCTCTTGGGGACATTCTCAACCTAGATTACTAGGACACAGTTTCCTTCTATAATCAACAACACACACTATAAGTGATATCATTTCCCAACTTATCGGGCTTATTGATTCATCGAACTAAATCTCACCCATTGATAAATTAAAGAAATAAATACCAAATATATGTGCTTGTTATTATATTAGGATTAAGAACACACACTTCCATAATAACTGAGGTCTTTGTCCCTTTATAAAGTCAGTATAAAAGAAACGACCTCTAATGGTCCTACTCAATACACTCTTAGTGTACTAATGTAATTATATAGTTAAGATAAACTAACACCTAATTACACTACGACCTTCCAATGGTTTGTTCCTTTCCATCATGGTCGTGAGCTACTGTTTATAATTTATAAGGTACTGATAACATGATCTTCTGTGTGTGACACTACACACCATGTTATCTACAATATAAATTAATTGAACAACTACATTTATCACAAATGTAGACATTTGACCAATGTGATTCTTATTTCTAGATAAATGTTTTATACCAAAAGCTAGGCTTTTAGTATACATTCTAACATGTATCATATTTCTTATGTATATAAAGGCATTTTTTTATGGTTGTTATGCTTACTTGTATTGGTGCCAAATAACTAAGTATAATAGTATCCTTGAGTAGAAGGTTCTTATCTATATCAATCGATTGGTTGAATCGATAGTGAGATGATATAGGGAACACTACTCTTAATTATTCATAGTCGAGCATTAACATTCAGGGACAGTGTTAATACGATGAGACTAGCATGTAGGTCAACTCGATGACTTGATCTCACAAGTCATGGATATGGAGATATCAAGTTGACACATGGGTATGCATTGGAGAATGTATACAGAATGACCCGCCATGAGAAAGTATCATGGATCGTTATATGAGTGTCATATACTTTCTCATGTGGCTATTAGTATGACTATTAGTCCTTGGACCTGAAGTCACCATGGTTCCCTACATAAGGAGTTACATACTTTGGCTTCATCAAACGTCACCCGTAACTGGGTGGACTATAAAGGCGATTACTGGGTATGTAACGAATTATGCGGAGGGATGTGAGTGATGTAGATGAGATCTATCCCTCCTATATGACGGGAGTGGCATCATTATTCTTGATAAAGTGAGACCACTAAGTGCATGGTCATGCCCAAATGAGTCAATATGAGATGTTGAGCTCATTTGATTGAGTGAGTCTACTTGGAGTTCAAGATTTAGATTGATTAGACGATGACACGGTCTATGTCTCACATTGATCAATCTAGATGTCTAGGATAGAAGGACATTGTCATATATTGTAAAGAGTCACAATTAGTAGTCACAAGGTGATGTTGGATCTCGACATTCTTGTAACTTGGGTAGTAATGATGTGTTGCTAGATACCGCTCATTACTTATACTTCTAAAAGGGTTTAGGAGCATTGCCAACGTTACAAAAATCTATAGGATCACACACAAAGGGAAATTAGATGGAGATTAGGTTCATTTGATGAACCAAGAGGATTAGGTTCATGTGATGAACCAAATTGGATTAAGAGTAATCCAAAGTAAACTAATTGAGTTGGACTCAATTTGGTTCATGTGTTAAATGAGTCTAATTTGGACTTAGACTCATTGAGCCAATTTAATTCAATGAATAGAGATTCATTAAATTAAAATTGACTTGAACCAATGATTAGATTTGATCAACCATGGGAGAGAAGTGGTCAAGTTTGACTTGACTTGAGAGGAAGATGAAAGGTCAAGTTTGACTTGACCATTGCCACCTCATTTGTGAGTTGCCATTAAGTGGGCCAATGATGATGTTCCACATCATTAAGGTTGGCTTATGTGTGTGCCACATCATGAGGGAGATCAAGAGTTGTGACTCTTGATATCCCATGGAGGTATATAACCTCATTTCAATGTGGTCGGCCACTTTATGTCATTGTGGGAGTTTCATTTTGTGTGTGTAACCTCCTTCTTCTTCCTCTCTACCTTTCTTCTCTCCCTCTCCTCCACCATTGTTGATCCTCTAAGGTTGCTAGCACATCTTTAGAGGTTCTCTCCATCGACTTGTTCGTGTGGATACACATAGAGGGTTGTACACTTGACAACCTTGAGATCCGGCGAACCTTGGACGAGCGGGATACGCGAAGGGCTTCGCTACAAAGGTATAAGTCTCTTCCTTGTAGATTTAGTGTAGATCTAGGCTAGAAAACATGTACACAAAGTTTGCACGGATCTGGTGGCATGGGATTCGGGGTTTCTGCAACGCAAAAAATGATTTTTGCGACCCGAAAAACCCAACAGTGGTATCAAAGCCACGTGCGAAGCGTGTACGTGTTTTATTTTTATTTTTATGAAAAATATCAGTTCTGTAACTTTCTGAAAATTTATGATTTTTATGTATTTTATGGGTACTTTTCTCGTAGAAACGAAGCAACAAGTGTTTGAACACTTGTAGGCTTCGACTACCGAGAAACACCTTCCGAATCGGCAAGGTCTCGCCCAAAATGATTTGGGACAGCGAGATAAGGCGCTGTAGGATCACTTAGGAACACTTGCGATGGTTATATCGCAAGTAGGGGTGCTGCCCCTAACCCCGCAAGGGGCTTCGTTCCGCGATTGCGCCCGAAAATCACTAATTGGGACCGCCGGGAAGTTGCGATTCATAAAATCATAAAAATATTAGAAAATTACAGAAATTTATGGAAATCACATAATTTAGAATTATGTATCATTTTGTGATGGTCATGGCCCAAAGAACCCAATTTGATTAGAAATATGTTTTGTAATTCATAATATGGTCTGCGCGCCATTTTGTGTGTTTGTGCGTGTTGTACTTGATTCGCGACCTACGCGTCGTGCCCTTCTATTTATATTCTTGTTGTAAAATAGTTTTTAGACTCGAATGTAACTCGAGTTTCACCTTTTGTAATGTACAAAATTGGAGCGGTGGAAGGTCTACTTGAGACGGAGTTACGAGGAGGGTGCGAGCAATACATGACGGTCAAAGGGAAGAGCTTGAGGAAACTATTGACCCTAGGTTGACCAACCGATCTTCTCATTGGCTTGAGAAGATCGTAGTAGGGTCATGACTAATCACAAAATTTAATTAATTGCTCTAGATTAGTAATTAATTAGTGCTTGTAACGCCCCGGCCCGGGCGGGCTCCACCGGGACCGAACCGGGAACGTTACCATAATTGCCTATCGGGTTGACGACTAGCTCCACAGACCACCGGAGGTCCTTTCAACGTGCTTTGTCCTCACTCGCACGCACCCTGGAAAACTTCCCAAGAGGTCACTCATCCTCAGATTTCTCCAAGCCAAGCACGTTTAACTTTGGAGTACTTAAATTTGGGCTTCTGAAAAGGAAGATGCACCTTGATGATATGGATAGTACCATCTAACCTTTTAAGTCATACTTAACCAGAATCTCAGAACCGGGGTATTACAATCACCCCAACTTAAAGACACAACGTCCTCGTTGTGTAACCATGAATCACACCACAGACAAATCTCATAATCTCCCTCGCTAGGTGGTGCCCTGGGTGCTCCTACCACATGCGCACTCACGGTCGCAAGGTCGCTCTGATACCATTTTTAACGCCCCGACCCGGGCGGGCCCCACCCGGACCGAACCGGGAACGTCACCATAATTGCCTATTGGGTTGACGACTAGCTCCACAGACCACTGGAGGTCCTTTCAGCGTGATTTGTTCTCACTCGTACAAACCCTGGAAAACTTCCTAGGAGGTCACTCATCCTCAGATTTCTCCAAGCCAAGCATGCTTAATTTTGAAGTTCTTAAATTTGGGCTTCCAAAAAGAAAGGTGCACCTTGGTGATATGGATAGTACCATCTAACTTTTTAAGCCATATTTGACCAGAATCTTAGAACTGGGGTATTACAATGCTAACTTCTACCCGGGAACATATTATGGCATATAATCTACGGAAAGAAATTGAGAAAGAAAATAGTTTTTCACGGAAAAGAAGAAGAATACTGAAGGCTCTCAAACAAATAGTTAGAAGAATTAAGAGCAGCAGTGTATATTGGTAGAGAAGAATCTTCGAGAGGACTACAAATACACCGACAAGACTATTGAGCATAAGCTGCTTAGAAATTTCTAGAACAGAGAATAGGTTGGTTTCATGATACGATTAGATAGAAAACTAAGAACTAATTATGTTGTCAAAAATTGACACAACAAAATGTCAATCGACTATTGTACAAAGATTTTTCGAACAAATAGATAACAGAGGAGTAAGATCGAGAAGTAGGAAGTTGCAATTAACAGTTCACCAGACAAAGATTATAAAACTTTATTATCTTTTGTAAAATAAATTATATTACATTAAAATTTTAAAATTGTACTAAATAAGGATGATTACCCCTCATCAAACGTAACCTTAGGGCGAGCGTTTCTTTTATTACGTAGAAAAAATTAATTCTATATATATATATATATATATATATATATATATATATATATATATAACACTAATAGATAGATAACAGTTATTTAAAAATACATTGTCTTTGATAAGAAAAAAATAACATTGACAACGGTTTTCACTAAAAGTGTTGCAAAAAAAAAAAAAAGATAACGTTTTTTATAAAAAGTGTTATATTATAAGTGTTGTGTATGAACTTTTTTTCTTGTAGTGTCAATACCTAACTAAAGAAAAATATCAAATATCAAAAGGGAAAAAATTGTTGGTGCAATCAGCCTCTAGAATTTTGATATTTGACAATGTACCTAAGTCTGGTAAGTTTGACTAAGAGTTGATCTAAACATGACTTGATATTTAGATATAAGTGAAGTCTAGCCAAGATCAGATGACTAGCAAGGGAAGTCCTAATTGGAGGTTAGGCAATCGGGTCCTAACTGGACAATACGTGAAAAGTCTATCCAGTGACTAGTCCTAACTGAAGGTTAAGCAAGGAAGTCTTGGTCAGAAGGATTGAGTAAGGAAGTCCTAGTCAAAGGGATTGGATAAAGAAGTCTTGATTGGAAGGATTGGGCAACGAAGCCTTGGTCGGAAGGATTGGGCATGGAGAAGTCTACCAAGTGACTTGTTGGTCCCGTGCGGTCGACAAGAGGAGGATGAATTGCCCTGAAATAAAATAAAACACTTTTTTTTTACTTTATATTTAGCAAAGACAAACACACATTAGTTAATAAAAAATAATGACATCAAAAGTAAGAGAAGACTCCGAGTTTACTTGGTTTGCAACAAGGAAGATTGCTAATCCAAGGCAATTAAAGCTCCAGTAGAAAGTTCTCCTTTGTTAATGTATAGAAGCCTCTTATAGTGTTGAGAGTACAAAAGTTTGAAATAATAAAGATTACAAAGTGTGTTATACAAAACTAACTGAACTTGGGCTCTATTTATAGTGTTTTGGTGAAATTTATCCGTTGTTGACGTGGAGCGGTCTGGGAGCCCCCAGGGTGTCAAATGTTATCTCCACACAACGACTTCACGCAACGGTTGGAAGATAGACATTTTGATCTCCGGGCTCTTGGACCATGTCCAAATGCTCGGACCGGTGTTGACGTGGACCCAAACGTGATCTACAGCGACTAGACACCCTTTCGACACCTTAGAGGTTCGGGCTGTAAGGAACTAGGACGCTAAACACGAGAAAATGCAGCTGAAAACATCTAGTTTCTTCAGGAGATCCATGCAAAAAGGAAAGAAAATAACTTATACTAAGTTGCATGATAGTGGTTATACCTTTGATGCATGCTCACGGACTCCAGACAGTTTGGATCTCAGCACGATCTCATGTTCGCGCCTCTACAGTATCCACACAAACAAGCCCTTGCCTTCGTTTGTCTCACAAACTCACAAGATAGCGAAGGAAATCACCTAAGGTTGTGCTAGCAACCACAAGAAGGGGTTTCGACCAAGAGAGGGAAGGAGGAAGAAAAAGAAGACTAAAGGTTTTTTTTTTCATCTCATGAAAATATCATCCAAAATGAATACCAAAGGGTTTTACCCTTTCATCTTCCAATCCAATGGCTCAAAATTGACCATTCAATCTAATGGTTCAATTTTGACCATTCAACTTCCTTGGTGAACTTAAGTTCACCCAATGAGTCTAACTCATTGATTCTTATGCAATTTTGAATTCAATGAATCACCATTCCAATCATTCGAATTGATTCAATGAGTTTATTTTGAATTGAACTTAATCCAATAATTAGATCCAATTGAGTCTTACTCAATAAGTCTAATTCGGATTAGACTTAATCCAATGATTCATTATATGAACCCATCTCCATATCTACTTATTCTTTGTGTGTGACCCAATAGGTTCTCGTAACGTTGGCAATGTACCCAAATCAACATCTAGATACATAAGCAATGAGTGACATGTAGCAAGGCATCTAGCAAGGCATCATTGCTACCCAAGTGACGAGAAAGTCGAGATTCGACCTAACATGTCCATGGCTATTATCTTGTATTACTTAGTCCCTCTATCCTTGATATCTAGATTAATCAATGAGGCATAGACCGTATCATCCTCTTATCAACCTTTGTGTTTCTTGATCTCTAAATAGGCACACTCAATCAAATAAGCTCAATATCTCATATTGACTCATTTGCGCATGACCATGCTTTCTCGTGCCCTACTAATCAAGGAGCTCACAGATATCGCTTCCGTCATATGGAAGGGATAGATCCCATCTACATCACTCACAACCCTCAGCATAATTCATTGCATACCCAGTGATTCACTTTATTGTCCACCTTGTTACAGGTGATGTTTGCCGATACCAAAGTACACAACTCCTTATGTAGGGAACCGTAGTGACTTTAGGTCTAAGGACTATTCATACCAATAGTCACATGAGAATGTTTATGATACTCATATAACAATCCATGAAATATTCTCATGGCAGGTCATTCAGTATATATTCTCTAATATATACCATGTGTCAACCTGATATCTCATATCCATGACTTGTGAGATTAAGTCATTCGTTGACCTACATGCTAGTCTCAACGCATTAATATTGTCCTTATATATTAATGCTTGACTAGGAATAATTAAGAGTAGTGTTCCATGTATATCTATAATATCTCACTATCAATTCAACCAATTGATATGTTGTAGATAAGAACCTACTACCCAAGAACATTATTATACTTATTCAATCGGCATTGAACTGAAATAAATATAATAACCAACTTTGTCTTTTATTAATAATGAAATATGATATAAAATGAGCTCTTTACAATAATCTTATAATTGGTACTAGGGCTAATACTAACACGGGCTCGTGCTTACTGTCCGGTGCCTTCTCCGATCATTGGCTTCGTCTCCAATCGCTTGGGTGATGCTACGACCTTCTAGAGTTGGGCTCACCCGAACCTAACTTCAACCTTCTCCTCAAGTAGGCTTCCTCCACGCTTCTCATCCCTCGAACGTCATGCACATCCTTGTCATCTCACTACAAGAAAAATGTCATTCAACAACACTCAAACGACAACGGTTTTATACCAAACCGTTGTCTTTTTGCCTTTTAACAACGGTTTTAACAAAAACTGTTGTCTTTTAGTAATTTTTTTGGCCTATGACAACGGTTTTTAAAAACCGTTGTCTATTTATGTTTTTTTGGGGATACAACAACGGTTTTTAAAGGGTACGACAATAGTTTTTTAAAACTGTTGTCTATGTGCTCTTTTTTGGGATTACGACAACGGTTTTTAAAAACCGTTGTCTATTAAGTGTTGTTAAATGCAATTGTTTTTTCTTTCGCCACTTTTTCTCCTTCATCATTTGTCTGTTTTACGCCTTGTTTTTTTCTGTCTCTTTCCCAAAACCCTACTCTTCGCCGACTCCTCCTCACCGCCCTCTTCGTCGCCTCCCTCCTCACCACCCTCTTCATCGCCTTCTTCGCCGCCTCCCTCCTCACCGCCCTCTTCGCCTCCTCCCTCCTCACCACCCTCTTCGCTGCCTCCTTCCTCGTCGCCCTCTTCATCGCCTCAACTTTGGGCCTCGCCAACTCCTCCTCGCGGCCTCTACTTTCAGCCATCTTCACTGCCTCCTCCTCCTCAAGCCTCGACCTTTCTCGTCCTCCTCCTCCTCCTACTCCTCGTCTTCCTCTTTCTCCTCTCTCTGGGTTTGATTCGCTTCGGAAATGGCGGCATCACTCCAGTCGGCAGTGTTCCTCTCAAATCATATTGATCCGCACAGGCGTCTCTTTGCATCCCCTGCAAGATCTCTTCCAGGTTTTTTTTCGCCTCTTTTACGAATCAGATAACTATTACTGATTTGGGATCTGAAGATATGACGATTGTTCCTTTGGCACTCAGGAACGAAAGGAAGCATCTTGGTTGTTAGATCCGATGGAAGGATCTCCGGTAGGCTCAGTGGAAGGAATTTGATCACAAATGCCGTTGCAGTTGAGTGTTGTTTCGTTCTTACTCGTCCTTGTAAATCGATACAATATGTCTCGTTATTTACTTACATTTCTGTCTCTTCTCTTGCATGGGTTAGACGAAGGCCAATACTCCTACAAGTTCCACCGACTCTAAACCTGGGTAAGTTTCTTCTCTTATGCAGTGCTGTTTCTTGACAATTGAATTTTTTTGGAAATTGCAAAGGATTTCTCATGTTGAGTTGTTATTTTCTAAATTCATTTGTGGATTGGAAGAGACGTAGGACAGGGAGTTGTTACTCATTATAACCTTGGCCCAATCTGGAACATTGTGTTTATAATAGCATCCACTGTCTAGTGTTTTCATGTCCCTTTTCCTTGTTGAAACTTTTATCCAGTAGAGCGCTAGTATTTTCTAACTCATATAACCATTTATTTGTTGAAGTTTCTGCTATTGTCAGAATTCTTGTTGATCAAAATCAGTGGTATTTTGGTGCAAGTTACTCCAAGTATCTGTTGTCAGATTTATAAAGTGTTTTTATAATGTTGAAAGAAAAATTTATAATGTGGACGTAGGAAGTTTCAGAATATTTACTGAACTAGGGTGGAATCTGGAATTTAATTAAATGCATCATCATGTAGAGATGCTGATAAAGTGGACATGATTAGTCAGATCAGTAGAGCTTCTGGTGTGTACAATCGTTGTATGTCATATCTTAATTTGCCAACTTTATACTTATAAAATGTAAGATGGAGTATGCGCCAAAGGATGATATGTTTGCTTGTTTGTTGCTTTAGGCTTGTGAAGGGCATAAAGATATTGTTGCTTTACATTTGATTTCATCATGCCAGAAGTTTTTATTGTATGAACATGGAACATTAAAGTCCTTGAATGGCTAAGCACGCCAATGAATATTAAATTCTACAACAATTTTTGCAGTGTGATTGGTCCAATTGTTTTTGGACACAACAAAAACAACTAATGATCAACTAATGCTCTTCACTCTTCGGTCCTTACTAAAATGATTAAGATATTCTAAAGTTAGATTTCAGCCTGATGAAGAATATTCTTTGTGACTGTACAATAGTGCAAGCAGAGCAATTAAATGTGCTAGTTGTTGTAAGATTTTTACTGAAAATGTGTGATAATACATATAGTTTGTCTGGAGTAGGTTTATTTGCTAAAATCACTCATTTTACAATTTAACAACATTTAGGAAGTGCATTTCTCGGTGCTCTAGCATTATGTTTAGGCAAACTTATGGAATTAATTTCTATTTTTTTATCTAACAGAAGTGTTAAGTAATTATCTGTACAACCTTTTATTCTTGGACTTTCGTTTACAAAGTCGGTTAGCAATAAAGCTTATCAAGTGTTTAATTCTTTTAGTATTTATTTCTTGATTGACCATAAGTTATGATGTAGGTTATTGAGGATATGTCTATACAAGTCAATGTACCTGCTCTAGCAATGAAAGAGGTAAAAATATCTTTTGGAGTTGTCTTTTAGTTTATGATAAAAACAGTTTCGAGTCACTGAAATACAATGGTTTTGCAGGTTGCTCCATTGGCCGTCTCAGATGCGGCTATGCTTGCCCCTGAGGAGATTTTTCATGGAAAAGGAAACATCAAAGAAGAGGCAGAGTTAACAAAAGAATAGAGGAAAAGGAGACGGGCCAACCAGAATAGAAGATTTTGAAGATTGAAAGGTATCCTTTATTCGCTTATATTTATGGTTCTGCTTATTTTCATGCTTGTCTACAATATGTGCATAATGGTCAAAAAAATTAGTAGCGAACTTGTGACAGACATGATCCACCACTTAGAATTACATAGTTCTTGTGCACAGGATTGTATAATTTCATTCTGCTCTTTTTAGGTGTCCTCAATAGTATTGGGAAGAATGCCGACAAGCTAAAAAAATGAAGAGACTTTAACAAATTAAGGAGCACTAGGAGCTGCAATCCCTCCTCTTCACCGACATCTAAGTAGAAAATCTTGTGTTATATTGTTCTAGCTTTGTTTTAATAGTGTTATCATTTTGTTGGTTGCTTATGAAATTTTGTTGGTTGCTTATGAAATTTCTTCAGAATATTATAAATATTATTTTTGAATGTTAGAAAATTGTATATTAAATTTTATTTTGAAATTTAGTATTTTGAATGATTTATAATATTGGAAAATTTGTGTATTAATTTTTTTTATTTTTTTTTTCTAGAAAAGACAACGGTTTTTCACCGTTGTCGTAGATAGTTTAAAACTGTTGTTGAAGACCCTGTTATTAAAGGTAGACGCTCAAAGACAACGGTGAAAAACTGTTGTCTTTGAAGGAAAAGACAACAGTTTTTCACCGTTGCTAAATGTTGTCTTTGCCTTCAAAGACAACGGTTAAAAACTGTTGTCTTTGGCCACCCCTTTTAACAACACGGCCTTTAACAACAGTTCAAAATGGCCTACGACAACGGTGAAAAACCGTTGTTGTTTGACTTTTTTCTTGTAGTGTCTGCTAGTGTACTCTTCCGCAGCACCTCGTCCCTTGGAAACACTGAGCTCGTCGGCTCCCTTCTTGTATCATCATTCTCGCTAGCTGTTTCTTCCACTCGACTTTTTGTGTTCCTAAGCTCGTGTACACTTAGCCACAAGGATAAAATACACAGGACCTATCTTAACTTGGTTGACCTCATTAAAATTTACTCGGGATACTTACAATTTCTCCTTTTTTGATGTCCTTAAACCCAAGTTAAGTTAGGGTTAACCCAAAATAAAATAATTTGTACTAAGTAAGTGAATTTGTTATAACAAGAATTTACAATTAAGTACAAAAAAAACTTTCCCTTAACATATTTCACATTCTCCCCCTTTGATCATATTAATAAATAGGAAAAAAATATGAAACATAGTTATAAAAATTTAGAAAAATTTTCTAAGGGTCTATGAACAGAATTAACAGTAAACTAATATTTTTTAAAAATAATTTTCAATATTATGGTAGAAAAATTAACACTATGTATAATGGTAGAAAAATTAAATTTTTAAGATTTTTTTTGAGAATTTTAATATTAAAAATTAACATTTTGATAAAAAAAAATCATAGAATATTATTTAACGGGTCAAAAAAATTTTTGAAAGAGAACATAATATTTGATCACAGAAAAATAAATTTTTTCAAAAATAAATATGTAAAATTATTTTAATTTTAAAAAAGTTAATTTTTCTTGAGAAATTCAAAAATTAATATAGCAATAAAAATATTCAAAAAAATTTCTTTTAGTAGATTATATTTCCATTTTGCATAGATAAAATTTTGAGCAGAAGATATAACCAGAAAGTTAAAGAAATAATTACCAAAAAGAGTAAATCAAGCAAATTAAAGCATAAAAATTAATTTATTGAGCTAAGTATGATTTTGATATCCAAAATAAGTTATTTCCTTCAGGATTAGTCAAATATTTTCTGAAAATTAATTTTCTATCTATTTTTTAATTTAGCTCTTATGGTATCTAAAATACTAACTAAGGTTACCATAATTCTTAAATTTTAAATTTCGAAGAATATTCGAGCATGCATAATCTTTTTTTAATTTGTCTATTTGTGCTTTCAATTTTTTATTTTTTATTTTTTATTTTTAAATTATCAAAAATCTTCTAATCTGCATACATTTGCTAAGGTTAATTTAAATTTTGAGCTTTCTTTTTCTAAATTAACCATAATTTTAGAAAGTATTTTAATATAATGAACTCAAATAATTCTTCAGGAGATTGAAAACGTACGTTATTTACCGTTATGATTTCATTGTCCGATGCTCTCCCTTTATCACTGCTTTCTTCCAAAGACTCTCACCCTTCATCGATGCTCATCTTGGATGAACTTTGTTTATATTCAGGTAGGTATTCGGCTGTATATGTTGTTCCGACAATTTCCTTGGTCTTAGATTCTTCTGATGACGACTCGATATCTATCAAAGAGTTGGATTCAACATGTTTTGGTTCTTTACAGAGCTTCAAGAACTTTTTTTCAAAGTTCTTTTGCACATTTGTAGGTGCCAATTCTATCAAGTTCCTGAGCAGGCAGTTCAGAAAGTGGAACTCAGCCTTACCATTAGCCATGAAATCATTGCGCTGCTTTTTAGTCTATTGATGCTCCTCAAGTTCTTTTCCTTCTTCGCTTTTAGGCATTTCAAAACCATACTTAATCATTAGTAAAATATCGAAATTGGTTTTAAAGTATACCTCCATTCGACGTTTCCAAAATGTGAACTCCCTCTCGAACATTGGTGGATAGATGCTAGCCCCGGTCATCTTGTTGCTTCAGTTGGCAGTTAGTTATTTTGAGGAAGTCGAACTCTGATACCAATTGTTGGTCTCATGTAGCTGGCAAGAGGAGGGTGAATTATCCTGAAATAAAATAAAACACTTCCTTTTGCTTTTTATTTACCAAAGACAAACACACATTAGTTAATAAAAAATAATGACATAAAAAGTAAGAGAAAACTCTGAGTTTACTTGGTTTGCAACCGAGCGCCTGGACCATGTCCAGGTGCTCGGACTGGTACTGATGTGGGCCCAAACGTGATCTACAGTGACTAGGCACCCTTTCATCACATTGGAGGTTCGAGTGCCCTAATAATCTTGTCCAAGAGCCTGGACAGTCCGAGCGCCCAGATCAGTCATCCTCGTGCTTACTATTTGGCGCCTTCTCCGGTCACTGGCTTCGTCTCCGGTCTCTTGGGTGATACTCTGACCTTCTAGAGTTGAGCTCACTTGAACCTAACTTTGGCCTTCTCCTCGAGCAGGCTTCCTCCCGTCTTCTCATCCCTCTAACGTTGTGCACATCCTTCTCGTCCGCTAGTGTACTCTTCGACAGTACCTCGTCCCTCGTATGCACTGAGCCCGTCGACTCCCTTCCTGTGCCATCCTTCTTACTAGCTATATTTTTCACTCGACTTCTTGTGTTTCTAAGTTTCTGCACACTTAGACACGGATTAAATACACATGATCTACCTTAACTTGGTTGATCACATCAAAACTAACTCGGGATACTTACATAACTAATTCTTATAGGATCATAAAGCGCTAGAGGGGGGTGAATAACGCTCATGGCTAATTCTTTTATTTAGGAAAACTCAAAGTAAATATGCAGTGGAAAAGTTGTCACGCCCCGAGGGAGTCTCTGTCCAAAGAAATTTCGACAGCACCTCCCCTATACGGGTGACAATCTGAAGCACTTCTACAGGCATAATATACCTCAGCCACATGCGGCTGGAATCATAACTATAAAAGAAAACAAACACCACGCAGTTAATATCAAATTCAGCCTCTGGCTGACACAACCACGCAGTTAAAAGTAAAGCAGCCCACTCGGCTGTACCAAAACCAAAACACAACAAAACTGATAGAAACCAAATACAACCAAACACAAAACTGCTAACCGGCTAGGCTTACACAACCAACAACATAACACCCGGAAACAAAATCAGAACATAAATCGAAATACAGAAATTTCATATACCAAGATAAAACAACAGAAAGGCAGCGATATGTCTTCTGATGTGACGCGGGGACCAGCAGACAGGATGCTCCAAGCGACACCATAAATAACCTGGTACCTGAAAAGATAGTGTCCACGGGGGTGAGTTCAACAACTCAGCGAATACCAATAGACATGCCTAGTAAGATATATCTAACAGCAATAAACATGGAATACAACTTCTGAATAATATATAGGAAATATACAAAACTGAAAAGTAACCAAGGAAGCTGTACTCACCAGGAACTCCTATCCTGAACTAAAGGGTCGTCAAACCGAAAGTATCAATAATCCTGTATGCAGGTCAAAGGTATGCATCCAACCAAAATGCAACAACCAAATGCAGCAAACACAATCACAAGAATATAAATACATCAATGCATATGATGCTAATGATGCGTCCTGGTCACCCCTGACGCCAGTCAGTCCTCTCACACACAAATGGCGAGACCGAGTGGGTAGGGCTGTGACAACCGTGCACTCTGTCGTCACTGCTCCTGATGAGTGACGGACTGTCGGAGTACTCCTGTCCTGACCCCAAATCATAAATGGGGGAGCTCAATGCTCTCATCTCCCGGTACACGATAACGGGGAGGTATCTCTGCCGGCTACCACGCTGAGTCACCTGACCAACGGAGCCAAACAGAGTCCACCGTCTGCCGGCTACCACGCTGCTACACTAAATGCCGGCGGAGCCAAACAGAGTGGAACTGTCTGCCGGCTACCACGCTGAGTCACCTGACCCACGGAGCCAACAGCAGAACCGCCACACCCCTGCCTGATAAACCAATAATCCATAAGTGGTGGTGTGTGCAGTACATGTAACTGGCGATGGGCTCAACCATAGTGGAGCCGACAATCGCACAGCATGCAATCATGATGCATGACACTAAGCATAACAAAACTGATCAACATAACCATATCCATATATATAAAATGAGTACGGTAAAATCGATGGTCACATACCAAGATCTAGAGTACACAGGTCAGATAGAATATCAAAAACCTATGTCCTGAACATAATAAGTATGGAATATCCTGATCAGCATAGAAAAATCCATATATACATAATATGGGTACCACAGTATCAGTAGGTCAAATCCACGGATCTAGGGTATACAGGTCCTCTAAGGTATAACAACCTAGATCCTAAACATATCCCCCTTCCATAGCATATGTACCAACAATATGCACAGATCAAAGCCACAAGATCTAGGTACATGAATCATATACAATATACCAATAGAAATACACAATCCAAGCATGGCATAAAAACCTAAGTATCAGATAATTTGGATACACATGCCAGAAACAAAAATCCAGAGCCTAACCCTAACCTCAATAAAGCATGGTATGTCACTCTAGAAACTAAGATACTCATGGCAACAAATCACGAGACATAAGCACGGATACATTACAGGCGACAAACCTATCATGTTATGAATATCAAACAGTGACATACCAAAGGCAAACATGTTCATTGCTTGTAGTTATAAAATACTATGCATATCCAAATGACAATATCATAAAAGATAAGTCAAGAGGTACCCGCCTCAAATCGCAGGTCCAATCCAGTCAAATCCAACGTCTCGTCTCAAACCAAAGTCCTGTATCAATCACATGATTATAATTTAGCTAATTATATATGCAAACAACTAGCTAAATCTCAACTTAACCTAATTAGGGAAAACCCTAATCAAATAACTCTTTAATCCTTTATTTTTTTTTCCAAAACACTATACATCTTATAATCAATCCAATGATCCTTGACATCGATCATAACTCTTCTATTAATCACAATGTCAATTTGATTAACAATCCATCATAACAAATCATGATACTAACCCCATAATCCTATAATTGATCATGTGACCTACTACATCATGTATCAAAATTTACTATACCATACCTCAAGCTGCACAGATTAACAACCTCAATCCCGAAAATAAATCAATCCTCTATTCACAATTAACACTTAAATTCTTAGAACCATAACCAAATTCAATGCAGCAACAAAATAATGGATTTAATTTAGTACTAATCCAATTCTATACACTTCTCACCTCAATGTAACACTGCAACTAAATAGGTACTGCTGGAATCCATCGGATCAAGAAGGAGAAGTGGTGATCGGCAACAGGGACAATCCACAGCAAACAACCCACTGGAATCCATCACTTGGCACCTTCTCCATGACCAAGACAGTGAAGAGAGGACGAAGCCCGGAGCTAGGGCATGAGTCACTGGTTGCAGTGGAAACTAGGGCACCGGCAGAGGGAAGAGGCAAGGAGACCATAGAAATGAACAAGCTTTTCCCCCTTCAAGGCTCCAAGACCGACTCCTCACCGGCGACACCGAGAGAGACAGAGAGAAGAATCACCGATCACAAGGATTCGCATGCGCGAGGTACAGAGGAGGAGTCGGGTAGAGAAAGGATTCATCTCCTTCGCCAATGCTATTGTACGTGGGGAAGAGGAAACATCACGAGCAGCGGCGGCGGCAGCGCTTCGGTTGGGGATGAGGAAGAAGAACCCGCGCCGCGCGAGAGGGGGAAGGAGGAGAGGGATCGAGCAAGGCTTAGGGCACGGGTCAAAATAAGAAACGAAGGTAAAGAGAGAAAATGAAAACAAAATATAAAAGGAAATTAAGAAAATAAATATTTCCTCGCTTAAATGGGTAGCCTAAACAGGCTTTCCCCGGGGCCCAGTTTTCATCCCCGTAAACTCGTCCATACGAACTATGAAAAATTCCCAAAAAATTTCCAAAAATTCCAGAAAATTCCCTTATTATTATTGGCCTTTTTTTCCGATATTTTACATTCTCCCCCACTAATAAAAATTTGGTCCCTAAATTTCTTTATCCACCATCAGCAAGTACTAGCAAAAGCTAAACAGTATAAATGCTGAACGGAACCATAACTCACACACCTCAAGTGAAAATGTGGAATATCGAGCTCGGCTAGTATCCTCGAGCTCCCAGGTAGCCTCCTCGTCCGAATGATGCTGTCATCCGACGTTAACCAGCCGGATAGTCTTGTTCCACAACTGACGCTCTTTCCCGTCTAGAATCCGTACCGGAATCTCTTCATAAGTGACGTCAGGATGAATAGGAACTGAGATATCAGACAACACGTGAGCTGGGTCTGCTATGTATCTCCTCAGCATAGATACCTGAAATACGTCATGAACTCCTGCCAGGAACGATGGTGGTGCCAACCGGTAAACTACCACTCCAATCCCTTCCGAGATCTGGAAAGGTCCAATGTATCGCGGAGCTAGCTTACCTCTGAAGTCAAATCTCTTCGCTCCTTTTGTGGGTGAAATTCGCAGAAATACATGGTCGCCAATAGAGAACGCTAGGGGTCTGCATCTTCGATCAGCATAACATTTCTTGCGATCCTGTGCCTCTAACATCATCCGTCTGATAATACGGACCAACTCTTCGTTCTGCTGAGCTCTATGAGGTCCCATCAATTGGGTCTCCCCAACCTCATCCCAGAGGGTGGGTGCCCTATAAGACCTACATTACAACGCTTCAAACGGTGCCATCCGGATAGCCAAAAGAAAGCTGTCGTTGTAGGCGAACTCTACAAATGGCAGATGGTCCTCCCAACTGCCTCCAAAATCCAACACACACGATCTCAGCAAATCCTCTAGAGTCTGAAAGGTCCGCTCTGACTGTCCATCTGTCTGCGGATGGAAAATTGTACTGTAACAGAGCTCAGTGCCTAAAGGCTGCTGTAGATTCTGCCAGAAACGAGACGTGAAACAGGGGCCTCTATCCGAAATAATAGTCAACGGGACACCATGTGACCTGATGATCTCCCGGCAAAACAGATCTACCAATCGATCTAGGAAATCAGTCTTCCGGATCGCTAAAAAGTGTGCGGATTTGGTTAATTGATCAACGATTACCCAAATCGCGTCTTGGTCTCGTTATATCCTCGACAAACTCACCACAAAGTCCTTAGTAATATGTTCTCATTTCCACTCAGGAATAGAAATCTGCTGAAGTAAGCCGGCAGATCTCTAATGCTCGGCTTTCACTTGCTGACAGATGAGACATTTAGCTACAAAATCCGCGATGTCTTCCTTCATGTCATTCCACCAATAGAAACACCTCAAATCTTGGTACACACGGGTACCGCCTGGGTGGACAGCAAATCATGAGCGATGAGCCTCCGGAAGTAACTCTTATAAGACCGGATGAGACTGAGGTACGCATAATCTACCTCGGAAGTATATAATACCCTCCTCGTCTCGTGTGAACTCGGTCTGCTATCCGGAAGCTATCTGGCTGCAAATAACCCGCAAATACAGCCTAGGGCTCTCGGATCCTCGTCCTGATCGACGACTGAGCAACCATGGTAACCAGTCTGTGACCATAACTCGGTGGCAAGACAAAGTCACTCTAGACTTCCGGCTAAGTGTGTCGACAACCACATTAGCTTTTCCTAGGTGATAGCTAATGGTACAATCAAAATCCTTCAGGAACTCCATCCATCTCCTCTGTCGGAGATTAGGTTCCTTCTAAGTAAAACAGATATTTGAGACTCTTATGGTCAGTGAGAATCTCAAATGTAACGTCATATAAATAATGTCGCCAAATCTTCATGGCAAAAATAATGGCGACTAGCTCCAGATCATGTACAGGGTAGTTCTTCTCATACTTCTTCAACCGACGAGAAGCATAGGAGACTACTCTATCGTGCTGCATCAAAACAACGTCCAAACCTGGTAGAGATGCGTCGGTATAGAGCACGAATTCGTCCTCTCCAGAAGGTAAAACCAAAAATCGGAGCCGACACTAAACTCCGCTTCAGCTCCTAAAAGCTGGTCTTGCAAACCTCAGTCCAAGTGAACTTCACGCCTTTCCTGATCAGGCATGTAAGTAGCATAGCAATCCGTGAGAAACCCTCAACGTATCTCCGGAAATATCGAGCCAAACAAAGGAAGTTGTGAACCTCTTATATCAACTCCGTCTACTCCCAACGGTAGCAACCTCGATCTCCTGTGGAACCACGGTATACTCCTACTGGTGATCGCATGTCCTAATCATCATCACATAAGACAATCCAAATAAGCACTACTGATCATCACATATAGATGTTCTCGTCGAAACATCTCTAGATCTAAGCAAAGGTGGTGTACGTGACTCACCGCGGATCTGAAATAGATCACAACATCGTCAACAAAGACAATGGAAACCGATCCAAACATTCTAGGGATACCCAAATCATCGAGTCCATGATAACATCTAGGGTACCGCAAGCACTAATGGTAAAACCAAGACACATAATGTCCGTATCACAGACATTCCTAACAATAAGATCCCCAACAATAAACAGATCTAATCACCAACGATATATAATCACCAAAGAATAGAACCTCCAGTGTGAGAGCAATGCTCTATCACACGAAATACCACATATGTGGGAGCAACGCTCTACCACAAGAAATCCTCCATATGTGGGAGCAACGCTCCACCACAAATAATCCAAAATATGTATCCATAATAAATATGGGAGCAATGCTCCGCTACAAACAATCTGCAATATGTAGGAGCAACGCTCCACTACAAAACAATCCCTAAATATGTGGGAATCCAGAATATGTGGAAGCTATGCTCTACCACAAACGATCCATAACATGTGGGAGCTACTCTCTACCACAACAATACATAAGTGCCCAAGCACCTAACTATCCAGTTTGAGACTGCACGAAATCTCTCTACCACCGATCACTGTGGTTAGCCTAGGGTATAGCAACCTAGTAAGCAAATCAAATCCATAGTCAACTCTATCATCATCCTAGTGGGTCAGTCACCTACTAATAGGAGAAGTAGTTGACAGGGTAATACAAACAATAACATAATGTAGACACCAAGCATTCTACATTCAACATAGGTAGAATCATCATGATACTACCCACCATACACCTGGCACACTCAACACATGTATGATCGACATAATCCTCCAATTAGTACACACCAACATACTCATAACACAGGTAAAAATCAGTGTAATACCCTCAACATTACATATCGAACCCGTGTGCATAATCATCGTAGGTATATTCGACAATACACCTCAAACAACACTCACATGACATATATCCGCCTATGCCAAGAGTATAATCAACATCAACTTCCAATAAAGCATACTAAACCCAGGTGCACTCACATATCAAACATAAGCAACAATATACCTCAGATACCACACCAAACACATCTGCTCATATCACAACTCAGATTAAATCGATAAGATATCTTCAATAAACCAACCAGACCACTCGGGTATAATCTACTAGAAACCCACAACAATCATAACTGGAAAAGTATGCACCCACTACATACAATTAGATCGTCCATCAAAACGCTCCTACAACCCGTAATAATCGCCTGTACACACTACATAGATATGCAGAATCAGCATATTTAATCCAATCTACCACACAAATCCTATGCCACCTTCTAAGTTATCCCATTAGGTACATACAGTCTAAAATTAAAGTACCCATGGAATAAGATACATCGATCCTCTATCGACTGACCAAACCGACAATAGTATATGGCTAATTCAGTCCTTTCCCACGTCAGTATAAGCTAGGTACTCGATGTGCTCAAGATATCCAACTAAGCACGAATAACCCAAGATTCAAACAACTAAAAGTAAAGTAGGTCAATCCCCTACTGATCGGATCAACAAAACTAATCGGTCATCAACTAACTAATCAAGAACAAATAAAGCCTCTACAAGCATCTAAGGTAAATCAACCCACGACTACCCCAAGTCAATATGTGTAAATCAGTTTTCTATTGACCGATCTAACCAGAGTACAATAATCATCTACCGACGAAAACTAACTAAAGTATATCGGTATTCTACTGACTAGTCAACATAAATATGAAGGTACTATCTACTACACACTAATAATAACAGAGTCTGGTATGTGCCTCCATCTCCTAACCAATTAGTAGTAACAGAAGCTAATACTACTAATGATATGATATGAAAAATCAGCAGAGACTATATTCCTTAATCTCTATTAAGGTCGATCAAGATCAGTGGCTATCCCATCACATATATATGTGCTACAACAACCAGACAAATACTAATAAAGAATGCTAATACAGATGATAAACTGTAATATAGGGCATATACTAACAGAAAGGTAGGATAACAGTATATACCAACATACCTCCAATAGCTTGGAGATGTCCTGCTGCTGCCAGGTCCCAAAACTCGAAAAGTCACATCGAGAAGACCAAAACACAAAATCCGAAACACAAGGAGAATAAGACTCGTAAGTCGATCTCTGATACCAAATAAATTGGTATCAGATACATCTCGAAAATCCAGAACATATAGCAAGTATCGTATACCTGCTCTGATACCACTAAATTGTCACGCCCCGAGGGAGTCTTTGTCCGAAGAAATTTCGACAGCACCTCCCCTGTACGGGTGACAATCTGAAGCACTTCTCCAGGTATAATATACCTCATCCACATGCGCCTGGAATCATACACACAACCACGCAGTTAAAAGTAAAGCAGCCCACTCGGCTGTACCAAAACCAAAACACAACAAAAACTGACAGAAACCAAATACAACCAAACACAAAACTGCTAGCCGGCTAGGCTTACACAACCAACAACATAACACCCGGAAACAAAATCAGAACACAAATCGAAATACAGAAATTTCATATACCAAGATAAAACAACAGAAAGGCAGCGATATGTCTTCTGATGTGACGCGGGGACCAACAGACAGGATGCTCCAAGCGACACCATAAATAACCTGGTACCTGAAAAGATAGTGTCCACAGGGGTGAGTTCAACAACTCAGCGAATACCAATAGACATGCCTAGTAAGATATATCTAACAGCAATAAACATGGAATACAACTTCCGAATAATATATAGGAAATATACAAAACTGAAAAGTAACCAAGGAAGCTGTACTCACCAGGAACTCCTATCCTGAACTAAAGGGTCGTCAAACCGAAAGTATCAATAATCCTGTATGCAGGTCAAAGGTATGCATCCAACCAAAATGCAACAACCAAATGCAGCAAACACAATCACAAGAATATAAATACATCAATGCATATGATGCTAATGATGCGTCCTGGTCACCCTTGACGCCAGTCAGTCCTCTCACACACAAATGACGAGACAGAGTGGGTAGGGCTGTGACAACCGTGCACTCTGTCGTCACTGCTCCTGATGAGTGACCGAGTGGACGGGATGCTGTCGGAGTACTCCTGTCCTGACCCCAAATCATAAATGGGGGAGCTCAATGCTCTCATCTCTCGGTACACGATAACGGGGAGGTATCTCTGCCGGCTACCACGCTGAGTCACCAGACCAACGGAGCCAAACAGAGTCCACCGTCTGCCGACTACCACGCTGCTACACTAAATGCCGGCGGAGCCAAATAGAGCGGAATTGTCTGCCGGCTACCACGCTGAGTCACCTGACCCACGGAGCCAACAGCAGAACCGCCACACACCTGCCTGATAAACCACTAATCCATAAGTGGTGGTGTGTGCAGTACATGTAACTGGCGATGGGCTCAACCATAGTGGAGCCGACAATCGCACAGCATGCAATCATGATGCATGACACTAAGCATAACAAAACTGATCAACATAACCATATCCATATATATAAAATGAGTACGGTAAAATCGATGGTCACATACCAAGATCTAGAGTACACAGGTCAGATAGAATATCAAAAACCTATGTCCTGAACATAATAAGTATGGAATATCCTGATCAGCATAGAAAAATCCATATATACATAATATGGGTACCACAGTATCAGTAGGTCAAATCCACGGATCTAGGGTATACAGGTCCTCTAAAGTATAACAACCTAGATCCTAAACATATCCCCCTTCCATAGCATATGTACCAACAATATGCACAGATCAAATCCACAAGATCTAGGTACATGAATCATATACGATATACCAATAGAAATACACAATCCAAGCATGGCATAAAAACCTAAGTATCAGATAATTTGGATACACATGCCAGAAACAAAAATCCAGAGCCTAACCCTAACCTTAGTAAAGCATGGTATGTCACTCTAGAAACTAAGATACTCATGGCAACAAATCATGAGACATAAGCACGGATACATTACAGGCGACAAACCTATCATGTTATGAATATCAAACAGTGACATACCAAAGGCAAACATGTTCATTGCTTGTAGTTATAAAATACTATGCATATCCAAATGACAATATCATAAAAGATAAGTCAAGAGGTACCCGCCTCAAATCGCAGGTCCAATCCAGTCAAATCCAACGTCTCGTCTCAAACCAAAGTCCTGTATCAATCACATGATTATAATTTAGCTAATTATATATGCAAACAACTAGCTAAATCTCAACTTAACATAATTAGGGAAAACCCTAATCAAATAACCCTTTAATCCTTTATTTTTTTCCAAAACACTATACATCTTATAATCAATCCAATGATCCTTGACATCGATCATAACTCTTCTATTAATCACAATGTCAATTTGATTAACAATCCATCATAACAAATCATGATACTAACCCCATAATCCTATAATTGATCATGTGACTTACTACATCATGTATCAAAATTTACTATACCATACCTCAAGCTGCACAGATTAACAACCTCAATCCCGAAAATAAACCAATCCTCTGTTCACAATTAACACTTAAATTCTTAGAACCATAACCAAATTCAATGCAGCAACAAAATAATGGATTTAATTTAGTACTAATCCAATTCTATACACTTCTCACCTCAATGTAACACTGCAACTAAATAGGTACTGCTGGAATCCATTGGATCAAGAAGGAGAAGTGGTGATCGGCAACAGGGACAATCCATAGCAAACAACCCACTGGAATCCATCACTTGGCACCTTCTCCGTGACCAAGACAGTGAAGAGAGGACGAAGCCCGGAGCTAGGGCATGAGTCACTGGTGGCAGTGGAAACTAGGGCACCGGCAGAGGGAAGAGGCAAGGAGACCATAGAAATGAACAAGCTTTTCCCCCTTCAAGGCTCCAAGACCGACTCCTCACCGGCGACACCGAGAGAGACAGAGAGAAGAATCACCGATCACAAGGTTTCGCATGCGCGAGGTACAGAGGAGGAGTCGGGTAGAGAAAGGATTCATCTCCTTCGCCAATGCTATTGTACGCGGGGAAGAGGAAACATCACGAGCGGCGGCGGCGGCAGCGCTTCGGTTGGGGATGAGGAAGAAGAACCCGCGCCGCGCGAGAGGGGGAAGGAGGAGAGGGATCGGGCGAGGCTTAGGGCACGGGGCAGAATAAGAAACGAAGGTAAAGAGAGAAAATGAAAACAAAATATAAAAGGAAATTAAGAAAATAAATATTTCCTCGCTTAAATGGGTAGCCTAAACAGGCTTTCCCCGGGGCCCAGTTTTCATCCCCGTAAACTCGTCCATACGAACTCTGAAAAATTCTCAAAAAATTTCCAAAAATTTCAGAAAATTCCCTTATTATTATTGGCCTTTTTTTCCGGTATTTTACAAAAGTAAAGGCACAGAAGCAATGCTAACACTGTTTCTTTTACTTGGTTCGGAGCCTGTGTCGACTCCTACTCCAAGGTCCGCGATCGTTGATCGCTTTCGTTGGACAATCACTAATCAATCATAAAATGTTTACAAATTACAACAAATATATAATTTAAGTGTAGAAAAATAATACCAATAACTAAGAATAAGAAAATCCAGGCTTTAAGTTGTCGGAGCAGTGCTATGTCTTCTTTGGATCATTTTTAGAGTAGCGCACGGAAGAAGGATCGCGATTTTGTGTTATCATGAATCAATTCATGACTTGCTTATATAGGGTCATTGAAGGCACCTTCAAGCTCCTTGGAAGGCACCTTCAGCGAACTCTTATCCCCCAAATCTTGGTTGTCGATAAGCTCCGCTACGGTCGCTGATTATCCACCCGAAGGCGCCTTTAGCATCCTTGGAAGGCGCCTTCCATCAGCTATCCAAGGCGCCTTCTGCCTTGCTTCCTGCGCAGCTACAGCCAAGGCGCCTGAGGCATCTCCAACAACCCCAGAGGCACCTCGGACACTGTTCATCTGAGTATATCCTTGTGCAACTTCATTCCTGCAAGGTATATTAGTCCACAAACAAAGTATACTCCGCAAAACTAAGTTAACACAATAAAGACATGAATAATAAAGCATTTGACAGTCTTCAGATTGTCCGGTTCTGACTTCGAGTTTCTCAGAAACTCTAGGTCAAACCGACACCTACTGTTCCCTCATCGGGGAATGTGTCCTCACCTACTCATCTCAAGAGAGTTTACCTGTTGCCAGATTAATTCTCCAGACCAACTGCACTTTTATTCAGCGTCCGAAGCTTCCACTCTTCATGTCAGACGTTCGCTCCACGACCCGTCCAGACTTCCACTTGGTTTGCGACACTAGGATTTCAACCTAGAATCCCCGACTCTAGGATTTTGTCCAAAGCTCTCGACCCGCCAAGACTTTCCGCCTAGAGTTACCACCCCCTAAGGTTTTCTATTTGCCTAACCGCAACTAGGACTTTTCTTCACATAGGGTTACCACCCCCTAAGACCTAGGGTTACCACCCCCTATGACCTAGGGTTACCACCCCCTAGGGTTTTCCACTTGCCTAACCGCAGCTAGGACTTTTGCCTAAGAACACTTAAGACTTTCCTATAATCTTATTCAAACTTGTCATACAACAAATAACCTTAACTTTGAATCCTTTGACATAATCAAAACACATGTTTGATCGTCTAGTGATTTCCGCACCAACAATCTCCCCCCTTTTGATTATGACAACCTAGTTCAAAGTTAAGTAAAATATAACAATAATTAAGGAATTTTAGCATGAGCATAAATACAATAATTTGTAAAAAAAACACTTCCTTATGCTCCCCCTTTCACAAAAATTATGTTTCACTTAACTTTAACCTCTCTCTCACCCTTTGACATATATCAAAAAGAAAATAAGTAGAGATAAGGTTTTTAATATATAAAGATAGTAAAAAAAATTTACTCTTTTTAACTTTAAGCTCCCTCCTGAAAGATAGCAAAAAGAAACTTAGCTAATTTTTAAGAATTAAAAATGACTTAGCTTAAACATAATTTTTTTTTTAATAATTTCTTTGAAAAACACTTAGCTAAATTAGAAATGCTTTGAAAATATTTAGTTTTTACAAAAAAAAAAAAAAAATTGTCAAGTACTTAGGTTTTTGAAAAACTTTTGATAAAAACTTAGCTTTAAAAAGATTTTGATAAAACATTTAACTTTAAAACGAATTTCTTGTAAAAAAAATTTTGATAAAAACTTAGTTTTAAAAAATTTGATTAAAACTTAGTTAAGTACTTAGCTTAAAAATATGTGGATAAAAGCTCAGTTAAGTACTTAGATTAAAAAAGAATTTTCATAAAAAGTTTAGTTAAGTACTTAGTTAAAAAAATTTGATAAAAAGCTTAGTTAAGTACTTAGCTTAAAAAAAATGATAAAAAGTTTAGTTAAGTACTTAGCTTAAAAATGATTTGATAAGAAGCTTAGTTAAAAACTTATTTTTCTAGATGCAAAAATATTTAAACTTACTTTTTCAAAAAAAATATTTAAGGATTATTTTTTAAAAAATGGTTAAACAAGAAAATTGAATTTCCAAAAAGAAAAGTTTAACTTTAAAATGTTGAAAAAGAATACTTTAACTTTTCAAAATAAAAAAAAAATAACTTAACTTGACTCCCTTCACTCACCTTAATGAATAGCTTAAAATATTTTGAGGATCCTAGAGTCCAAGCATGTATAAGATAAAAGAAATTTTCTAATTTTCTAATTTTCCAAGGTAGTTTTCTATTTTCCTGATTTTCCATCTCACCCTTTTCTAAGTTATCAAACATGTAAAACTTATAAATTTGTGTGAGACGGAGTTAAGTTTATTTTAATTTTATCAATATTTAAAAATATTGAGATTTTAAAATATAAGTTTGAATTTTTAATAAGTTTACTTAGATTTAAATAACTAACATTTTGAAGATTTGAAAATATATTAAAAATTAATTGTAATTATAAACTTACATATTAATTATGATTTAAAAATTAGTAATAAAATAATAAAGATTTTTGAAAATTCATTATGATTAATTTTGAGATTAATTACAATTTTGAAATTAATTTTGAAATTAAGTAAGATTTTGAAATAATTATGATTTTGAAATTAATTATGAAATTAAGTAAGATTTTGAAATTAATTATGATTTTATAAATAATTATAATTATGATTTTGTAAGTAATTATGATTTTGAAATTATTTTTTTGAAATTAATTAAGTTAACTTAATTGAATTAATTTTAATTAATTTGGATTTGGTTAACTATTTTAAACCTAGGTCCATTTCACCCTTTTCTAGATTTTCAATCAGGGAACCTTAATAGTTTTGTGAGATGGTTAATTTAATCTTCAATTTAAATTCCAATCTATGGATTGATTTACAATTGAGTTAGACTAAGATTTTATAGTTAGTCAATTAAATAGTTATTTCTATGATTGGCTTCCAGGCTGTGGCAAGGCACTAGGCCTTCTTGGGTATGAGATCATCTACTACTTCTAGACAACGCCTTTCAAAGCAATTGGATATTTAATTTCCTTTCTGAAACTCCTCGGTCTAACTAGTCAAGTGTGAATCAAGCTTAGGTCCTTATCTATCCAAGTCTCAGTATAAATAATAAAAAGTAGTAAATCAAACATCAGACAATTCTGTTTTATGATAAAAATGGTCTTTTTATTGGCTTCCCCTGGATCATAGCCTTGATAAGGTCTATCAAGGTAATGAATCTGATCCTTGGGGATCCAATATTGATCAAGTCCAACTTAATTAATCAAGTTTGACTTGGGGACCCATGCTTGGACTAAGTTTCTATTTGAGCGTTTTACTAGAGACAAATAAGATATAAATTTATGTTTAGCCTTAAATCCAAGTCTGGATCAGTTGTAAATGACTTTTTGATTTCCAAGAATCAGATCAAGATTCTTGGAACCCAAGGTGAATCGTTCCAATGTGTCCTTAAGTTCTTTAACTTGAGTTTTCAAATTGAAATTTTCTTCCTCAAGTTGTTGGACTTGAGTTGAACTTCTATTTTGAACGGGCTCAGTCAAAGGACTTAGTTTAGTCTCCTCCTTAAGGATTGTTACCTCCTTTTGGAATGACTTGACTCGGACGTTGGATTTGGCCAATTTCTTTAATGAATATGAAATTAAATTTTGTAAATAATCTACATTAGTACTAGAAATTAGAGAGCTTACAATGTGATTAGGGCCTTCAGAAATGGATACGGATCCGTGGCTTCTCTCGGACTCGGTTTCTAATTTGCTCTCGATATCAGACTCGGACTCAGCTTTGGCAATGTACGCTTGTACCGGTAGAGCAAGGTAGCTTGCTTTCTTATGTTCTTCTTCATCGGAATCATCAGAGGACTCGTACCACGTTGCTTTCAATGACTTCCTTCTTCATTGCTTCTGGTTCGGACAGTCCAGCTTGTAGTGTCCCTTCTAGTTGTAGTCATAGCATATAACTCCAGACTTGACCTTCGTATTCGATTGAGTTACCTTCTTCTTTTTGCACATTTTCTATACCAATTTTACGAGCTCAGTAGTAATTTCATCATCTTCTGAGTTCGATTCATCTTCAGACTCAGGTTCGGTTTTACACTTTGCTTTTGGTTCCTGCGTTCATCTTGTTCCTGCAATTAAAGCAATATCTTTCTCGACCGGAGTAGTATTAGATTGTTCATGAAGCTTGAATTCAGAAAATAATTCGTCTAATTAGATTAATGACAAATCCTTAGACACTTTGTAAGCATCTACCATGGATGCCCACAAGGTGTTCCTCGGAAATACATTTAATGCATACTTGATGATGTCGTGATTTTCAACCTCCTGTCTGATCGCATAGAGTATGTTCAGTAGATCTTGTATGCGAGCATGAAGTTAGCTTGTTGACTCACCTTCCTGTATTTTTATATTATATAGTTTATTCAAAATTAAGTCTCGTTTGCTTACCTTTGTGTCGAAAGTGCCCTCGTGCAACTCGATCAATTTTTTCCACAACTCCTTTGCACTATTGAAGGGACCAACCTGGTTCAGCTCTTCTTTGCTTAGGCCACATTGGAGAGTGCAGGTTGCTTTTGCATTGGCTTCAATCTTCTTGCAGGTTGGTGCATCCTGTCACGCCCCGGGGAAGTCCCTGTCCGAAGAAATTTCAGCAGCACCTCCCCTGTACGGGTGACAATCTGAAACATTTCTACAGACACATAATACATCAGCCACAGACGGCTGGAATATATACATAACCACGTAATTATATATGCAGCCTACTCGGCTGATACCACAAAAATACAACCACGCAGTTATATATAAATCTAACAGCCCACTCGGCTGTACCAAAACCAAACACAGTGGAAATCCAATAGATAACACATACAACTATAAACAAAGACTGCTAGCCGGCTAGGCTTACATCACACAACCACACAACACTCTGGAAACAAAACCGGAGCACAAAGTCAAATACACACATATCATATACCAAGATAAAAATAAACAAAAATACGGAGACTGGTCTTCTAACGTGACGTGGGGACCGGCAGGTAGGATACTCCAAGTGACTCCATAAACAACCTGGTACTTGAAAAAGATAGTGTCCACGGGGGTGAGTTCAACAACTCAGCAGATACCAGTTGACATGTATAGTATGATATAACAGACAGTAATAACTATGGAGTACAGACTCCTGGACAAAAGCTGGAAATGCACAATAGAATAGGCTGAAGAGAATTGTACTCACCAAGGCCTCCTATCAGAATAGTCAGGTCGTCAAACCGAGAGTATCATAAATCCTGTATGCATGTCAAACATATGCATCCATCCAAATGCAACATATAAGTGCAACAAACACAATCAGTATATGCATCAATGCATATGATGCCAATGACATGGTCACCCTTGACGCCAGTCAGCCATCTCACACACAATAGTGAGACCGAGTGGATAGGGCTGTGACAACCGTGCACTCTAACGTCACTACTCTTGATGAGTGACCGAGTGGACGGGATGCTGTCGGAGTACACCTATCTTCCTGCCCCAAATCATAAGTGTGGGAGCACAATGCTCTCATCTCCCGGTACACGATGGCGGGGAGGGATCCCGGCGTGCTACCACGCTGCAGTACACTACCCATGAGCGTCCCAGCGGAGCACCATCGAGCAAACTGACGTGCTACTACGTTGCATCACGCTACCCATGAGCGGACCAACGAAGCACCGACAGTGATGAATTGGCGATGTGCTCAACAATAATGGAGCAGACTATCGCGCAGCATGCAATCATGCGAATGATGCATGACACTAAGCATGGCAATATCCTGAATCAATCCACATATATATAAAATGTGTACCCTAGTATCAATAAATCATATCCGAAGATCTAAGGTACACAAGATAAGTATGGTATAAATAAAAACGTGGGTCCTGAACATAATAAGGCATGGTATGTCACTACCTCTATGAGCATATATATAATCATGTGGGTACTAACATAAAATGCATAACAAGTGAGAAAACAAGCATATAACAGGTATCCGGTAGTGATATATCGAAACAAGAACGAACATAATTATTACTAAAGGCTATAACTTACTAAACATATCAACGTGACATTATCAAAGATAAGTCAAGGTACCCACCTCAAAAGAAGATCGTATCCAGAAATCCTACGTTGAGGCGCCCGTCTCGAATCAAAGTCCTGTATATCAAACGTATAATTAGCTATACCAACACGTATCTAATAGCTAAACTAAATTCCTAATTCAATTAGGAAACTTCATTTATCTTCACTCAATCCATCCATTATCTCTTAACACCTAAATTTATTAAGCATCATGAATCATTTACCAAATCCAAAGCAGAGATAAAATCAACTCTAAAACTCACCCAATTCCAGTGCACCCTGATGTTGCCTCACTAACGGAGCATCCTCACATCAGTAACAGTGGTCAAGACCAAGCGAAGCTCCAATGTGATCGTCGGTAGCAGGATACTCCACTGATGACTCACAACCAGAAAAACCTACTGCCGGGAACTTTGTCTAAAGGTTCTTACTGTTGATAATGATAGTTTTAGAGGGCGAAATCATTGTCCCTTCAAATCAACACCTTAATCCACAATTAATACACCCATAAATCTCCAAATTCACATTCAACTTGCTTAAATCATCTGCATGAAATAACTTAGAATAGGGCAAAGTCGTTACCCCTAATCTCCTGTCGGTGGTAGTTCTTCGGCGATGGCAGAAGGCTGGTGTTGACCCCAACAATGATGTAATCAGCATACACATTCATGTGTGTTGTGCGCCGAGAACAGAAGGCACAACTAGGACCCAACCACAGCAGTAGTCGACGGCTTGACAGCTTTCGTTGGACAATCACTAAGCAATCGTAAAATCTTTAGAAATTGCAACATATATATAATTTAAATGCAGAAAAAGTATACCAACAACTAAGAATAAGAAAATCTGAGCTTCAGGTTGTCGGAGCAGTGGTACGACTTTTTCGGATCATTTTTGGAGCAGCACACAAAAGAAGGATTGCAATTTTGTGTTATCATGCATCAATTTGTGATCTGCTTATATAGGGTCGTTGAAGGCACATTCAAGCTCCTTGGAAGGCGCCTTCAGCAAACTCTTATCCCCCAAATCTCGATCGTCGATAAGCTCCGCTGTGGTCGCTGATTATCCACCCAAAGGCACCTTCAGCGTTCTTGGAAGGCGCATTCCATTAGCTATCCAAGGCGCCTTCAGCATCCTTGGAAGGTGTCTTCTGCCTTGCTTCCTACGCAGCTGCAGCCAAGGCGCCCGAGGTGCCTCCAACAGCCCCGGAGATACCTTGGACACTGTTCATCTAAGCATATCCTTGTGCAACTTCATTTCTGCAAGGCATAATAGTCCACCAACAAAGTATACTCTACAAAACCAAGTTAGAACAGTAAAGACATGAATAATATAGCATTTGATAGTTTTCGGACTGTCCGGTTCTGGCTTCGAGTTTCTCGAAAACTCTAGGTCAAACTGACGTCTACTGTTCCCTCACTAAGGAATACATCATCATCTACTCCTCTCAGGAGAGTTTACCTGTTGCCAAATTGATCCTCCAGATCAACTAGACTTTTGCTCAGTGTCTGAAGCTTCCGGCCTTCATGCTGGACGTTTATTCCATGACTCGTCTAGACTTCCACCCAGTTCGCGACACCAGGATTTCAACTTAGAGTCCCTGACTCTAGGATTTTGCCTGAAGCTCTCGACCCGTCAATACTTTCCGCTTAGGGTTACCACCCCCTACGACTTAGGGTTACCACCCTCTAGGACCTAGGGTTACCACCCCCTAGGGTTTTCCACTTGCCTAACCGCAACTAGGACTTTTACCTAAGAACATTTAGGACTTTCTTGCAATCTCATTCAAACTTGTCAGACAACAAATAACCTTAACTTTGAATCCTTTGACATAATCAAAACACAGGTTTAATCGTCTGGTGCTTTCCACACCAACAATTTTAACTAAAGATTAGGCAAGTGTAAGTCCAAGTAGGTCTGGAGGACTGGAGATTTGGCAAAGTGAAATCCTACGGAGTAGATCTTAAGTGATAAAGTCTTTGAGGAGTTGACCCCAAGCTAAAGGTAAACCTATAGGTCAGGTAGACTTACAAGTAAGCTTAGGTTACTTTTTTGTTATTGTATGCTTATTTTGCAAGAACCTAGAGTTGGAAGCAAGATTGGGAGAGTAGACATATTCAAACTAGACACAATCATCAACCCGAACAGGCCCAAACATCCTGGATAATTTCGAGCAACCCGGAATAGATCTAGATACCTCGGTGGTCCTAGCATGCCCCAGTGGGCCTAGTGTCTTGGACAACTTCGGGGGCCTCGGTGGTTCGGGTGCCCTAGACAAGTTCGGGTGCCCCAAAGGTCCAAGCACCCGGAACAACTCCGAGAGCTTGGAATGGGATAAAGTTGACAACATATAAGCATGACTAATTTGGATTGAAAGATGTCTTTATAAGCAACAACAAGCAAAGTCTTTGAACATCACTTCCTTCATCTTCTCCTCTCTGTCTTTACGATCAGACAAACATGCTATGAAACTTTGTGACAAGGGAATCTCCAAGAAGGATGCGCTGAGATTAGGACTTCTGAATCAGCCATTACATTTTGTTTGTATTTAATGTACAAGTTGTGCTTATTTCCATATCTTATTTTTTCTTGTAATATTGAACTGTAATACAAGTTTCTCCGTCTTCAAAAAGGATGTCACTAGTGGACTCATGTTGAGCGAATAACCCTTGGATATACTGACCCTAGGGGTTAGGAACCAAATAAAATTCTCACGTGTCTTTCTGTTATGTTTTAATTTATATTTCTATTGCATACTAACATTAATAGAAAGATGAACAAATATGACAAGAAGATGAAAAACAAACTGATCAAGATTCACTCTCCCTCTCTCTCCGTATCGGTCATATATGTAGTATGCAATTAGATTTCTTATGATTTAAATTTCATTTTTAGATGATAAGCGAAGTACAAACGTAATTCTATTGGACTTTCAAAAGACAGATTAGTATCCAACCAATCAAAATATTTAGATTTTTTTAGTTTGAAAGTAAAATATCCCTTTGAAAGTAAAATATCCCTTTTATATTAGTTAACAAAGTCCAACTTATGAATCCCATTTTCTCAACATTTAGATATTTCATGATGAGATCAAGAAATACAAATATTATAAGCTTGTCACTTTCAATTGTTATTACAAACTTTGGTAGGATCCAAAATTGAAAAGGATGCCTAGCGGCCAAATGCCAAATGAAACTCTTGTCATTTCATTTGGTCATTGTTCCATTCAATCCACTCCTTGGAATAATTGTAGTTGAACACACACACACTTCCTTTTCCAAACAACATGACAACAATGGTGCGATATTTCTAAGATTTATCTTCTCAAAAAATCTTTTTTTTTTTGTTGTTTTATCAAAAAAATCACAATTTTACTTCAAAAAAAGAAAAGAAAAAATAACTATTAATTTTTGTTCATTAAGGATTGGCGGAGTTAAAATAATATAATTTTGGGAGTCAAATATCTTTCCCCACCAGAGCGGATACACGTCACAACGGGCTGGTTGTTGGGACCCACTCTTTTGCCCAATAACAGTGCGGGTGCTATTGCGGGTCCTCATAGCTTGCCGCGTTAAAAGTCTCTCCTGGCAAATCCAGTGCCCGTTCGATAGATTCTGTATATAAGGAGGAGCCTTATCCCTGGGTTTCTGCCTGAACAAATTGAGGTCGATTTTCGTAGCTTTCGCCGCCGACCGCGAGCAGCAGCAGAAGAGGAAGAGAGAGGGAGAGGCGGAAATGATACTCGTTGCGATGATGGCGGCGGTGCTGGAGGAGTACACGGCGGCGGCCGCCGGCGTGATGGAGGAGGCTCTGCTCCGAGTCCCCATCCCCCGGCGGGTGTGCATCCTCATCCTTCGCTGCCTGCCTTTCGCCGGTCCCCCGCCGCTTCCTCCTCCGCCGCCCTACTCCATCGGACGAGCCGCCCCCCTCGCCGCCGGCGCCCGATAACCCAGATTCTGTTTGCCGCCTCGAAAGATGCACAAAGTTGGGTCTTTTAGTGTTTACTTGTGATGATTCTGGCTCCGTGTTCTGCTTATCTTTTGAAATCGCAACTTTGTTTCTCTAATTTTGTTATAAAAAAAGCTTCGATTGTCGTCAGATGTTGTGTGATGTTTACTTTTTTTACTCTGTTTTTGTCGATCTTTTCCTCGAATGATGTTGAAAAGAGGAAGAGTGAAAAATATCTAAACCAGGGAGACTTTGGTTCTGTTTACTGCGGAGGAAGAAAGAGAAAGGGAAAAGACAGAAGTAGGAGGGAGTGGAAAGAGAGGGGAGGACTAGAATTTGGATTACCCATTCACTACGTTTGCTAGATGGACCTAGTGCACAGGAATAGAGCCGGCCCAGCCGGGTGCATTTAGAATCGCTCGAAAGAAATATTTAATTTATATTTAAAATTATTAAATTCGAGTCCAACTTGTTAATTTTTCTAATTGAATTTAAATTTATAATATTTTATTTAATTATTCACTATTAGTTATTCGCAAGTTAAACTTGATTTGAATTCTGATTTAATTTATGTAATTTAAATTTAAATATATTCAAATTTAAGTATGCTTAAATTAATGCTGGAATAATTCAAATCGAATTTGAATTTAAGTGTTAGATTATAATTTAATTATACTCGAATCAAGGTTCAAATAATTTGAATCGAACTCAACTTCAAATTTTATTTGGAATAGCTTAGCCAAGTTGTATTTTTGAATTTCAAATTGAATTTAAATATCTAATATATTTTTTGGGTTCAAATTTGAATATCAATATTTTTGATATTATTTAACTCAATTCGTTGGCACCCTTATGAATCTATAATTATTAGATATATATGAATGGAAAAAAAATGGAGAAAAGAGATTTCATTATAAATAAGATTTTAATCTTGTATTGAAAATTTCAAAATAATTTTTTATTTATATTATTGCACAAGCATGTATATTGTGAATAAATACATGAGGAGAGACATCTTTCTCTTATGTGTGGGTTACGTAGGGGTGCAAATCTAGGGACTAGAATGCTCTCAACCATATTGACTTATGTGCGAACAATCAAACAACGTGAGGAGGACAAATAAAAAATGTAGATTCGTCACATTAGCATCCCCCTAGAACTGGTCCCATAGATATGGAGAGAGGTAAATACAGGTACATAGTTGAAAGCGTATGGTAGAGACGTTAACCCCAGACCGTGACACTCCGAGGATCGAACCCTAAGAACAAATCTATTTTAATGAAATTACATCAAGTAGGCCTTGATAATTCTTTCTTCTAGCACGGTCTCAACACTTGGCAGACCTTGACAATTCTTTCTTCTAGCTCAGTCTCAACACTTGGCAGTTTGTCCTCAACCACTTGAACTTCTGCTCCTCAGCCACTTGAACTTCTGCTCCTCAGCCACTTGAACTCAGCAGAAGTACTCGACTCAGCTGATTCAAGGGTACTTGGACTCGGCAGGAGTATTCGGTAACTTGACCAACTCTGTTATTTGGCCAACTCAGTAGCTTGTCAAACTCTATGACTCATCATCGCTCTCCTACTCGAGCTTGAGAGCACTCGACGGACTCGGTGACTCGGCTTCACTTGAGAGCACTATGTTGACTTAGCCTTGGGTAGCTCAGCTTGGCCTCAACTCAACACAAACTCGGATAGCTCAACTAAGCCTCAAACCAACTCAGCTAGGTCAAGTCTTCCAAGCAACCTAGCTTTCCAAATATTTCTTCCTTCTTATTTGGTAGTCTGAAATTATCAGCTCAGGTTATTTCAACAGATATAACGTTGAACTTTGAGTATATTTCAATTTAGCAACGTAACTCTTCCTGCAATCTTTGACAAACAATCTTCATTGTGAATGATCCTGTCCGAAAGTCAATGAGATGGATGCTGGAGATGTGACACTCCCGCTAACCTCCTATGGATCTCAATCTGACCTGCAACACAAGTAGCGTCAGTGCCGAGCCAGGGAAGGGGTTCCCGACGATTACCCTCTGACACTCAAGGCAATCTCCGACGAAGAAGAAGAAGCAAAGAAACGGAGCAACAAGAACACTGTAGTGCAACAGTATGATATCGCATGTAACGCGTACCTCCACCGATGCTTGGACCCCCCTTTATATAGAGCTCCTGTAGCGCACGTGTACACTTCCCAAGGCGAGCAAGCATCTCAAAGCTTTCTCTGAAAAGACTTGTCAGTAAAGTGTCCCTGACACAATACCTTAACGGGCTGAGCATATCTTTGAAGTTACAGTGGAAGCTTCCGTCGTACGATCCTCTGTCTGACCATGCTGCATGTCAGTGGCACTAGCTCTCAAATGGATATCAAAAGATAACCTGTTGTGTCTGTTGCTTGGCTGAGCGGAATGACCGCTCGGCCGATATTCCACTGTCCGCGTGCTGTCCATTGTCAGGCCGAGCGGGATAGGCGCTTGGCCGAAAGTCCGCTGTCCGTTGTCAAGCCGAGCGGGATAGTCGCTCAGCCGGAAGCCCACTATCCGCATGCTTTGTTGCTGGGCCGAACGGGATAGCCTCTCGGCCGGAAGTCCACACTGTTCGCGTGCTCGACTGATGTCAAGTCTGTTGTTGGGCCGAGCGGGGTGACCGGTCGGCCGAGACTCCACTGTCCATGTGTTGTCAGATGGCTTACCGAGCGGGGTGGCCGCTTGGCACGGCTTCTGCGTGTCGTTCTCTCTTGAGCGTCGGTTGTTTGAATGTTCACTATGTCGAAGCCGACGACGGGTCAAGGCCTTCTCCCCAGTCGAGGGATATTTCACTCGACTGCCCGATGCCCCATACGCGTTGACCACCTTGACTTTGACCTCCTTTGACCTCCACCGTGGCGGCAGGATAGGTTCCTCCATCATCATCACATCACAAGCCTCCCCCTCAAGTCTAGTCGAAGGAGATTGTAACTTCGACTGACTGGATAATTGTCCAAGGCAAGCATATTTCCTCCCGATCGGCCTTCGACACTATGTGGTTTATGATCGAGATAAGACCAGCCCTCGCCCAGCAGCCTATTGGTGCTTGTCATTCGGGCATAGGTATGCTCCCTCGATCCGATCGGTACAACAAAGGTTTTCACTTGTAAAAAATCTCCTTGGCTGTCTCGGGCGAGCACGAACCAGACTGACATCACCCAGATTTCTTGGAAATCATGCAAATCTCTGCACATTAAGGCTGAGTGTGCTTCCATGTCGTCCTTAAATGCCGACCTGTGGCGAGGCGCCATGTGTCACGCCCAATGTCGCCTCACGCTTGATGTGACGGGCATGATGTGTAGTTTGGTAGTTTGAAACGGTGAGATATTGGCTTGGGTTTCTGTGACCTAGATCAAAAGGCTCCGGTCGGCTGAGCCTGAGGCTTATAAGCCTTATGTGCGTAGATTGTATATACTTGTTTAGCATGTTTTGACGCATATTCACATATTTTACGTATGCTTTATCTATATATTTTCATACTCCTTGCTTTACTTTTAGTATATTTACTCTTCTTTGTTCGGAGATATGCTCGTGTGCATTTTCTGTCTACAGGGGTCAAATTTGGAGAAGAATTGATGTTCGTGGCCAACTCTACAAGCAAGTAAAGGAAGACAATATCAGCCATGTGAGCCACACGACCATGCCAAGGGAAAATGACCTTGACCGTGTGGAGCAGCCATCCCGTGCAGCATCAGCAGAGGAGAAGCATGGCATGGCCGTGTGGATTCACACGGCCGTGCCATCCCTGAAGTAATTCCAAAACACGGTCGTGTAGATCTATACGGTCGTGCGACCTTTCCAGAGCCAAAGCATTGCCAGGCCGTGTGTGCCACATGGTCGTGCAACCTTTCTAGAGCCAAAGCATTGCCGGGTCGTGTGTGCCACACGGCTGTGTGACATTTCTAGAGGCAGAACATTGCTAGGCCGTGTGGATATGCACGACCGTGCAAGACATCCGGTGACAAAGTATGGCACGGTCGTGTGAGAGCCACACGACCGTGTGACCTTGGCCGAGAAGAAGCACTGCCAGGTCGTGTGAGATCCAGGCAGTCGTGGCATGGGTCGTGTGGCGCCCAAACCCCCTACTCTATATAAGGGTTTCTTCTCCTTTGAAAGAGGGGAGGCTCTCCCTTTGGGGAGATCGAATCTTAAGGCTTTTCTTCACCTTTTAGGAGTCAATCTGGCGATCTCAAGACGTTTCCATTCTCGAATTGACTCTGATAGGAAGGATTGGTTTCGAAGATCACTCATCGTATTTAGATAAGCATTTCTTTTCTATCTTCTTGTTTGGGATCGAAATGTTTATGATCTTCTTGTCTTCGGATCTTTTCTTTTGTATCATGGAGTATATCTCCTTGTTCTAGGATAGAGAGAGTATTTATGATGTAAATTGATGTAAGATCTTAAGGATTTGCCAACTTCTTGATTCAATGATGTTGTTATATTTTGTATCAATTCAATCTTGTATGAATTGTTGTGTTTGGATCTAATTACCATTCTTGATTGATTGTTTGTAAATCTCGATGATCTTGTAGAGGAATTTTTTAGATTGTATGACTGAGGGGTGTTGTGACAGGGCTGCCCTGTTAACAGACATCTAGGGGATTACCTTGAAGGGTGAAGCAAGAATTTACAAAGAAGAGGGATAGATAGATGTGTTATGTCCTATATCTTGATGTGAATTGATTAGTGATGTGTTTCTATGTCGTATTATGTCGTATGACCGAGAGGCGTCGTGATAGGGTTGTCCCGCTAATGGATTTCATAGGGATCATAACTATTTGATTGATTAAGGTGTAGATAAAAGTCCTTTGCCGGTGTTTTCTGCAAGAAATTACCGGTGACTTCTTACAAATGCAGGACAATTGAGGATAAATTTGGTAGATCATATTACATTGATAAGTATCACAAATAAACTAAATCTCCTAGAACTTTCATTAAAACCTAGTTTTCTGCATTTACCTTTTACATTTCTTTTCTAGTTACATCTTAGTTCGTATAACTACTTGTTTGGTTGTTTAGCTAATTCTCTTTGAAACATCTTTAGTGGTTATAACCAGTCCCTGTGGATTTGATATTCTTTTATTACTGACGATGAAACCGTGCACTTGTGGTTTCTTAACAAAGCTCACCGCGTCTCTTCCTTCGCCCAGTTTTCCTTGAGTGCTTCCGGCGACGCGTTCTTCATCCTTCGACAATCTTCTCTGTTCCTGTGTGTCCTTCGTTCTCCAGCGACCTCCTTCCCAGTAAGCCTCCTTCTCATCACCCCCTTCTTGAAGCTTTTTGGTCTTTCTTCTTGCATTCTGGTGATATTTGTTAGGACCAAATATGGAGCTAGAGGGTGGGGGGGGGGGGGTCAATAGCTCGGCTCGATCTTCGTGCTTGACGTTGCTTGTTTCTTCAAAGATATGCAGTGGAAATACAAGAAACAACTACAACAACGCTAACAAATAGATTTTACTTGATATCCACCTCACAAGAGGTGACTAGTCCAAGGATCCACACACACACACACACCTCTACTAATAAACACTCCTTTTCGATAACTACCGAAGGCGGAGAAACCCTACAAGACTCTCAATACAGAAAGAAAGGGAATGGAACAAAAGTATAAGCAAAGCTTACAATGAATACAAGAAACCCTAACCCTAGCTTTCTTCTTCTTGCTTATGATACACCTCTTGATTTGGAAGAGCCTCCAAGAACTGGCGATCTGGAGCTTAGAGAGAGCTGTGGAGTTGCTATCGAGGATCTGGAGTGAACAGTGCAAAGTCTTCGAGTTCTAACGATGGAATCGAACGCCTGCAGCTATAAACGACGCCAACGGTCGGATCCTGATCGATTGGATTGCTCCTAATCGATTGGGGAGGCTTTGGATTGATCAACCGATCGATCCAGAGCACCTCTGTGCTCTGGGAATTTGCCTGGATCGATCGGCCGATCGATCCAGGGCTTATCGCGACAAATCGGAGCTTCCCAATCGATCCATTGATCGATTGGGACCTCTGGATCGATTAGTCGATCGATCCAGCAGGCTTCTGTGTGCTCGCGACTGCCTCCCAATCGATTCATTGATCGATTGGGACGAAGGCTTCTTGCGGGGACTCCCCAATTAATCGACCGATCGATTGGGCTCCAGCCAATTGATCGGCTGATCGATCCAACTGATGGTTTTTGCCCAAAACCAAGTCCCAAGCCCCCCAATCCAACATCTGGTCAACCTTGACCTGTTGGTACATCATGCCTAGCATCTGGTCTCCCTTGACCTGCTAGGACTCTCTCACCAAGTGTCCGGTCAATCCCTTTGACCCACTTGGACTTTTCTCCTCGTGCCAAGTATCCGGTCAATCCCTTTGACCTACTTGGACTTTCCTCCTCGTGCCAAGTATCCGGTCAATTCCTTTGACCTACTTGGACTTTCACCAGATGTCTGGTCAACCTTGACCCATTTGGATTTCCCTTGTCTGGCTTTACTCACTAGGACTTTCACCTAGCTTCACTCACTAGGATTTTCATTTGCCTAGATTCATTCACTAGGACTTTCCAATTGCCTGGCTTCACTCACTAGAACTTTCACCTAGCTTCACTCACTAGGATTTTCACCTGGCTTCACTCACCAGGACTTTCACCTAGCTTCACTCACTAGGACTTTCACCTGATTTCACTCACCAGGACTTTCACCTAGCTTCACTCACTAGGATTTCCCATCTGCCTGGCTTCACTCACCAGGACTTTCAATCTGCCTGGCTTCACTCACCAGGACTTTTCAGTCAAGTATCCAGTCAACCTTGACCTACTTGACTCTTCTTCACAATCTCCCCACATGAACAATTGCACCTGCAATCTCCATGTTTTATTTACATGTATTGTCAAACATCGAAACTCAACATCAAGACTCGAGTTTGACTCAGTCCAAGCTCAGTCAACTTGGTCAACCTTAACCCGGGGAATATTGCACCAACAATCTCCCCCCTTTTGATGTTTGACAATACCACATTTAAGTTAGGCTAATCTCATAGCCTCAACTCCCTTCATGCCACTAGGTAATAAAGACGTAAGTTAAACCCTACATTCTCCTCCTAAGAGGGCAAACTCCCTCTTAGATAATGAAGGCCTAACTTAAACCCTTTCATTCTCCCCCTATTGGCACACATAAAAAAAACAAACTCTCCCCCTGAAGAGTTACTCATCGTTGTTCACAACTTCACTCGTTGTGATCAACACGATAATGAAGGTCTCATACCCTTCATAATCAACAATGCTCACCCTTGAGCATAAACCACTTAACCCAATGAAGGTCTCATACCCTTCATTGTCATCAATCGCTCATCCATGAGCAGACAACACTTGAATAATGAAGATATCCACTCTTTATTATATTCAAATGCCCAACCTTAAGCATTTTCACGAAAGAAGGTTAACCACCTTCCAAGGTGTATGAAAAATAATTTTCATGTCCTTAAAGAGTACCTCCTCCTAAAGACATGGTCGTACCTTCTGTCATTGTACCAATAATAACTTGGAATCCCTAAACCTTTAGGAAACCCAAATTTAGAAGTTTAGAGGTTCAAATGTTCAAAATTTGAAGCAAACTTCACTTAAACTTCTACCTAGTCTACCTTAACCAATCCATCCTTGTTTTCATCATGAAAACACCCTCTAAATGTGTACATACATGTCTTGAGGGGTTAGGAATGGCTACATAGACTAACCATGGTTTAAAGATGCTGAAATCAGGCCTTCCTAGCCAAAATCAGCATCTTCGATCGATTGGAGTTGGTCCCAATCGATTGAACCTTCTTGAATCGATCCATTGATCGATTCAGATAGTGTGGATCGATCGATGGATCGATCCAGCGAGCTTCTGCTCACGGGATTTGCCTCTAAATGTGATCGATTGGAGTTCTGATAGTTGCTGAAATTCCATTTCAGTCAACTTCAGAAACCCTTAGAAAATTCTACAAAAATCCAAAAATTGTGAAAATTTGTGTAGACATTATTTAGGACATATATTATCATGAAAAACTAGTTTTATAAGAAAATACTTCATATTTTCAAAGATTTACACAAACTAGAAAACTTGCAAAAACTTTAGTGTTTTCTTTTAGTTTGTGTCTAACTATTCAATGATGATTACTATCAAAAGATAGTCTTCATCAAGGTTTTCCAAAAGTATTTTAAAATTATTTTCAAAACCAATATCCCACCATATTCCTTGGGCTTAATGCACATGACTTGTACATTAGCTTTCCCAATGATGGGAAAACACATACCTATGTGTTTTGATGAACTTAAAACTCAAAAGAATGCACTAAATCAACATCTTGAGTTTTGTTCATCATCCTAACATCGCACTTGTATCTAATGTGCACTAAAACACATACAAGTCACCTTATGGGTCTTTGTGAGATGTAAAGTTTGATTTTGCCCTAATCTAGGGATCATGCATATCTATCTAGACATTTTTGAATTATAGACATCCACCAAGGATGTTACTTGTTAATTAATGTCATTAGTCCTTAATAAATAAGGAATTAAAATGATGCATGATGATGTTATGGCATACATCAAAAGAAATAATTTTCAAAAGAAAATTTCCTATAACTATATGATGTATGGATGACATGACATGGTATTTTTGTGTTTTTCAAAATAAGGCATGAGTGTAAACACAAATAAATAAATATGATGTCATGACATTTGATGGGCAAGCAAAGCATGGCAAGTTAGCATAGATAAAATACCTAGATTACCTACCTAAGTATCCTTGCCCCTTAGCTAACTTAAAAATTTAAACCCTAGATTGCCCAATTTCCTCAAGAAAATGCCAAAACCCAACTTGGTATTTCTTTAATCTCTTGAATTAATTATGTCAATTAAAAATTTAAAACATTCCTCAAATTTTGACATAATTTACTCTTTTAAAGAATAATCAATTGAGTTAAGGTTTAAATTTGCCTTTAACTCCCTAAGAACATACCAAAATCTCAACTTGGTAGTTCTTATGATTTTTTTAAATTGTGTCATTTAAAATTTCATCCAATTTATCAAAATATGACACATTTTACTCTTTCCAAGAGTAAACCCTTTTATCCTTTTCATTTTCAAAGGTTAATAATAACCTTGAAAATGCTCCTTGAGTGTCAACTTCATCATGATTGGGTTAACTACCCTTCCACTTAGAGTTGACACTCTCTAACCATCTATGAGGTAGAGAAGATGCTCCTAGGAACCCAAAACCTATTGGTGCTCCTTGGATGCTCTAGGTACTCACTAGGGATAACTTCCCTAGATACCTTCCTAGTGACCTTGTTTGGCTTCTTAGAAGCCTTGGTCACATTTTCTAGGTCAACCCTAGGGATTGCTTCCCTTGTGACCTTCTTTGTGACTTTCTTGGACTTCTTAGAAGTCTTAGTCACATTTGTTGCAAAAATACTCTTAGGGGTAACCTCCCTAGTATTCTTGACTTGACCCTTTGACCTAGACTCGGTTCCATAGCTATATGGAACCCTATGGTAAGAAATTACATCCTTCTTAGCCTTAAGTTTGTATTCCAAACCTCTATGGTCATTGGATGACTTTTGTTGTCCTAGACCTAGGTTTTGCTCATTTTGCCCTTTTAGGATATTTTCCATCCTTTTTAGGGTCTTTTCTAGTTTATCAAGTCTTGACCTCAAGACTTGATTTTCTGTCACTAAATCCTTAGTTTTTGGTTTTCCATTAAGTCCATGAGCATTTTTGTTTCTAGGCTTGTAGCTAAAATCCTTAGAGTTCTTGCCTAAAATTTCATCTACCTTCCTAACCCTAGGTGTGGTAGTTTTAGCATGGAGAGCCATGTGTTTTTCCTTAATGTTATCATGCTCTCTATTTTTGTGGTAAATAGCATTGAAATGATATAAATTAGAACTATCATACTTTTTACCATTATTTAAAGGGGTAGGCTCAATAAATGATACCTTTCGTTTTACCTTGGAGGCTCCCCCTTGACTTGTGCTTCCCCCAAGAGCCTTGACCGCTTTCTTCCCCTTGGGACATTGACTTCTATAATGTCCCTTTTGGTTGCACAAAAAGCACACAATGTGCTCCTTGCTCTTCTTTGTTTCGGGAGAGATCTCTTTGGGCTTCTCCTTGCCCTTAGGTGCCACTTGGCCCTTCTTCTTGGCCAATTTAGGGCATTTACTTTTGGAATGCCCTTTTTCCCTACACTCGAAGCAAATGATATGATTTTTATTAGTAATTGACACAATTGTACCTTTAGATGTAGGGGTGGCTTCTTCTCCTTTGGATCCGGATGTGGAGGCTTCCTCTTGATCCGATGATGATTCTCCTCCAATAGATTTGACTCGATTTGTGGAGGTGGAAGCTTCTTCATCCTCTTCTCTTCTTGACCCAGATGTGGAGACTTCTTCTTGCTCTTGATCTGGTGTCAATGAAAATTGCTCCCTCTCAATCCTAGAGGTGGAGGCTTCATCATCTTGTACATAGAACAAGGAGTATGCTCCCTCCTTGTTCCCTTCATTACATTCCCTTGAAGATGAAGCTTCTTCTTGAACTTCTTCTTCGGAAGTTGAGCATCTCTCAACTTCGGAGTCCTCCTCTTGGTCTTGCTCCAATAAGTCACCCTCTTTGGATTCCTCTTGATTCGATACAGTGGAGGGTTCTTCATGGAGCTTAGCCAACTTGCTCCAAAGCTCTTTAGTATCTTCATATTGTCCAATTTTGCATAGAATTGTGCTAGGCAATAAATTAACCAATAATTTGGTTACCTTGTCATTTGCTTCGCACCTTTGGACCTGCTCCAGGCTCCATTTGCTCCTCTTGAGAACTTTACCCTTTGAATTCGTTAGAGCTTCAAAGCCTTCCATAAGAGCAAACCATTGCTATATCTCCACCATTAAGAAGTTTTCGATCCTTGATTTCCAAAGATCGAAGCTTGTAGATGTGTACGGTGGAGCCACCCTTGTGTCAAATCCAAGTCCATCTTAGAATTGCATCTTGAAGTTGAGCTTCTTGAATTCTCTGACTTTGATAATTTTGCTCCAACTTCTTCACCCTCTAGCTCTTCTTGTTATGTTTGCCCCTTCCGGCGATGATTCCGGTGAAGAGCGACCTCGCTCTGATACCACTTGTTAGGACCAAATATGGAGCTAGAAGGGGGGTGAATAGCTCGGCTCGATCTTCGTGCTTGACGTTGCTTGTTTCTTCAAAGATATGCAACGGAAATATAAGAAACAACTACAACAACACTAACAAATGGATTTTACTTGGTATCCACCTCACAAGAGGTGACTAGTCCAAGGATCCATGCACACACACACACACACACACACCTCCACTAATAAACACTCCTTTTCGGTAACTACCGAAGGCGGAGAAGCCCTACAAGACTCTCAATACAGAAAGAAAGGGAAGGGAACAAAAGTATAAGCAAAGCTTACAATGAATACAAGAAACTCTAACCCTAGCTTTCTTCTTCTTGCTTTTGATCCGCCTCTTGACTTGGAAGAGCCTCCAAGAACCTTCAAGAACTGGCGATCTAGAGCTTAGAGAGAGTTGTGGAGTTGTTGTCGAGGATCTGGAGTGAACAGTGCAAAGTCTTCGAGTTCTACCGATGGAATCGAACGCCTGCAGCTATAAACGACGCCAACGGTCGGATCTCGATCGATTGGATTGCTCCCAATCAATCGGGAGGCTTTGGATCGATCAACCGATCGATCCAGAGCGCCTCTGTGCTCTCGGAATTTGCCTGGATCGATCGGTCGATCGATCCAGGGCTTATCGCGACAAATCGTAGCTTCCCAATCGATCCATTGATCGATTGGGACCTCTGGATCGATCAGTCGATCGATCCAGCAGGCTTCTGTGCACTCGCGACTGTCTCCCAATCGATCCACTGATCGATTGGGACGAAGGCTTCTTGCGGGGACTCCCCAATTGATCAACCGATCGATTGGGCTCCAGCCAATCGATCGGCTGATCGATCCAGCTGATGGTTTTTATCCAAAACCAAGTCCCAAGCCCCCCAAACCAACATCCGGTCAACCTTGACCTGTTGGTACATCATGCCTAGCATCTGGTCTCCCTTGTCCTGCTAGGACTCCCTCACCAAGTGTCCGGTCAATCCCTTTGACCCACTTGGACTTTTCTCCTTGTGCCAAGTATCCGGTCAATCCCTTTGACCTACTTGGACTTTCCTCCTCGTGCCAAGTATCCGGTCAATCCCTTTGACCTACTTGGACTTCCACCGGATATCTGGTCAACCTTGATCCATTTGGATTTTCCTTGCCAGGCTTCACTCACCAGGACTTTCACCTAGCTTCACTCACTAGGATTTCCATTTGCTTAGCTTCACTCACTAGGACTTTCCAACTGCCTGGCTTCACTCACCAGGACTTTCACCTAGCTTCACTCACTAGGATTTTCACCTGGCTTCACTCACCAGGACTTTCACCTAGCTTCACTCACTAGGACTTTCACCTGGTTTCACTCACCAGGACTTTCACCTAGCTTCACTCACTAGGACTTTCAATCTGCCTGACTTCACTCACCAGGACTTTCAACCTGCCTGGCTTCACTCACCAAGACTTTCCAGTCAAGTATCCAGTCAACCTTGACCTACTTGACTCTTCTTCACAATCTCCCCGCATGAACAATTTCACCTGCAATCTCCATGTGTTGTTTACATGTATTGTCAAATATCGAAACTCAAACATCAAGACTCGAGTTTGACTCAGTCCAAGCTCAGTCAACTTGGTCAACCTTGATCCGGGGAATATTGCACCAACAATATTCCGGTAGTCTTTATTCCTCTTCGATCGTATTTCTTCCCCTCGACCTCCTTTTCATTTTTATTTTTGCAATAGTAAGTTCTTCGCAGTCATATGCCTCTGTCCCTGGACTCTGATACATCCATGAAGTCTAGGTTCGATGGGGGCGAAACTGAGAGCTTGCAAGATGTTTTTGAAATTCCTTCTAATCATTAGATCATTTTACCTTCTCCGTCCGATCGACCCAATTCTTCATCGACCGACTGCATCTGTTTCTTCCGAGATCAGTTTGTCACTGGTCTGCGGTTTCCCCTTCATCCCTTCATTTCTGCAGTTTGTAAATATTTTCGCATTTTCCTTAATCAACTTGTGTTGAACTCCTTCCGACTACTGTGTGGCGTCGTTGTTTTGTTTTGTTTTGTTTGCACGGCATCCCCCTTACTCTCTGGGTCTTCCACTATTTCTACTATCCCAAACAGTCTGATCCGGGGACTTTTCTTTTCCAATCTCGAGTCGATTAGTTTTATTTGACAAGATGCCGACCTCCAACAAACACTGGAAAAATTATTTTTTTCTTCATGCGCCTTCCCGAGCGACCAGACTTCCCGACCAGCTGGCAGCTCAAAATGGCGCCTCAACCTCCTCTAAAAAGCTACAAGAACTGATCGAACTACCTGAACCTAACTTCGATGTTGGACGGTCAGAAGTACGACATCTACAAGTTGCTACTGGAGGGCATCCTGTATATCTTCGGCCTGAGTCTGATCTGCACCCTACTGCTGACCAGCCTAGGTATGAAGCTTCTTTAATTCTTCCTTTGATGCTAACTGATTTCTCTTTCTCTTTTGCAGGCAAAGTCATGTTGCGAGGACACCTGGCCTGCAGGGCAAAGCTCAAGGATGCCGCGATCAATGCAGCAGCTATTGAAGAACTGACAAGCTGCAGCCTATAGCTGATCGGCTCACATGAAGAGCCCCATGAGGAGGGTAATATGACGCCCGCTGTGGCGGGTGAAGGGACGACTAGCTGGACTCCTAGTGTTAGGGCGGCTGAGGGTTCGCAACAGCCTCCCAAGCAACTGAAGTCTATCCATGTTGAGGGAGCGGCTAGCTCGGCTTCCTCAGGAGAGCCTCTGATTCGCCGAAAAAGGCGCCTCACAGAGCCTTCATCGTGTTCCGCTTCCTCGCCAGTGAGGACCGCCGAGCGGGTTGAGACTTCGACCCCCTACTCCAGAAACTATGACCGCTACATCATCCGACCGGACTCCCTCATTATCTAAGTTGTCGCAGGGAACCCTTGTCACACCTCTGGTGGCCTTCATGCCACCGCCTTCGAAGCCCTTGAAGGTAAAAAAAAGTCTGGCATCTGTCCAACTTTCGCCTCTCGACCATCTGGCCGAGCAACCTCGGATCAATTGACCCCAGCGAGCAGCGAAATATCACAGTGATCCTCCATCTGCCGACCGAAGAATATCGAGAGTCGAGTGTTGAGTCTCGAGCACCTGAGCACCAAATTCACATCCAAGGGTCGCTCGCCAAGATTTGGGAGGACGCTCGAGCCCGCGCGATGATGATGCCCCTGGGGGCACTCGCAGATAGTCACACCACGATGTCCATGGGGGGTAAGTTTCACCTTATATTTGCATAATTCACTCCCAATCGGTGCTTATGTCTGCTTGTTGTCTATAATACTAGGTGGAGAGTCTGACCATGTGCCAAAGGCTTACATTTTTAGAGGAGGAAGTTGAGAAGCTGAAGTCGTCGAACGACCAATCCTCCGCCGCTCAAGAGAAAATAGACGTCGAGGTGGCCAAGCTTCAAGCCGCTCTCGAGAAGAGCGACAAATTGCTTGAGGCCGAACGTGCCAAGAGCATTGGGCAGGCCACTATGCTGGAGTAACTCAATAATCAGGTCACCACTTTTGATAATAACATCGAGTCGGTCGACACGTGGAAGAACCGGGCCATCATTGACCTCAATGAGAAGAGTAAAGAGGCCCGGACCCTCGTCCAAAAGCTTAAGGAAGCTGAGGACTTCCTAGTCGCCGAGCGGCATAGCCGATCAGTTGAGGAGGCTGCTCTTCGAGGCCAGCTCGCCGATAAAGATAAGGAGCTATCCACTGCCAAGGATAAACTGGAGGGCTCCTGAGCGGCCTTGAGGATTTATCAGGATGCCGAGGTGAGTAGGTTTGATCCTATGAAGCAAGCCTACATCCACTTGAACACATTTTGTGACAAAGTAGTCGATCGGGCCCTTCAACTATTTGACTTGGTGATCGACGGGACTATCGATCAGCTTTACGAGGGAGACCATCTGCCAATCGATCTAACCAATAATGTCATAAGTCAAGACAAGCTCACTACCGCTCTGCCTAACGATGCCCTAGACTATCTTGAGTGAGGCTGAGCGTTCCTGAGTGAGGTTGAGCGTTCCTGTAAGATGAAAAATTTTGGAAGTTTAAATGCATGCTCGTCCATTCGGACGAGCTTTACCTCCTTGTATGTTTTTCAACTACTTTTGATTATTTGTAAGAACTCATGGCCTTATTCATGATTATTCCACCAGCCGACCGACCCCTCTGGTACTCAGAGTTCATAATTTTGCCATCTCCCGATCGACCCTGGAGTACTTCGAAGAATAGTGCCGAATGGTCACTACATTTTAAAGGATTGAGCTTTTTGAAGATCGCTCAACCCCGAATGGGGGAGATAAGGAATCTCATATGCTGGTTCAAGACGAACGAAGACCACTCGACCCTGAATAGGGGAGGTAATTAATCTGGGTAGAGACCACTCGACCCCGAATGGGGGAGATTTGAGAACCGATATGATGGTTTGAGACCAGTGAGGATTACTCTTCTGGAGTCCGTGATTCTAATAAAACTCAAACCCGACCGATCGGCACGGGAGTCTCTAACTCAAGAGTTTATAGTCGTCACTCGACTATTGATGAAGACCCGAGTTTTAGATCGCCACTCGACCGTTGATGAAGAATATGAGAAGACTCGAGTTTAAGGTCGTCGCTCGATCGTTGATGAAGACTCGGGTTTAAGGTCACCGCTCGACCGTTGGTGGAGACACGCATTTAAGGTTGCTACTCGACCGTTGATGGAGACAAGCGTTTAAGGTCGCCGCTCGACCGTTGATGGAGACAAACGTTTAAGGTCGCTGCTCAACCGCTGGTGGAGACTAGAGTTTAACGTTATTGCTCGACGATTTGATGTAGGCCTGCATTTAATGTCGCCACTCGACGATTTGAGGTAGACTTGCATTTAACATTGCCGCTCGATAATTTGAGGCAGACCCGCATTTAACGTCACCGCTCGATGGTTTAAGGTATACTCGAGTTTAAGGTCGACGCTTGACCGCTTATGGAGACGCACTTGAATAAGAGGCCTATGCTTTCTTATTCAAGTTCTGCCCTGCGTTCGGAGGCATGCAAGAAATACAAAAAGTACAGTATTTACTCACACACCTCTTATCCAACCCTGTAGGGTTGAAGATGATTCGCGCTCTATGGCCTCTCGAGCTACCTTCCCTCTTCATCCTCTAGATAGTAAGCGCTAGAACGGAGCTTCTGCATGACCTTGAAAGGCCCTGTCCATGGGGCTTCGAGCTTGATGACGTCGCTGACCGACTTCACTTTCTTCCAAGCGAGGTCGCCAACCTGGAAGGATCTTGGGATCACTCTTCGGTTGTAGTTCTTCTTCATCCGTTATCGGTACGCCGTTAGTCGAACGGCTGCTTTAGCGCGTGTTTCATCCACTAAGTCGAACTCCATATAACTCCGTCACGCATTACTTTCATCGTAGAGCTGCACTCAATCGGATTCTACTCCGACCTCCATGGGGACAACTGCTTCGCCTCCATACACTAAATGAAATGGGGTTACGTCGGTCGCCTCCTTTGGAGTTATGCTGAGAGTCCATTGCACACTGGGGAGCTCGTCGATCTAGCTACCTCCCATGTTGTTGAGCCGAGAGCGTAAGACTCTAAGGATCTCCCGATTGGTGACCTTGGCCTGCCCGTTGCCCTGAGGATAGGCCACCGAGGTGAAGGCTTGTTGGATGTCATAGCCTTCACACCATTCCTTGAGCCTCTGGCCGACGAACTGCCTTCCATTGTCGGATATAGGTCGGTGTGGGATTTTGAACCGACAAATAATGCTTTGCCAAATAAATTGGATGACCATCTGCTCGATGATTCTTGCCAGCGGCTCGACTTCTACCCACTTCAAGAAGTAATCCACCACAACGAGCAGAAATTTCCGTTGACCGGTTGCCATGGGGAAAGGTCCAACGATATTCATGCCCCATTGGTCGAACGAGCATGATACCGTGGATGCTTTCATTTCCTCGATGGGTCGGTGCGGCATATTGTGATACTTCTGGCAGGACAAGCAAGTGGCCACCGTCCGAGCGACGTCTTCTTGGAGGGTTGGCCAAAAATATCCGGCCAGGAGTATCTTTCGGGCTAATGCACGGCCGCCCGAATGACCTCCGCAAGAGCCTTGGTCTACCTCCTTCAGAATGTACTCGATGTCCTCCGTTCCGACGCATTTGAGGAGGGGTCTGGAGAAGGCTCTCTTGTAAAGCTAGCCCCCGATCAAGATGAATCGACCGACCCTCTTCTTCAACAAGCGGGCTTTGTTGGATCGAGAAGCGCTAGAGGGGGGGTGAATAGCGCTCGTGGCTATTTTGTACGATTATCGGAAATCTATCGAATTATCGGAGTAATTAAGCAGCGGAATAAAACAAAGTAAGCACACAGAGACAGGAGGATTTTTACTTCGTTCGGAGCCTTGATCGACTCCTACTCGAAGGCCCGCGATCCTTGATCGCTTCCGGTGGGCAACAACTATAAGCTCGTTAAAAGATTACAATTATGAGTACAAATAAAAGCTATAAATATTATACCGACAACAAGAAATGTTAGATCTGAAGCTTCGGGTCGTCGGGCACTTGTAGCAGCACTTCGGAGCGTCTTTTGGAGCAGCACGTTGATGAAAGATCACTTGGTATTCGTTGTGTCTTGAAGCTGCACCTCAACCCTCCTTTTATATGCGGTTTCGGGCGCCTGGAGTGTGACGTGGCCAACCAACCAGGATGCTCCACGTGGCGAAGTCGCGCAGGGGATAGAATTTGGTCCCGGGCGCCCGGACAGCCTTTTTCCAGCAGGTTCCTCACCTGCAAACAAAGGTTAGTCCGAGCAAAATACCCTGCAAGACAATGTTAGAATCTGATAAAACACAGTAAGTAATAATTGACAGTCTTCGGACTGTCCGAGTCTGACTTTGGATTTCCAGCCGGAAACCCTAGGTCGACTTGACGCCTACTGTTCCCTCTGCGGGGAACGCGTCCTCACCTACTCCACTCAGGAGATTTACCTGTTGCCAGTCCGGCCCTCCAGACCGACTGGACTTTCCGCCTAGGGTTACCACCCCCTAGGACCTAAGGTTACCGCCCCCTAGGGTTTTTCTCCACCTAGGGTTACCACCCCTTAGGACCTAAGGTTGCCGCCCCTTAGGGTTTTCCTCCACCTAGGGTTACCGCCCCCTAGGACCTAAGGTTGCCGCCCCTTAGGGTTTTCCTCCACCTAGGGTTACCGCCCCCTAGGACCTAAGGTTACCCCCCCTTAGGATTTTCCTTCACCTAGGATTACCATCCCCCAGGACCTAAGGTTACCCCCCCTTAGGATTTTCCCTTACCTAACCGCAGTTAGGACTTTCCTGAAACCTTATTTAACCACGTTAGATAACAAGGAATCTTAACTTTGAATCCCTTTGCCATTATCAAAACTGAGGTTCGATCATCGGATGCTTACTGCACCAACAATCTCCCCCTTTTTGATTATGGCAACCGAAATTCAAAGTTAAGTAAAAATGCAATAAAGATACGCATAAATAAGCACAGGCATAAATAAAGCATAGGCACATTCACAACAAAATTTTCGTTTTAATTTTAATTTATAATATTCTTTGAATTTCTTCCTACTCTCCCCCTTTGCCATATATCAAAATACCCAAGAGAGTGAAGAAAATCTGGGCCTTAACTTAACTTTCAAAGATAATTTTCAATCTTATCTTCCAATCTTTTAATTTACTTTTGATAAACACTTAGTTTTTCTTGTAAGTCTTTTAGATAGGTGAGATCATAATTTTGAAAGCAAAATTCTTCCTTTAGTTTGAGAGATACTTTTAGCTGAGATAAAGTTATTTTGTCTTTAAACAGTAACTTAGCAAATTTTTGTGATTTCAAAAAGATTTAGTTTTTTTTTTAAAAAAAAAAATTGTTTTGATGAAATTTTGAGAATGCTTTGGAAAATACTTAGCATTTTCAGTAGAACTTAGCATTTGAAAACAATTGCTTTGAGAGATACTTAGCTAAATTTTTTTTTTTTGTTTTAAACACTTTAAAAAGTACTTAGCTAAATGTTTTTGAAAAAAAATATTTAGCTATATTTGAAAATACTTAGCTATGTTTTCAGCGTAAAAATGATTGCGTTGAGAAAATATCTTGCCAAGTAGCTAAGTTTAGAAAATAATTTAACTAAGTTTAGTTAGAGAAAACTTAATTAAGTACTCAGCTTTGAAAACATTTAGCTTATAGAGGAGTTATAATTTAAAAGTCAGGTCATAAATAATTTTAATTTTAAAGCTAAGTTAAAAATAGCTTGAATTTTTGAAGATATGCCAAAAATAGTTTTTAATTTTAAGGTCAAGTTAAAAATTTTAAAGAAAAACTAATTTTAAAACCGACTCAAAATCACTCCCCCTTAATTAATGCCTTAATAAATTTTTGAGTTCAGGAGTTCAAAAAATTATTTTCCTAATTTTCCATCTCAGTCATTCTAGATTACCAAGCATGTTTAGCATATGAATGAGTGTGAGATGGAGTTTACTTTAATTTACAACATTCCAAATAAGTGACCATTATTTTGAAGATTTTTCAAATAATTTTGAAATGAAGTTTAAAAAGATTTTTTCAAATATTTTGAAATGAAGTTTAAAAAGATTTTAAAATGATTTTGAAGGATTTTTCAAATAATTTTGAAATGAAGTTTAAACAGATTTTTAAAATGATTTTGAAGGATTTTTCAAATATTTTGACATTAAGTTTTAAATGATTTTTCAAAGATTTTGAAATTAAGTTTGAAATGATTTTTCAAAGATTTTGAAATTAAGTTTTAAATAATTTTGAAAATAATTTTGAAAAGATTTTTAAATAATTTTGAAATTGATTTTGAAAGTTTTTTAAATAATTTTGAAATTGATTTTGAAAGATTTTTCAAATAATTTTGAAATTGATTTTGAAAGATTTTTCAATAATTTTGAAAATAATTTTGAAAAGATTTTTAAATAATTTTGAAATTGATTTTGAAAGATTTTTCAAATAATTTTGAAATTGATTTTGAAAGATTTTTCAAATAATGAAATTAAGTGTTATTTGAAAAAGTAATATTAATTATGAATCTATTTTTGAATTAATTATAGTTACGAGTTTAATTCTGAATTTGAATTTTAAATTCCTTAGTCATCTCACCCGATCTAAATCTTCAATCAGGTAATCCTACAATTATTGTGAGATGAATTGAGGTTCAATTTACAGGTTTAGTTTAACTTTGTGTTAGATTCAGGTTTAGCTTTGGGTTCAACAAGTAAGCATTCTTTGGATAAACTTCTGAGCTATGGTGAGTCACAAGGAACTCATTAAAGTAATCATGCCTTCGAGGTTTTCCAAATAGTCCTACCCATTGAACTTAATACTAAACCTTGGTCTAACTAGTTAGGATCCATTTAAGGGTAGCTTCGGTCAGTTCCACTTGGCGAAATGCACCAGGTCGAAGCCATATCTTCCTAGACATGCGATGCCCAAGCTTCCCTAACGTACTATCATCCAAAAACTTCACCAGTACCGTTGGTTAAGTTAAACCTAATCCATTTTAATCTAACCTAAATTTTACCCTTATCGGGTAGATTAATTTCGGAGGTGCCAGCTATTCTGGAGCCTTCTCCTATGTTATTGATTTACGTTTTATTAAGTTAAGTAAATAAAAGGTACTTGATTATAACTTGGTTTGTACTGTTTAAGTTTTACTTTAGATTTATAACCCAAGTCTAGATTTCGTGATTTGACTAAATTATTAACAATCTTCTCTAATTTATCAACTTTATCTTTTAAAATATTATTTTGTATTTCTACTTTTCTAAGAGTTAATTTCTTATTTTTATTTGAATTAATTTTATTCATTACATTATTAGCATGTATATCTAATTTTGAAGAGAAATCTATACTAGAGCAAGTAGGATTAGTTAAGCTAGTGCGATCATGTGTTGCAAAAACTGGATTTTCATATAATGTAAATGTACTAACCTTGATTTCTCCCTCTGGATTTTTGGGTCTTCTTTCTGGGCATTGTCTTTTGCAGTGACCCATTAGTTTGCATTTGGAGCATTTGATGTATTTCTTCCCTCTCCTGATCATTTTCTCCTTCTCCTCCGATTGTGCCGGTCGAGTCTTACGAGTGGGGCAGTCGTTTCTATAGTGCCCTCTCTCCCTACACTTAAAACAGATTATGAGAGATTTACAATTTGAATTTACAATTTTACCTTTTAGATCCGTGATAGGATCCTCCCCCTTGACTGTTGCCATTTCAAATTCTGACTCAGATTCAGATATCTCGTCTTTGGCCATCGGTGCTATGATATCGGTTTGCTCTGATTTTTCTGAGTCTGGTTCGGAGGTTGACTCTGAGGATTCAATTTCAAATTCGGACTCAGGTTCTATTCGATCTTCTAACTCTGAAGGGATCTCATAAAGCTTGAGCACTTTCTCCCAAAGCTCCTTAGCATTGTTGAACTTTCCAACTCGATCAAGATCTGAATTTGTTAGTCCGCATAGGAGAATGTAAGTTGCTTTTGCATTTGCCTCGAATGTCCTTATTGTTTGTGCATCCCACTTGTCACAGGTGATGGGTACACCTTCTTTAGTGGGAAGAGTGAATCCAATATGGACTATGGTCCATATTTCTGCTTCGGTCTTTAATTGATGCTCCACCTGGTCTTTCCAGTATCTGAGGTTCTCGTCAGACAGCAGTGGTAGGCATGTTGAGTTGTACCCATCTTCGTAGGCCATTAGAAGGAATCTCGCAAAATAAACACAATAAAATTTGTTCCAAGACTTGGTCTTGGATTAGTAGTGCGGGAGAGAAATAAAAATAGTAATTCAGGAATTTCGAGAGAAAATAATAAAATATTATTAAAATATTATAAAAAAATATTACTACAAATTTTTGAAAACACGATATTTCACTAATTCCAATCAATGGTGAAAAGTTGAAAATGGATTTTTTGAAAATAGTTTTGGAGGGAAAAAAACGAAAGGCGTAAGGTTATATTTTCAACCTATACAAACGACAAAGCCACGAAAAATGCTTGAATGGTGGTTGCACCAGTTCAAAGCGACCCCGCTCTGATACCAATTGTTGGATCGAGAAGCGCTAGAGGGGGGGTGAATAGCGCTCGTGGCTATTTTGTACGATTATCGGAAATCTATCGAATTATCGGAGTAATTAAGCAGCGGAATAAAACAAAGTAAGCACACAGAGACAGGAGGATTTTTACTTCGTTCGGAGCCTTGATCGACTCCTACTCGAAGGCCCGCGATCCTTGATCGCTTCCGGTGGGCAACAACTATAAGCTCGTTAAAAGATTACAATTATGAGTATAAATAAAAGCTATAAATATTATACCGACAACAAGAAATGTTAGATCTGAAGCTTCGGGTCGTCGGGCACTTGTAGCAGCACTTCGGAGCGTCTTTTGGAGCAGCACGTTGATGAAAGATCACTTGGTATTCGTTGTGTCTTGAAGCTGCACCTCAACCCTCCTTTTATATGCGGTTCCGGGCGCCTGGATCCCTTCCAGGCGCCTGGAGTGTGACGTGGCCAACCAACCAGGATGCTCCACGTGGCGAAGTCGCGCAGGGGATAGAATTTGGTCCCGGGCGCCCGGACCTCCGGGCGCCCGGATCCATCCCGGGCGCCCGGACAGCCTTTTTCCAGCAGGTTCCTCACCTGGAAACAAAGGTTAGTCCGAGCAAAATACCCTGCAAGGCAATGTTAGAATCTGATAAAACACAGTAAGTAATAATTGACAGTCTTCGGACTGTCCGAGTCTGACTTTGGATTTCCAGCCGGAAACCCTAGGTCGACCCGACGCCTACTGTTCCCTCTGCGGGGAATGCGTCCTCACCTACTCCACTCAGGAGATTTACCTGTTGTCAGTCCGGTCCTCCAGACCGACTGGACTTTCCGCCTAGGGTTACCACCCCCTAGGACCTAGGGTTACCGCCCCCTAGGGTTTTTCTCCACCTAGGGTTACCACCCCCTAGGACCTAAGGTTGCCGCCCCTTAGGGTTTTCCTCCACCTAGGGTTACCGCCCCCTAGGACGTAAGGTTGCCGCCCCTTAGGGTTTTCCTCCACCTAGGGTTACCGCCCCCTAGGACCTAAGGTTGCCGCCCCTTAGGGTTTTCCTCCACCTAGGGTTACCGCCCCATAGGACCTAAGGTTACCCCCCCTTAGGATTTTCCTTCACCTAGGGTTACCACCCCCTAGGACCTAAGGTTATCCCCCCTTAGGATTTTCCCTTACCTAATCGCAGTTAGGACTTTCCTGAAACCTTATTTAACCACGTTAGATAACAACGAATCTTAACTTTGAATCCCTTTGCCATTATCAAAACTGAGGTTCGATCGTCGGATGCTTACTGCACCAACAGGCTTCCTCAGGGTCGGCCGGTGTAACTCCTGAATGCAGAAACTCCGTTAGGACCATTCTCTAGTCGTTCGGGAAGGTTGTTTCCTCCATCCGGTCGATGTGTGCCACGAGTGAGACTTGTTCGATTGGCTATCCTATGACGATCAGCGTTAGTGAACTAGCTAGTTTCGCTAACTCATCTGCCGCTTGGTTCTCCGATCGGGAAATCTTTTGAATAATGACCTCTTCAAAATTGGCCTTCAGCTTCTCGAAGGCTTCCGCATAGATCCTTAGTTGAGCGTTGATTATCTCGAATGTCCGGATAGTTGCTAGACGACGAGCTGGGAGTCTGAGTGGATAAGGACTTTAACCGCTCCGACATGCCGAGCTACCTGTAGGCCAGCTATCAGCGTCTCATACTCTGCTTCGTTATTAGTGGCTCGGTAGTCCAGCCGAATGGACAGCTACATCCGATCCTCCCACGGTGAGATAAGCAATATGCCGATTTTGCTGCCTTACCGAGTGGACGAGCTGTCCACATATATCTTCAATATTGCTGTTGGCTCGTCACTCTGGACTTCTATGATGAAATCTATTAAGGCTTGAGCCTTAATCGACACTCGGGGTTGATATTGAATGTTGAACTCGCTCAGCTCGGTCACTCATTTGATTAGCTTTCTTGATGCCTCTGGGTTGAGAAGGACTCGTCCCAGGGCACTATTAGTCAGCACGATGATTGTGTGCGCTAGGAAGTATGGACGAAACCTCTGAGCGGCTAGAATCAAAGCATACGCTAGTTTTTCGAGACCGATATAGTGAGATTCAACATCCTTCAATATATGGCTCAGAAAATATACAGGCTGCTGATCTTGGCCGTTCTGCCTAACTAGAGCCGATCCAACAACATGTTCATTGGATGATAAATAAATCTATAGTGGCTCACCCATAACTGGATTAGCTAATACAGGCAGTGAGTTCAGATACTCCTTCGGCGCCCGTTCGCACTTGGCGTCCCATTGGAATTTTGTGGCTCGACGAAGCACCTTGAAGAACGGCAGGCTCTGATCGGACGACTTGAATATGAATTTGGACAGTGCTATGATCCGATCAATCAACCTCTGAGCTTCCTTCAAGTTCCGAAGTGGAGTCATGTCTTGCAAAGCTTAGACCTTGCTCGGATTGACTTCAATGCCCTGCTCGGTGACTATGTAGCCTAGGAAGCAACCACTCTTTGTGACGAACAGACACTTGCTTGGGTTCATCTTTATTCCATATGTCCTCACCATCTGGCAAGTCTCGTTGATATTTATGTATAGGTCAGTAGCTCGGAGGGATTTAATCAGTATGTCATCAATGTATACCTCCATATTACGACCGATCTGCCATCGGAACACTTTGTTCATCAAGCTCTGGTATGTAGCTCTGGCATTCTTCAATCTGAATAGCATGATGTTGTAGCAGTATGTTCTGTCGATCGTAATGAAGTTAATCTTTTCCTGGTCCTTGCGGGCGAGTGACACTTGGTGGTACCCCTGATACGCGTTGAGCATGCAGATTAGCTCGCAGCCCATCGTCGAGTCCAACATTTAGTCTATCATGGGCAGCGGATAGAAGTCCTTCAGGCACGCCTTGTTAAGATAGCGGAAGTCGATGTTGTTGGGATGTATACTATAAGCCTAGCTTTTGTATGAACATCTATTTTGAAATATTATGAAACGAGAATCATTTTGATCAAATGTTTGTATTTTATATTTATATATATGTCAATGCAGTTGTCCATTTAATTTATATTGTAAATAACATGGTGTGTGGTGCCACACAGAATATCATGTTATCGGTTCCTTCTAAATTATAAATAGTAGCTCACAACTAAGATGGATTGAGACAAACCATTGGAATAATTATAGTGTAATTTGGTATTAGTCTATCTTGACTATAAAATTACACTAGTACATTATGTGTGTATTGAGTAGGACCATTTGAGGGTCTTTGATTTGTACTGACTATATAAAAGAACAGAACCTCTGTTATTATGGATGTGTGTTCTCTTAATCCCTATATAATAAAAAGCACGTATACTTAGTATTTATTTATTTAACTTATCAATGAGTGAGATTTATTCGTTAAAGCAATTGGCCCGATGAGTTGGGAAATAATACTGTTTATATGATATGTTGTTGATTATAGAAGGAATCTGTGTCATAATTATTTAGGCTGATGATGCCCCCTTGAGGAGCTCATAAGGATTATCATGTAAACCCTGCAAGTGGACTTAGTCCGGCATGATAATAAAGTTGAGTGGTACTACTCTTGGAATCAGATGTTAATTAATTGAGTTGTTAGTAACTCATTTAATTAATGGGCATACGATATCTTAAACACAGGGAGATTAACGTACTCATGATAAGAAGGAGCCTATATTGTAATATGGGATTGGTGCGGTAGTTCAATAATAACCCTTTAGTAGTATGATTTATTATTGATGGACTTAAGTTGGGTGTTTGGGCTGAACACAAGAAACCCAAGCCTATCAGGAAGCCTAAACCAATTCCTCCTCTAGGTCTCTGTTATAGCCTCTATATAAAGCCTCGCATCCACAACTTGGTTTTGGTTTATTTTTTTTCTTACCTTCCTAGGGTCGATGACAAGACTATAAAAGTAGTAGGTGGTGACCCCAAAAACCTAATTTTCCCACAATTCTCTTCTCTCCCTTGCTAGGGCCGGCGACCTCTCCTTGGTGGTCGGCGCCTCCTCCTCCTTGGTGGCCGGCGCCTCCTCCTCCTTGGTAGTCGGCGCCTCCTCCTCCTTGGTAGTCGGCGCCTCCTCTTCTAATCCTTGGTGGCCGACGGTTTTGGAAAGAAGCGAAGGGAAGGGTGTTTGTTATCTTGGTAGATTGTCGACCACATGATGACCAAGAAGAGGAGAGGAATATAGCAGAAGATCAAGAGGTCTTTAGCTACAAGGAAAAGGTACAACTAATTCCTGATTCCACTGCATAATTAGTTTAGTTTTCTTTGTATCGATTTTGAATACCAACACAAGAGGCCAACGATCTTATACTTCGATCAAGATGTGCTTTGATCCGTCAAGAACTTGTTTGATTGATCAAACACATGTTTGATTGAACATGCGGGTTGCTAGGAAAAGTTTTGTACTTGTACAATTTTTGTACAGGAAAATTTAAACAGAACGGAATTCCAACGCCTTTAGATGCAGACCCGTCATTTGTTGCCCAGCTTGAAGACTAGCACAACATTGGCTAGCCCACTCGGGAATTGGATTTCCCTGATATGGCCGACCTCTAGTAGCTTCTCTATCTCCGCTCGGATGATCACGTTCTGCTCCGCGCTGAAATCCCTTTTCCTTTGCTTCACCGATCGAGCATCCGGTCTAACATGAAGCTCATGTTGAGCCACGCTCGGGGAGATGCCCGGAAGCTCATGGGTCGACTAGGCGAATACGTCATGATTTTGTTTAAGGCAGGCGCCCAGCTCTACCTTCTTCTCCTCCTCTAGGTCGGCGGTGATGAAGGTTGTTGCCTCTACTCGGCTGGGGTGGATCTGGACCTCCTCCTTTTCTTTGTATACCAGAGTGGGAGGCTTTTCAGTAATAGCGTTTACCTCTAGCCATGGAGTCTTCCGAGCGGCTTTCGCCTCGGTTTTGTCCATCTCAACATAGCAGCGCCGAGCGGCCAGTTGGTCACCTTTGACCTTGCCCACTTGATCGTCCACAGGGAACTTTATCTTCTAACAGTAAGTTGACACCACCGCCCGAAACTCGTTTAGGGTCGGTCGGCCCAAGATGACATTGTAGACCGATGGTGCATCTACCACTATGAAGTTGGTGGTCAGGGTCTGCCTCAATGGCTCTTTTCCCATTGAGATGGCCAACCTGGCTGCAGCTCGCTTCGATCAATCTGCATCAATCTGCAGATGATGTTCACTAAACTCCCCGTATCGACGAAAAGTCTGGTGAATGGTGTAGTTGGCGATCTACTCCCTCCAAGTCTCTAGGGCCGAAGCTGATCTAGGGTCTTTCAGCCTTCTCCTTGCTGCATCCTACGACATGAATCTTCAACCGCCGAGCGTATGACTTTCTGGCCTGGTTGGAGTCACCGCCGATCGACCCTCCTGCTATCATGCCTATCTCTCCTCAGGAAGCGTTGTTCCTGTTCTCTTCTTCCCAAGCGGATAGCCTATTTCGCTCAACTATGACTCGGGAGGGATCAGTGTCCTCCCTTCATTGATGTTGGTGATGGTGCTCAGGATCCTTTCTTTCTTCCTCTCATCGTCCTGTCGATCGATGCCTTTGTTGTCGGTCAGGAGAAGGTGATTGGCGACGGTATCCTCTCGGGGCCGACTGACTGACGATTAGTGTCAGTCCTCGGCAATCCCGCGTGTTGTGCATCGCCGACTGGTGGAATGAACAAAACATAGGCGTCCATACATTGCCCTTCGATGCCTTAGGCTGACCGGATGCTACATGTTGTACGGCGTGTGCCCTGGTCTCCTGGTGCGGCCATGCTCCTTCAGCCCTCAGCCCCTTGGGTGGCTGATGGCTGCTTGACAGTCGGCGTTCGGTCGGCGTCAAATGTTCGGTTGGTGCCTCCTTCCTTCTCGCCGCCTGGGTTTTTTCCACATTGATGTATTCGTTGGATTTCTTGAGCATGTGGTCGAAGTCCCTGGGCGGCTTTCTGATGAGTGACTGGAAAAAATCTCCTTCGGCAAGCCCCTGAGTGAAGGCGTTCATCATCGTCTCGGACGAGACCGAAGGGATGCCCCTGGCCACTTGGTTGAAGTGCTGAATGTATGCTCGAAGCACTTCCTTAGGCCCTTGCTTCAGGGCAAAGAGGCTAACACTCGTCTTCTGGTAGCGTCAGCTGCTAGCGAAGTGATGTGGAACGCGGCTCGGAAATCCTTGAAACTCCGTATTGGGCCGTCCGACAATCTTTTGAACCAGCGTTGTACCGATCCGGAGAGATTCGTGAGGAAGACACGACACTTCACTCCATCCGTATATTGGTGCAGCGTGGCTTCATTATCGAACTGATCCAGATGATCATCTGGGTCGGCCGACCCGTTGTACGTCCCGATCGCCAATGGGGTGTAGTGTCCGAGCAGAGGGTCTTGTAAGATTTCCTCTGAGAACTGCCGGTTGATCCGTTCGGGAGACGTGTTGCTTCGGGGTGCTTAGCCTTTCCATGCATCCCGAACTGGAGCATCGTCTGAAGATGATCCCTGCTCCTGATGCACTTGGGCTATCTCCGAGGGGGTTTGGAATAAAGCTCGGTGGAAGGGGATTGGCGCGGGCGGCGCTTCCTCCTACGTGCCGATTGGCCTTCGGTTCTATCCTCACATGGGAGAGTTGCTTCGCTCGATCCTCTTGCCCTGCTTGTCTATCGGCTGCCGACGTTGTAGGTTGTGGCGCTAGCCGATCGGCTAACGCTTGTTGTTGTTGCTGTTCGATCATTTTTGCTGCTTGGGCTTGCACGAGCATCTTCAGCTCCTTCTGTGTGAGCGTCACTGTGGTTAGTCGTCCAACATCCTCCATCTTCTCACCTCGGATGCAAGTGATATTTCCACAGATGGCGTCAAATATGATCCTGTCCGAAAGTCAATAAGATGGATGCTGGGGATGTGGTGCTCCCGCTGACCTCTTGTGGACCTCGATCTGACCTGCAACACAAGTAGCGTTAGTGCCAAGCCAGGGAAGGAGTCCCTGGCGATGACCCTCGAACGCTCAAGTCACAGCGAAAAAGAAGAAACAAAGAAACGGAACAACAAAAAGACTGTAGTGCAACAGTATGATGTTATGTGTAACGTGTACCTCCGTTGATGCTTGGACCTCCCTTTATATAGAACTCCTGTAGTGCGTACGCATGCTTCACAAGGCAAGCACGCATCTCAAAGCTTTCCTTGAAAGATTTGTCAATAAAGTGTCCTTGACATGGTATCTTAATGGGTTGAACATATCTTTGAAGTGACAGTGGAAGCTTTCGCTGTACGATCATTTATCTGACCATGACGTCTGTCAGCGACACTAGCTCCCAAAAGGATATCAAAAGATAGCCTACTGTGTATGTTGCTTGGCCGAGTGGAATGGCCGCTTGGCCAATATTCCACTATTCGCTTACTGTCTGTTGTCAGGCCGAGCGAGATAGCTGCTCAGCTGGAAGTCCGTTGTTCGTTGTTAGGCCGAGCGGGATAGCCGCTCGGTCGGAAGCCCGCTATCCGCATGCTCTGTTGCTGGGCTGAGTGGGATAGCCACTCAGCCGGAAGTCCACACTGTCCACGTGCTCGGCTGATGTTGACTCTGCTGCTGGGGTGAGCGGGGTGATCGCTCGGCTTCTGTGTGTCACTCTCTCTTGAGTGTCGGTTATTTGAATGTTCCCTGTGTCGAAGTCGACGATGGTTTAGGGCCTTCTCCCCTGTTGGGGCATGTTTCGCCCGACCAGCCGATGCCCCATACGTATGGACTACCTTGACTTTAACCTCCACCATGACAGCAGGATGAAACTCTTTATCATCACCACATCAGTGGAAGATTGTTCAACAACAACATTTAGCTACTAAAATTTGTCTTTCAAGAGGTATTCAACCCTCTCATTTTTACTATTTGAGATTTGAAAGGCTAAATAGATCAAGTTCATCCATTGCTTTTTTTTTAAAATAACATATCTATTATGCTCTAGTAATCAATTGAAGTAATTTTATACTCATGTTTTGTTATTTGAGTTATATAAGATTATATAGAGGTTTTGAGCAAAATTGTTAGATGAATAAACTCTTTGTTGTGCCATTAGAGCCTTTGGATTTATTTTATACTCCCATTTATATCTTTTGAAGTCCAAAAAGGCATTTATAATTTTAAAAATAAGTCCTCTTTTATTTTGTATAGAAATTTTAGAGTGATTATTTGCTCTCTTTTTATTGTTTGCGTTCTACGAGGATGGATCTCTTATAATTTGTACTAAATTCGTTAAATAGATCTAAATTAGTTAAATTTAAAAAATATCATTTCTAAAAATAAAATGACAAAAAAAAAATTATATGATGTATTTGAAGATTTGAAAACTCAAGATGCTTATATAAAAATGATAAACTACGGGGGTTGAAATGAAATTTTACCTACTCGACCGGGCAAGGCCTGCGATTTGATTTCGCGTGTAGCGGCGTATAAAACGGGAATAGCGATCGCCCAAATAGACGATTAATCCCGATCTCATTCGAGATCTCTGTTTCCTCTCGCCGCTCTCAGATCCCCAACTCTCTCGATCTCCTCTAGATCCTTCGTTCGATCTCTCTGAAGCATCTCCATGGCCCCGGTCTCGGCGCTTGCCAAGTACAAACTGGTGTTCCTGGGCGATCAGTCAGTGGGGAAGACTAGCATCATCACCCGATTCATGTACGACAAGTTCGACAACACCTACCAGGTCGATTTCTGTTCCATTCCATTCTACTTTTGATTCTGGGAGCCAGATCACGCTTTCGTATGCTTGATTTATGCAATTGTGTCGGCGATCGTTTGGTTAAGGTTTTTGATTGTACTGCACCTAGATAGATCCATTGCATAGTTGTCTTCTTCTTAGAGATCTGTCGCAATATAGACGGTTATAGAAGGAGGATGTCACTCTTGAATTTTATGTTCTTGAGAATCTAAGAATGGTATGCAGATTAAAGGATTGCGACGATAGAGGTGATAGGATGGTTTTAGCAGAAACATGATGAGAGAGAACTCTGATTCAATCTGGTTACTTAACCATGCCACTTCTTGTAATCAGTTCAATCAATCTCTACTTAATTCTCTATATTTTAATAATATGTTAGTGAACTGAATTTAATTTTGAATTGTTGATAACAGAACATGCCACTACTGAATGTGCACTTGAATGAGATACTGACCAAGCGCTTTTGAAAACAACAAACATAGTTGGGAAAAATACTAAGTATATGCATCTGCTACTGAATTTTATGCTCACATATCAGTGACATATGTTCAGAGAGAATTATCGCAAGGTATTGCATCAGAAAAGAGGGTTTATTCAATAGGAGTCCACTTTTCCTAGTCATCTGTTTTTCACAGGCACAAACACACGCACACAAAATACTCCCTCACATTACCTTGGCACAAGAGCATATCTGCAACCATAAAGGCTAGGAGTACATTGCATTATGTAATGGTGATACTTGCTTTTGCAATTTGAAGAAGTCAATTACCCAACAAAGGCATTTCTAATTCCTGATATTCTCTTAATTGATTATAAACTGATTAGTTTCTTTTCTCTAGAAGAAATGATTTACCATCTAGACTTTGCTAAATCCAATTCAAGGTAGTATCTGTATCCCCCTTTTGATTATTGATCTAACATCTTGAAGTTAACATGATGAACAGGCTACAATTGGTATAGATTTTCTCTCAAAAACTATGTACCTTGAAGATCGAACAGTCAGACTACAACTTTGGTAGGTTTATTGCCTTCCCTACTTACAGTTGAATTTTATGAAAGTTATCTCCATGTATGGGAATAGTTGACACTTAATGTTAGATAATTTTTTTGCTTTGAATCCTAATTCTCTTTCTTGATATGGTGAATCGATTCAATTCTAATTTGGGCACAATTGGAACAAAATTGTACCTGGTTCAATTGAGAGTTAATAATAAAATTGACTGGCATTTAAGATTGATTGGCCATTGGCATTAAAAGGCAATTTTATTCAGTCTCTGGAATTCTTAGCAGAGATGAATCATATCTGGGCATGTCTGAACTCACTAGAAAGATCGGTCAATATAATGTTGAAGTCCTTGAGGGCTTGCTACATGTATAATATGGAAAATCCCAGATGTCATGATACTTAACGTGTAGGACCGAATATAATATGCCTAAGTATTTTATGTTGGTGGGTGTTGATTTTGATACAAATCATGAGCTGTCTATCAACCATATCAGCATATTTATTATGATATTGAAGAGCATTGATGGCTGCTACGACAATTTATTTATTAAAATGTTGCAAACTCTGTCAGTGTCAAACTTTTTTAGAGTATTCTATTATGGGTGGCACCATTCAAATATCCAGTTGCTGTGATTCATGACGGTATCACTGCTCTGTGAGTCCTATAGGTCAAGATCGTACATGTAGTTGTATATATTTTTTATGGCCGAATGTTCTGAGAGTTCATGTAATGTTTCTCTAATAATTAGCAGCATGGAAATTCGTTATCTTACCTGATATTTTTTCATGTTGTTTAGGTAAATTATATGAACACCAGTGAGCATTAACATAAACCTATTTGTCATATAAACTTGAGGTTGGAATTTGGAATTGTTGATGCAAAATCAGCTTGCTTCCTCTTGCTGGCATTGAAGCTGCTCTAACACCACTTGTTAGTGATGACATTACTGATAAATCACGATGGTAGATATCTTCATGTATCAACTCGAATCACCCTCTGCAGAATGGCACTCACCTAGAATTTGAATATCACCACACCACGAAACTACACGCAAAATTTTCATTTCCCATGGTAGATCCTATAAATCGACCTTGTTTGTGAAAATAACCTCATCCAACACAAGGAGACAACAATAATAAATGATATAATAAAGGAATACAATCGATCAAACATGAGTCATCCCACGTCTACAATTTCTAAGAGACTAAATGTATATAATATTAGATCAAAATTACAGTGATACTTGGATACTTTGACAAGCTGTGCTCATACCATCTACAATAAAGCTCACACCTCTACTTTCCACTAACAACTCCAATGGAAAAAAAAATAGAGACAAAATATCACTTTAACACTCCTAGATTCCAAGAACTTTGCTTGAGAATCTAACTCTATATACAAGTTCCCTGGTCTCCAACATTTGTGGCACATGTGTTAATGTGCTGTTCCAACTTTAAAGGCAAAATAAAATAAAATATAGTACCTAAAATCTAGGTCAAAGAATGTTTATACATGCTCATGGCAATTCGGGCGCTACATTGCACTGGGTCACACATAGAATAGGGCTCTAGGTCATGACTCGCCTCACACTCTGTAGGTTGTCCATGCTCTGTACAGGTGTCATGCTCATCAACTGCATGGTTGTCCACTCAAGCCAGCAGCCAGAGAGAAATGTCAAACAATTCTCAGTAGGAAAGAATCTAAGTGGAAAGTTCCTTGAATGTGCTTGCATGGATCTATTATTATAATTGCATAATTTGTTCAGAAATAATAGTTTATGATTTTTTATATCTCAAAGTATTCTTTTATTTGAAGCGTAGCACTAGCTTTTATATCCAAAATGTTCTGTTTCAATGATTTTCTGAATTCAATCACTTTTAGGGACACTGCTGGACAAGAGAGATTTAGGAGTCTCATTCCAAGTTATATTCGTGACTCATCAGTTGCAGTTATTGCTTTTGATGTTGCAAGTATGCTTCTTTGGTAAACCTTGTGTAGTATTTGACAGAAATAATAGTCCTTTGTTTTTTGCTTGACTTTCTTCTGCTTGGTTAGGCACTTAATCAATGTTTTTTTTTCCGGAAAAAAAATTAAAGTAAACTTTCAGTTTTATTTCCTGTATTGGTTATAGTAAACTTATTAGCTACTTTGTATTTGATGTAGATCGTCAATCTTTCTTAAATACTTCAAAGTGGATTGAAGAGGTTCGAACAGAGAGGGGAAGTGATGTTATAATTGTTCTTGTTGGGAACAAAACTGATTTGGTCGACAAGAGGTGATTGATGTCCCTAAACTCTTATTTAATATGGTTTAGTTCGAAACTCTGCAATACTTAGGAAACTCAATTACCAAAGAATAAGCAGTATGGATTTTGATGTTTTATTTATATCTTCACTTATCACCATATTCAATACTTTGAGTTTGTTTATATATTAGACTGGATCCCGTACGAAATTGACCACGGACGAGAGCGTCCATTATGTTTATACATTAGAAGGGTGTTGTTCCTCAAGTCGCTAGTGATTTCAACATTGAGCTCTGCGAGAACTCAACACTCAGTATTACAAAATTGGTCATAGTGACTCATGAAGAACATATCATCAATCATTATAAATTCAGTTGCAGTTTACAATTTTGATCCAATGATATAAGTATTGATTGAGTTTTTAGGGATAAAAAAGAAATCCATCATGAGTACTCAAACCCTTTGTAGAGATCACTACTCTTTACAGGAAAAGATCTTTCACTTAGCTGCTTTGTGATCATCGCATGCCAACTTCTTTTCCCAAGTTTTTGCTTGAGGCTGAGCTAGCATTATTCTTTTTCTTGTTATTTAACAGGCAAGTCTCAATAGAAGAAGGAGAAGGTAAAGCACAAGAGCTCGGTGTCATGTTCATTGAAACAAGTGCAAAAGCTGGCTTCAATATTAAGGTAACTATCATGCTTCAAACTCACTCCATGTTTATCCACTACAAATTACCAATGCATTTATATGCTCGACCACATCTGAAACAGACAAATACATGGACTGTAAACATCTCGAGCCACACCAATTACGTTGTCATGAACAACCTTAAACATATGATGTGTACTTGATAAATGGTTTCCTCTTTACATGTCTAGTTATACTGAGGCCCCGACAAAGTGCGTAATAGTCACATCCTAATTTAATCACACAAGGGCTCCTAAGGGGAATTAGCTAATGCATACAATTTATACCAATGTAATTTACTTGGGCATGTATATTGCAGTGGTCTAATAAGTTAATAGATCATTCTTCCATCAAAACCATCTATTTACTATTTATTGATCTAAAAGAGAAAAATTTAACACTAGATTTCAGATTTTATAAGGATTTTGTGGTTACGAACTAACTGCTTCCTCAATCTCTTCAGGCTCTCTTTCGTAAGATTGCTGCTGCCTTGCCAGGGATGGAAAACCTCTCATCGGAAAAGCAGGACGACATGGTCGACGTTAACCTGAAGGGAACAAATGCACACTCGTACCAGTCGCAGTCACAATCTGGAGGGTGTGCCTGTTAATCTCATCCTTCTCAGTTTTGTATTGTACCTACTGCATATTAGCCAACTGAAGAAGCCAGCCATGGTTCTTGAGATGAGGGCCCTTTTCCTCTCAACAAGGTCAGATTATTTCCGGTTGTAGGGATCGATTTATGCATTTTATTTAATTTTAAAACTGGATTGTTCAGTGGAACAAAACTAAGGTTAGTACTTCGTTTTCGTTTAAAATTATCAAAAGATGTGGCTGCTTTTATTACCTTAACGTGTGCTTATTTTTCCTCATCGTACAGTAAATATGAATGCCACATACAAAATATATATTTTTTTAATTTAACTAAAAACTTTATATTTATCTAATATTTCTTCAAAAATGTATAAATTCTAATTTTATAGATTTTGTAAAATTTTAGAACATCAAAAGTTAGATTTTGTACCGATCAGTTATGGGTGGGTTTTGTAAAAAAATTTGTAGTGAAAATTTTGAATTTCATATTATGTCTTTTACTATTTTGAGTTCAAATTTTGATTTAAATTTTTTTTTATTTATAAATAGATAGCGTACAATAAGAACAAGGAGCCTCTTTTTAATGCCTTTTTAAAAATACTTCTTTGATATAATATCAAATTTAAAGTATCTTTTTAGTAGTTGATATAATATCTTTTTAGTAGTTTATTATTACACAACTAAGACTAAGGTAAGGCAAATGAGAATCTTTTTTATTTTTTAAAAAAAATCTTTCCTCAAAGAGATGAGAAATTAAAGTTGATAGATTATAAATTTATTAAAAAATAAAAAGGAGGAATGATAAAATATTTTGTCTGATTCAAAATGGATAAAATATCAAAACTAAATAGTTAATTTTTTAAATCATTTTAATATTGTTTTATCATTACTCACTCCCAATGCATTGTCGAAGTCAACAATACTTAATGTTAAATTATTGGAGTCAAATTAGCAAAATAAAATTACTATTTTTCATCCGGCGAAGGCGGCTGCAATATACAACGCTCCGCTCTTCTCTATATAACTCAAGTCCCCATTCAAACCAATCCAGATCACTCTTAGCCACAGAAAAAGAACACCAAGAAGAAGAAGAAGAAGAAGACGACGACGACAAACAGGGAGACGGAATCCCAAATTACCGATCGACGGCGAGCTTAGCAGCTTTACATGGCTGGTATTCCTTCCCCACTTTTTTCTCTTTCTTTTCCCCTTTCGTCGTTTTGATTCCTTCCTGACCTTTTTGAATGTTTCGCAACATGCTCTGCGATTGGCTTTGTATTTTTCTTCCGAACGACACTATTTTTGTTTGCTGAGATTGTGGAGTTGTTGTTTCTTTAATCGCCAATAAAATTTGTTCTTCTTTTGCTCCAGGGAAAAAAGCTACCTCTTTCGATTTTTTCAATGTGATAAGATTTTTCTAGTTTTTTTTTCTTTTTTTTGGGGTGGGTAGGTGGGACAAATTTCCGATCTGACTTTTAAAGATGTACTTTGTAGAGTTCGATTAGGAGCCGGAGGGTGTTGTTTGGTAGATTCACTGTGCTAAACTAGAAGATAAAAAAAAGAGATGATTGATTAGTGTCATACCCTGTCTCATAGTCATCGAGTCATAGAGGAGGGCTAACTATGAGTGAAGCTTCATTCTTTGAACAAACTACTGTGCAATAATGATCAAATTTAGCAAAAGATAGGGCACAGAAAGGTTGTGAATTCCTTGTTATTATCATCAATAAAGCTGTGTAAATCCCAATTATTTATTGTTGGCTACATGGATCTTATCCTTCCATGTTCTTAGGGTTAGCCAGTTTTGATGCTAATTGTCAAAAGCCCTCATTTCTTTCCAACCTGAATCGAGTGTTTTTTTTCTTCAGAATCGTTCTACTTTTCTTTTTAACCAAAAGAGCATCCTACTGTATCTTTTTAATAGAAAAGGGCGTCCTTATCACCATCATGTGTATTACCTTCTTACTTTTCTCGATTAAATTTTCCGTCTCAATTTGAATAGGTTGGATCCACTGAAGCAGTTAAAGTTTTGTAACGGCTTCCTATATTATAGCAGCTACAATTTCTATGAAACATACTTAACATGTTAAAATATTTATATCGTAGGAGCTATATATTATAGCAGTTATAATTATTGTCATAGTTATGATTCCGTAGCAATAGAAAATTTAGATGAGAGATAATAATGAGAAGGGCATAAGTGTTAATGTCCAAGGTTGAATAATGAGTGGGACATCTTTTTGATTAAAAAGAATGATGCCTATTTGATGATTTAGAGGAAAAAAAAAGTCATCTGCTTTTTTTTTTTTTTTGCAAATTATTAGCCACAACTGAGAAAAGTAGAACAATCATCATCATGAAGCATTAAAGTGTCCATATTCCTAATTTGAATCGAAGTTATCTTGATGAATTATTTGATTCTTCCAGTAGATCAAGCACTGTCAGTGTCACGAACTACTACAACAACATCAACGATCAAAAAAAGATGGCAACGGTGGCTCTTGGTGTTCCTCAATATCTTCTTCCTCCTCACCGGCCAAACAGTCGCGACCCTTCTCGGAAGATTCTACTACAACCAAGGAGGCAACAGCAAATGGATGGCCACGCTCGTCCAAAGTGCAGGCTTCCCTATTCTCTTCATCCCTCTTCTCCTTTTCCCCTCAAACCGACAACCTCCTTCCCCAGCTGCAGCAACCACACCTCCTGCTCTTCGCCTGAAGATTGCCTTAATATACCTCGGTCTGGGCATCATCATCGGCGTCGATAACTTGATGTATTCCTACGGTCTTTTATATGTTCCGGTCTCGACTTACTCTCTGATTTGTGCCACTCAACTGGCCTTCAATGCCGTCTTTTCCTACTATCTGAATTCCCAGAAGTTCACTTCTTGCATACTGAACTCTGTCGTCCTCTTGACACTCTCCGCTGCCATACTCGGCTTCAATGAAGCCGCCGAAAACCCCGGAGGCGTTCCGAAGGGGAAGTACGTGCTTGGGTTCATGCTGACATTAGGAGCGTCAGCTACGTACTCGCTCATCCTCTCCCTGATGCAGCTCTCGTTTCAGAAGGTGATCCGAAAGGAGACTTTCACAGTCGTGTTGGAGATGCAGATCTACACCTCTCTCGTGGCGAACTGCGTCGCGGTCGTGGGCTTGTTCGCGAGCGGGGAGTGGAAGGGCTTGAAGGGCGAGATGGAGGGGTTTGAGAAGGGGAAGGTGTCCTACGTGATGACTCTGGTTTGGACTGCCCTCTCGTGGCAGTTGGCGTCGGTCGGCATCGTGGGGCTAATCTTCGTGGTGTCTTCTCTCTTCTCCAACGTGATCAGCACCCTCGCGCTGCCAGTTGTGCCGGTGTTTGCTGTGATCTTCTTTCGTGAGAAGATGGACGGGATCAAGGTTGTGGCGATGCTGCTTGCCATTTGGGGTTTTGCTTCTTACATGTATCAGGATTACCTAGATTACCGCAGAGCTAAGAAAGCTTCGGAGCATGTTGAGCGTCTCTCTGATCATGGCGGCGGCGCCTGAAGTTCATGACCATTTTCCGATCACTGTATTGTATGAATAAGTGAAGATTTTCCTTCTAGAATATAATTAAGAAGCAGTGTATTACAAAGCGAGGTGATGATGCATGGGGCGGAGCAGCAACGTGTGGCATGGTAAGGGATATGAGCGAGGCGAGGGATTTAAAGCTAAATCTGAAATCACTGCAGTGTTATTTAAACATGCTTTTTATTTTACAGGCTTGAATTCAAAGACACGGTAACAAAATTCAAATAGTTTAAATTTCACTGGTTTATGTCCCAATGGTTTATGTAAGGTCATGTCGTTACAATGAACATATTTAGAGAAGGTTGAATATTTCATAGCTGACAAATGAAATATGTTATAAGTTGAGGACATCGTCAGCTGCCAGCAGAACAAAGAAATCAGTGAGAGGTTAAAATTTTTGACCTTGGGTTTTCTTAGATAAAAGGTACCAAACTGCTTTTTACCTGACAATAAATCATACGTCCGAGAAAGGAGGAACAAGAATTGCAAGATCCACCCATTTCTAAAGAACTCTTTTACAAAATTAGTTAGATTAGCTAGTGTGATCTTGTTGGATCGAATTGCACGTAAGGAGGAGGGGGTGAATCACATAATTTTGAAAATTTATTTCTTTTTAAAATTTAAAAGATAAGTGCACAACGAAAAATTAAGAAGAAAAAGAACACAAGAAAATATGGTCGGTTTTACTTGGTTCGGAATCTTCGACGACTCCTACTCCAAGACCCAGGTCCCGCGGACCTATTGATGGGTAATCAACTAAAATACCTTTTCCAGTACCTCCGGAAGAAGGAATCGAGTACAAAGAATGTAGAGGAAGTGTAACATGCTGCACTTCCCTTTTTCAGTAATTAAGTATAAAAAAAAATTTATTACCAACACATAGGGATCAATGTGAGAGCATTCTTATGTCGGTGTCAGTTTGCCAGTCGTGATCGAAAGTCCTCGGAGCAGTCATAGGGTGTAGCAGCTTTGCAGCAGAGTCATAGCAGGAAGTCGGAGCAGTTAGAACATCAAATGGACGCATAGTAGCTTGTATATCAGTTGTTGTTAGAAGCGTGGTCGAGACTGCCTTATATAGGGCATGGAGGGCACCTTCCATAGGCGTTGAAGGCATCTCTAATGGGTCAAATATGATCCCGAAGTTTGCTGAAGCTTATCGCTGAATCTGTCAACTTTTATCCTCTTTAAGCCATTGAAGGCGCCTTCCATGAACAGTGCAAATGCGCCTTCCAATACTTAAAGGCGCCTTCAGGTATTGTTCATCTGAAGGCTTTTTGCTCATTTTACCCTACAAGTTATGTTAGTTCAAACCTAAAACATCTAACCCACAAAACAAAGTTAGCACAGTGAAAATAAGTAGTAATTAGCTCCTGTCCTTCTAGGACCAGGAACTAGTCAAACTCTTAGATTAGGGATCCAAAATGGACCTAATATGGACCGACACCTATTGTCCCTCAACCGGATGCATCCTCACAAAGTCACTCTCCTCCATTGACTTACCTTTACTTACCATCTTGTAGTCAGTTGACTAGTCTTCTGACCCACCAGGTTTTCATGCCAATTGTTTGGTCCGTAGACCCAACTAGACTTCTGTCGGTTGTCCGGTCCCGCGGATCAACCAGACTTCTTGCTAGATATCTGGTCGGTTCGTTGACCTATCTGGACTTCGCACTAGCTATTCAGTCCTGCGGACCTAGCTGGATTTCAGCCTAGTGTCTGGTCCTTCGGACTCGTCAATTCCTGTATACTCGGTAAAGCAATTAGATCACAAAACACCTAACTTAACATACTTGTCATTAATCAAAACCTGAATTAGACTGTTAGTGCAAACTGCATTAACAATCTCCTCCTTTTTGGTGTAATGACAACTTGGGTTAAATTAGGAAAAATATATGATAAATACTCAAAATTATTCTAAGAGAAGCAATACACAAAAAATGAGATAGTTAGTTTCGTTCTCTTTATTATTTTCGGGGTTAACTTATTCTGATTTTCGTTGTTTTTTAACTTACCTCTAACTCTCCCCCTTTGACATTCATAAAAAAAACATGAGTAGATAACAGAAAAATATGTGATAAGTAATCAGTGAGAATAATAAAATTTTTCAACAAAAGAAATTTTCAAGATTATTGGGGAACGGAGTTGAAAGAGTTTTATAAACCTTAAAAAACTTTCATCAAAATACTTGTATTTTATAAAAAATATCAGAATTTTGTGGAAGGAAAGTTTAGAATTTTTATACTAGATTCTGAAAGATAACTTTTATAAAACTAATTGTAAAGTTTAAAGTTTAAATTATTTTGCAGAAACTTTTAAGGTAATTTTCAAAAATAGCATAATAGTGGTTTTGATAAGTACTTTAGTATTCAAAAAAAATTGAAATGAGTTTTGAAGATTTTTTTTAATAAGGAATTTTAAAGTATCTTAAACCAGAATTTGAAAACATTTACATAATTTCTTCAAGATATTTTAATATAAGTTGTATTATATTTCTCAACCTACTTGCAAAATGTAGTCAACATGATCTGAAACGTAATTTTTTAAAAATATTTTTGAAAAGTTTGAGTGTGTTTTCAAAAATATGTTTCAAAGTATATATAAAGTAGTTTTCAATGACACTTTGTATTTAAAATTATTTTAAAAATTCATTTTAAATATCCTCCTCCTGAATCTTATATTAAAACTAATCTAAACACCTAGAAAGTGTCATTCCATGTCGAACTAGTAGTTACTAACTAATCAGAATATAACAGTGTTCATTTGGTTAGTCAAGTTAAGTATATGCATCCAGTTAGTATTTAACTAAGATGAATCACTTAACTTGATCATTGTAATTTGGTATTTCTCGCCCAGACTTGTGTTGATGCACAAATATAAGTATCTTAAGTCTAGGTAAAGGGCCTACACATCTCATGCCGTTCTAAGTTTTGGAATACACAATCAAGGGAGTCCTAGTGTATTTATGAGATGCTCAAGTCCTAGATCTATAGGAACATGCTTTCTATGGATCTAATCTAGACTAAGGCTAAAATCAATTTTGAAAGTCTAAGGAAATGGGAATTTTAAGAAAATAAAATATTTTTCCTAGAATTTACAAATTGGTTGGAAAATGTTTGGAAAGCAGAACACCTAATCTATGAAGTACATTCCTAGTTGTCGTCGTAAGTTGCTAAATTCACTTTAAGAGATTGGCTTGGTGAAGATGTTAGCTAAGTTGGACTTAGATTCAATATAATTGAGTTCAATATCTCTTTTAGCGACATGATCCCTTATAAAGTGGTGTTTTATTTCAATGTGTTTAGTTCTTGAATAATGCACTAAATTTTTTGTAAAGTTGATTGAACTAATATTATCAATTAACACTTTTATGTGTTTAAAATTTAGATTGTAGTCTTTTAAGGTGCGCATCATCTATAATAATTGTGTAACGCATTCTCCTATTGCAATATACTCTGTCTCATTAGTAGATAAAGCAACATAATGCTGCTTTCTACTAACCAGCTGACAATTGATGATCAAAGTAGTTGACAACCACTACTTGTAATTTTTCGATCGAGTTTATAGCCAGCATAATCAGAGTCAGAGTATCTAAGAGTTTAAAATTGCCTATTCGAGGGTACCACATTCCTACGTTAGACATACCTTTTAAGTATCTAAAAATTCTTTTAACACTAGCTAAGTGTGATTTCTTGGCACAAGTCTGGTACCTGGTATACATATTAACTGCAGATAAGATATCTAGTCGACTTGCAGTTAGGTACAGTAGACTTCCTATGACACTTCTATAATATTTGAGGTTTATAGGTTTTCCACTTGGGTCACTATCTAGGGTTGTATTGGTAGCCATTGGAGTTTTAATATTTTTGGAGTTTTCCATTCCAAATTTCTTAAGTAATTCAAGTGTATACTTTTGTTGATAAACATAGTTACTTTCATTTGTTTGTTTGATTTGTAGACCTAGGAAGAATATTAGTTGTCCTACTAGACTCATTTCAAACTCCTGTTCCATTAGTGTTATGAATTCTTATAATAGTTTTAAGTTAGTTGATCTAAATATTATATCGTCCACATAGACTTGAGCTATAAATTGATTTTGATTAATTGATTTTACAAAAAGGGTTGAGTTTATTTGACCTTGTTTGAAGGTTTTTGAGATTAAGTACGTGGTTAGCCTTTCATACCAAGCTCTGGGGGTCTGTTTTAAGCCATACAAGGCATTTTTTAATTTAAACACATGATTGGGGTATTCTAAGTTTTCAAACCTAGGAAGTTGACCTACAAACACCTCTTCCTTAATCAATCCATTTAGAAAGGCTGACTTAGCATCCATTTGATAAAATTTGAATCTCATATGGGTTACATAACTCAATAACATTCTAATTGATTTGAGTCTAGCAACTGATACATAGGTTTCATCGTAGTCAAGTCCCTCAACTTGGCTGAATCCTTTTGCTACTAATCTGGCCTTGTTTCTAACAACTTTCCCTTTTTCATTTAGTTTGTTTCTAAAGACCCATTTTGTTTTGAATATCCTTTTATTTTCTAGTAATGGAACTAAATCTCATACTTCATTTCTTTCAAATTGAGCTAGTTTCTCTTGCATGGCTAAAATCCAATCTGGATTACTTAATGATTCTTCTATTATTTTGGGTTTAATGTTAGAGATTAAAGCTATTTGACTTAAGTTTCTAAAGGCTGATCTAGTTTTGACTCTTAGGTCTGGATCACCAATTACTTGGTCAAGTGGATGGTTTAGGTTAACCCTTATGGTTCTAGTTTGTTGTTCTTGAGGTTGATGTTCTTCTTCGTCACTTGCTCCCCCTAGATTAGTGTTACCTAAAACAAAGTCAATTGGTTGAATATGAGTTTGTTCTAGATTTAGATTGGATTCATCAAATTTTACATTTATGGTCTCTTCGATTCTTAGTGTATTCTTGTTATATACTCTGTACCCCCTACTGTTTAATGAGTAACCCACAAAAATTCTATCTTCTACTTTTGAGGTAAATTTTCATAAGTGTTCTCTTGTATTTAATATATAAATTGGACATCTGAATACTTTAAAATATTTAATATTAGGTCGTCTATTATAATAGAGTTCAAATGAGGCCTTATTATAAGTTTTATTTATTGTGTTTCTATTTTGTACATAGCAAGCAATGCTAATAGCTTCTGCCCAAAACTATTTTGGAAGTTTATACTCATTTAGCATTATCCTGGAGGCTTCAAGTAAGGTTCTATTCTTTCTTTCTACTACTCCATTTTGTTGGGGTGTTTTAGGACATGAAAATTCATGATGATAACCATTTTCAAGGCAAAATAGATTAAAGCTGTGATTCTGAAACTCACCTCCGTTATCACTTCTTATTCTTTTGATTTTTTTCATTTTCAGTTTGTTTGTAGAATTTACTGAATACATTAAACATTTTATCTTTATTTTTTAAGAATTTTACCTAGGTAAATCTTGAGTAATCATCTATTATTACTAGGCAATAGAGACTCCCATTTATGGATTTAATTTCACGGGAGTCAAATAGGTCCAAGTGCAATAATTCTAGTATTGAATTGGTTTGATTTTGATTAGTTGATTTGTGGGTTGATTTGGTTTACTTTCCTTGTTAACAAGCATTACAAATTGTTGAATCTAAGTTGAGTAATTTTGGTAAGTCTCTAACTAAACCATTTAATTTTGTTAAGTTTCTAAAGTTTGTGTGGGGCATTCTTCTATGCTATAACCATGTTTCTTCTTTTTGTGTCAAGTGACACTTAAATGAAGAGATAGTTAGGTTGATTACATAGATGTTGTCCTTCCTGAATCCTTTTAGGTTTATATTAGGGTTATCTAAGTGCTTGATTAAGAATTTAGAAGATAAGAACCTAACCTTATATCTAGAATCACACAGTTGACTGATGCTAAGTAGATTATATTTGAAGTTATCAACTAATAACACTTTTTTAACAATAAAGTCAGTTTTGAGTTCGATATCACCTATCCCAATTACCTTGAGTTTGCCGTTGTTTTTGTTCCTAAGCTTTTGTATGTTAGTTGAGTGAACTTGTGTGACCTCCAGTCATGTGTTTAGAACAACTCCAATATCCACTTGGTTTCCTAAAAAAGGTAGGAGTCACTTATTAACTAAATCGAGGATTAAGTTTGTTTTAATTTTAACTTGAATTTGAGTTTAATTTAATTTAATTTAATTTTAAGTTAATTTGATTTAATTTTAATTCAATTTTATTTAATTTTAATTTGATTTAATTTAATTTTAAGTTAATTTTATTTAATTTTAACTTAATTTGATTTAATTTTAATTTGATTTAATTTAATTTTAAGTTAATTTGATTTAATTTTAATTTAGTTTAATTTAAATTTAATTTAATTTATGATCCTTAGTCATCTCACCTAATATATGTTTTCAGTCAGGGTATCATATAATTTTGTGAGATGAGTTTAGATGGAATTTTTAGGGTTGAGTTAAACTTTATGTTAGATTCAAGTTTAGCTTTGGGTTCAATAAATAGACATTCTTCTGATAAACTTCTGGGTTATGGTGAGTCACTTGGACATCATTAGAATAACCATGCCTTCAAGGTTTTCAAAATAGTCTTATCCACTGAACTTAGTACAAAATTTTGATCTAACTAGTTAGGATTCATAAGGGGTAGCTTCAGTTATTTCCACTAAGCCAAAATACACCAGGTCAAAGCCATATCTTCCTAGACATGCATAGACAGAGTTTCCTTAACCTACTATCATCCAAAACTTCACCAGTACTGTTGATCAAGTTAAACTTTTTGTCCCTTTTTGACTAATGCTAATTACCCAGCCGAGTAAACTATTATTTTGGAGGTGTCAGCTAATTTGGAGCCTCTCCATGAATTATTTGGCTAGGTTTAAGTTTTGGATTTGTGTGGATTACTTTTATAATTATAATAGACTTAATGGTAATTTGAGTTAGTTTTGTAGTTTATTTGATTTAAGTTTATTTGAATTTGCATTGTTTGATTCTATCTTATTTTTTAGTTTGGAATTTAGTTTTTGAAAGTTTATTTTGATTTGGTTTAGAATTATTAGATTTAAGTGGATTAGATTTTAAATAATGAATTTTATTTTTAGGTATATAAAAATGATTGAGTCCTTGCGTGGTTAAGCACGCTTTTGGAACCCAGGTTTTAGTTAGTTTCTTATTTTGACTTATTAGTGATACAAACATTTTGTTAGTCGAGCTGAACTTGTATTCGAGTCCGAATTTATTGTATACAGCTCTTTGTGATCCAAGTATCATGTCAAGGTACTTGGATCTAGTTGTTCAACTACTTTACCTTTCAATCTGGAATTATTCTTTTCAAGTTTTGCAACTTGAATTGGGATTTCAGCTTGACTTGGCTCAGTTGTTGAATCTGAATTTAGTTGATTATTAAGTATTTTATTTTCTTTGATTAGTTTATGTTGGATCGAAAAGCGCTAGAGGGGGGTGGTGAATAGTGCTCGTGGCTTTCACTCGTTTCGGATTCGTAAAAACAACGAGTAACGCAGTGGAAATAAGGAACAAACACAGAAGACCCAAGTGGTTTTACTTGGTTCAGAGCCTTGGGCGACTCCTACTCCAAGGCCCACGCTCGTTGAGTGTTTACTTTGGGCAATCACTAAAATATCGTGAATGAGTACAAGTAGGAATAAGTACAACTGAAATTGAAACAATACCGACAACAGAGTAATAGTAAATGAAGCTTCGAGTCGTCGGGGACTGCAACAAAACTTTAGCGTCGACTCTTGAGCAGCAGATTAGTGAGAGATAGCTTCTGAATTGATGATTGAAAGGTGCTGCTCGAACCCCCTTTTATAACCTGCTGGAGGCGCCTCCAACACCATCCAAGGCGCCTCCAAGCCTCCCGAGTCAGCCGCGTGGATCAACATCGAACTGGTCGCATCTCATCCACTTGAAGGCACCTCCAAGCCACTCCAAGGCGCCTCCATGGTCTGGTCCGAGGTGTCTCCAGCTACGTCCAAGGCGTCTCCAGCCCTCCTTCGCAGCCAACTCCTGCTTTGCACCCGAGGCGCCTCTAAGCTCCATAGAGGCGCCTCGGACACTGTTCATCCGAGGCTTACCTTTCTCATTTGTCCCTGCAAAGCATGTTAGTTCACCCAACATACACATACTCTGCAAGACAAAGTTAGCACACATAAAATATGACAAATTAAGTGATTTGACAGTCATCGGACTGTCCAGGTCTGACTTTGGATTTCCGACCGGAAATCCTAGGTCGACCCGACGCCTACTGTTCCCTCAGCGGGGAATGCGTCCTCACCTACTCCTCTCAGGAGATTTACCTGATGCTAGTCCGGTCCTCCAGACCGACTGGACTTTGTGCCTAGGGTTACCATCCCCTAGGACCTAGGGTTACCGCCCCCTAGGGTTTTTCTCCACCTAGGGTTACCGCCCCCTAGGACCTAAGGTTGCCGCCCCTTAGGGTTTTTCTCCACCTAGGGTTACCACCCCCTAGGACCTAAGGTTACCCCTCCTTAGGATTTCTCCTCCACCTAGGGTTACCACCCCCTAGGGTTTTTCCTCAACCTAGGGTTACCATCCCCTAAGACCTAAGGTTACCACCCCTTAGGATTTTCCACCTGCCTAACCGCAGTTAGGACTTTCCTGCACACTTGTTTAAGCTTATTAGATAATAAAACAACTTAACTTGAACCCTTTGACATAATAAAAAACACTGGTTCGATCGTCGGATGCTTCTCGCACCAACAATCTCTCCCTTTTTGATTATAGCAACACAGTTCAAAGTTAAGTAAAAATATGGCAAAATTTAAATATGAAATTATTAAGAAATTTAAACATGAGAAAAATTTTGTAAAACTTATTCTCCTCTTTATATTTAAATTCTTAATTCTTAATTTTCTTTAACTTTGACTTTTCTCTCCCCCTTTGACATAAATCAAAAAGAATACCAGGAAGAGAAAAGAATAATTAGTTTAAGCTTTCCCTGAAGAGTAGCACTTTATCTAATGTCTTAGTGTTTCAAAAAAAATTGTTTTACTTAAATTAGGAAATGCCTTGGAAAATACTTAGTGTTTTCACCAAAAACTTAGCAAAATTTAGCATTTGAAAATAATTGCTTTGGTAAGCACTTAACTATATTTGAAAAGCCTTTTAAAAGATTTTGACAAACCCTTAAAAGTATTGATAAATACTTAACTTCTTAAAAGGATTTTCTTTTAGTTTGAGTACTTATAAAACATTTATACTTTCATCAGAGACTTAGCTAAATTTTGAAAATAAATGTCTTGTCAAGTACTTAGCTTTCAAAACTTAACTTAAAAACACTTTGATAAATTTAGTACTTAGCTTTAAAATATGATGAAAACAAATTTTGATAAACTTAAGGTTTGAATCTTTATTTTTCACAACTTAGCTAAAATTTTGCTTTGAAAATACTTTTATCAAAAGACTTAGCTATTTTTTTTTTTTAACATTGAAAAAGTTCTGCTTAAATACTTAACTTCAAAAGGATTTTCATAAAAGCTTAATTTAAGTACTTAGCTTTGAGAGTCAGTTTCTTGCAAGAAAAACTTAGTTTTGAAAAATGATTAACTAAAAATCCAAGTGTTTAAAAATAATGTTAATTCAATATTAAGCTTAATATCATATCTATTTTAAAGCTGAGTTAAAACATAATTTTTAATTTTAAGTCAAGTCAAAAATAATTTTTATTTTAAAGAAAAACTAACTTGATAGAAAAAAAATCCACTCCCCCTTGTTTAATGCCTTAATAAAATCTTAGGGTCCTATAGTCCAAGCATGTATTTCAAAAGAATAAAATTTATTATATTCCTAATTTTCCATCTCACTCATTTTAGATTATCAAGTATGTTCAGCTTATGAGTGAGTGTGAGATGGAGTTGTCTTTATTTTAAAAAATATTGATATTTAAAATAAGTTTTAGTTTGATTTTCAAATGAGTGAACATTTATAATTTTGATGGATATATTAAAAATTAATACCTTGATTGAAATTAATTAGCCTTTAAAAATTAATTATGATTTGAACCTTAATAATTAAAGAATTAAATAATATTTTTGAAATGATATAGAATTAAATAAGATTTATGATTTTAAAATTAATTATAGAATTAAAAATATTTAAAATAATTTAAAATGATTTTCAAATAATTTTTAAATGGTTTTCAAATAATTTTCAAAAAGATTTTTAAATAATTTTCGAAATAAATTTTGAAATGATTTTCAAATGGATCACCATAGCCCAGATATTTTTAAAAGAATTTTTAAAAGATTTTTTGTAACAACCCACCCTTCTTACTACTACTACTCTCTAAGGATGACCGTTACTTAACTACTAACTCTACTTAACCGGTATGATTAAATATCACATGGAAACCCTACCGAAAAATTTCGGCAAAGTCTCCCCTGTACCGGTGACCAAATCTATAATACAAACATAGTATACGCAGCCACAGACGGCTGGAACATATTTTTCCACAACCACGCAGTAATAAAAATCACAATAAAAACAAAGACTACTCTAGCAATAACAATGACTACCGCACTCCACAAATAATGAAAGAGACTAGCCAGACATGCGGAAATAAACTCAACTACAATCCCAAATTTAATATAACATTAACAGAGAACTAAAAGAAAGTCTTGACAATTTTGCCAGCTACTTCTGGATCTCTCCACAGTCCAGTCACCACACACCTTCATCAC